>NC_136912.1:49374823-49854823 GCF_949606895.1 Notothenia rossii | reverse complement strand
CTAAAAGTGACTTTTAATGGTGGGTTTTGTATTTAAATGATGGGTCTTATCGTTCTCCAGGGTCCCCGACACAATGCACATAGTCTGGAGCTCGCTGGGGTCCCGCAAATGCTTTAATCACACTTTTGTCCATTTGCCTATCAGTTTGTTAACGAAGTGGACAGAGGCTGTTTTTTGCCCCTAAAAGTGACTTTTAATGGTGGGTTTTGTATTTAAATGATGGGTCTTATCGTTCTCCAGGGTCCCTGACACAATGCACATAGTCTGGAGCTCGCTGGTGTCCCGCAAATGCTTTAATCAGGCGTTTTAACACTTTTCCCCACGAAAATGATTTTTAATCATTTTTTGGGGGCTATATAAATTAATTCCGGTTAATGCCGAGCACAATCGTACCTTTTACTATTTTAATGTATTTGCATGATATATCTTTGGGCTATAAAAGTGACATATTTGGATGACTTTGTCAGTTTATGGAGCTTATCCCACAAATCCCGGATGATCCGGGCCAAATTTGGGAGCTCATAGGCAGCCTGCCATAGGCCCCCACCCGTGGAATGAAAAAAAAATGAGAGAAAACGGTCAATTATATGTTAAAATAATCAAAAAATGAACTTTTAAAATTACATGGGAGAGGGGATCTGAAAATTGGAGAAGGGGAAAAGAAGGGGAGACTTTTCCCCTCCCCCGTTGCAAGGTACAACGGAGAGGGGAATCCAGACTTCCCCTCCTCCGTTGTAAAAAACCGTTCATGTTTTACAAGCTACCTTCTGCACGAAATCGGAAACCCGGTTTTTGAGAGGACTCAGAAAAAAAACGGCTGTGTAACTTCATGGAGGAATTCATCCGCTGTATGTGCACTTTGGCTCGGATACATTTTGTTGCCTGGAGACCCCCCAGCATGGTTCTTACCAAACTTAAAGTTTTTGAACTGGGCTCTGGAGGAAGGTGAGGGGAGTTGACAGGGGACTTTATCCGCCTTATGGGGCACTATTCTCGGATACATTTCAACACTTTTAGCCCTTTTTGATGGTTCTCCAAAAAATAACTCTGACTTTTTCAGAGTGTGGAGGAAGGTAAGGGGAGTTGACAGGGGACTTTATCCGCCTTATGGGGCACTATTCTCGGATACATTTCAACACTTTTAGCCCTTTTTGATGGTTCTCCAAAAAATAACTCTGACTTTTTCAGAGTGTGGAGGAAGGTGAGGGGAGTTGACAGGGGACTTTACCCGCCTTATGGGGCACTATTCTCGGATACATTTTTTCATTTTCACCCATTTTTGATGGTTCTCCAAAAAATAACTCTGACTTTTTCAGAGTGTGGAGGAAGGTGAGGGGAGTTGACAGGGGACTTTACCCGCCTTATGGGGCACTATTCTCGGATACATTTTTTCATTTTCACCCATTTTTGATGGAACTCCAAAAAGACAAGTTAGTCTTTTTTTCCCCCCTTCCTCTTCTGATTTCTCACTGATCGAATGGCAAACGCGACCCGCCATCGGAGGGCCTCCGCCGGCCCGGCCTCGTGCCGGTGCTCTGGCGGTCGGTTCCTCCGAACTGCGGGTTCGACTCTGATGGCCGGGAGGGACGAGGGAAACGTCGGGGGGGTCTGCTGGAGGCTCCTGCTGGAGTCTTGCGTTCACTGGGACCTGGCTCGAAAAACTGGAAACCCTGACTCCAGTGCGGTGTTGCGGCCATGCGCCTCCGGGTACCAGACTCCCCTGCCTCCTCCGTGTTGCGTGGGCTGCGTGGGGGTAACCCTGCGTGTCCGTTACCCTGCGTGTCTCTTACCTCCCAGGCCGACCGATATGAAGCGTTTCCAAGACGAACCGTCTGACTCAGGGGTCCCACCACAGGTTCCGTAGCGGGGTGGAAGTTCCACCTCCCCTCTTTGCCGCGGAATGCAAAACAAACACCTGTTTCTCTCATCCTCCACTGTGGCATAGCGGCCTTAGTCGGCTGCGGCATTCAGCAATTGGCCTTGCTCCGGGCACAGGACCCTACTTCATCAAACTACCTGTTTGATCCTGCGTAACAACCACATATATGCTTGTCTGCAAAGACATTGATCGAATGGCAAACGTGACCCGCCATCGGAAGGCCTCCGCCGGCCCGGCTTCGTGCCGGTGCTCTGGCGGTCGGTTCTTCCAAACTGCGGGTTTGACTCTGCTCCTGGGAGCACATATGCTTGTCTGCAAAGAGGGACATGCCTGGTCCCGCCCAGGTGTTCTTCTACGGCTAGTGTCCAGCCAGCTGCGGTATCATCAAATTTGACCCGCCATCGGAGGGCCTCCTCCCCGGGTCCAGCTTCCGGTGCTTGGCGGTCGGTTCCTCCAAACTGTGGGATTGACTCTGCTCCTGGGAGCACATATGCTTGTCTGCAAAGAGGGACATGCCTGGTCCCGCCCAGGTGTTCTTCTACGGCTAGTGTCCAGCCAGCTGCGGTATCATCAAATTTGACCCGCCATCGGAGGGCCTCCTCCCCGGGTCCAGCTTCCGGTGCTTGGCGGTCGGTTCCTCCAAACTGTGGGATTGACTCTGCTCCTGGGAGCGCATATGCTTGTCTGCAAAGAGGGACATGCCTGGTCCCGCCCAGGTGTTCTTCTACGGCTAGTGTCCAGCCAGCTGCGGTATCATCAAATTTGACCCGCCATCGGAGGGCCTCCTCCCCGGGTCCAGCTTCCGGTGCTTGGCGGTCGGTTCCTCCAAACTGTGGGATTGACTCTGCTCCTGGGAGCGCATATGCTTGTCTGCAAAGAGGGACATGCCTGGTCCCGCCCAGGTGTTCTTCTACGGCTAGTGTCCAGCCAGCTGCGGTATCATCAAATTTGACCCGCCATCGGAGGGCCTCCTCCCCGGGTCCAGCTTCCGGTGCTTGGTGGTCGGTTCCTCCAAACTGTGGGATTGACTCTGCTCCTGGGAGCGCATATGCTTGTCTGCAAAGAGGGACATGCCTGGTCCCGCCCAGGTGTTCTTCTACGGCTAGTGTCCAGCCAGCTGCGGTATCATCAAATTTGACCCGCCATCGGAGGGCCTCCTCCCCGGGTCCAGCTTCCGGTGCTTGGCGGTCGGTTCCTCCAAACTGTGGGATTGACTCTGCTCCTGGGAGCACATATGCTTGTCTGCAAAGAGGGACATGCCTGGTCCCGCCCAGGTGTTCTTCTACGGCTAGTGTCCAGCCAGCTGCGGTATCATCAAATTTGACCCGCCATCGGAGGGCCTCCTCCCCCGGGTCCAGCTTCCGGTGCTTGGCGGTCGGTTCATCCAAACTACGGGTAATCCTGGAGCGCACATAAACAAAGAATGATATTTTACAGGACATGATGGATATGTGTTTTTTCCAGGCTTTTTGGAAATAAACCAAATGTGATTTTGCAGTGCATGATATAGCTCATTTTACCCATGTGATGTTGTGCAGTACATTACTGAGCTCATTTAACGATATGGTCTACCAGGCGAAGTGGGATGCTGCCATTTCCCAACTGGTCTCCGGAGGAATATAAGGAGAGTTGACAGGGGACTCTGCCCAGTGCTCATGAACCAAATGAGGGGTGTGTTAGAGGGGAAAGGCTCTGGCTGTTTCTGCAGCCTCTGCATCTACCTTCTCTCCCCACCCCGATACCAGCGCGTGCCTGCTGTAAAAGGCAGGTGCACGGGCTCTCACTTCCACTAACTCTGAGCCTGGCTCCCGAGCAGCACGTTCTCCCCGGCAGTCCGCCAGCAGATGAAAAACACCCACCTCTCCGCCTCTTCCGAGGGACGAGGGAACCGCGCGGGGGGGTCTGCTGGAGGTTCCTGCCGGGTGCTCCGTACTGCGTTTCACCGGGACCTGGCTCGAAAAACTCGGAACTCTGACTCCAGTGCGGTGTGGCGGTCTCGCCCTGGCCGTCCACCGTGCGCCTCCGGGTACCTGACTCCCCTGCCTCCTCCGGGGGCAGGTGCGAGGGGTTCAATGCCTCCTCCCCCCGCTGCGGCGAAAGCCGGAGCGGGACGGAGCGCCCGGAAGTACTGTTACCCCCACGTTTTGTACCCAAAACTGTCTTGTGAGTTCGTGGCAGAACCATGAAACAAAAAACAATCAATGTATCGGACCCATCGCCAGTCGCGTTGGTGCGGAGGTGGGACCATTTTAACCAGGTGGTAACCCAAGTCCTCCCCTTGGTCCGTGTTCCCTGCATTGAAGCATCGGACCCATGGTTGCAATCAGCAGTTGGCTAACGCATATAAACGGAGAAACAGAAAACCATTTAAATAGAATTCATTGTGTGTGTTTTTGGAAGGATGTTGACCGAATGCCCGGTGTGCAGCCTCCGCTATCTGGCTTTGAATAAGCACCTTAAGCACAAACATGCAGTGCGGAACCTGGATGAAAGAGGCATCATTCTTAAAATGGCCAGTGGTAGAATAAATGTTCGGACCAAACCCTGTCCCATCACAGGGTGTTCGTATGCTGGGAGGAAACTACACCGTCATGTAACTCGTGACCACCCTGAGTTCTCCCGAGATGAGGCATATCAGGTCATGGCAAGGCTGAAGCATAGTGTGGCCCTGCAGTTGCTCCATGACCTCCGAGAGACTAATCCCATCATTGGAATGGCTACATCATTGGATATAGACAATGAGGAGGAATACCCGGTGCACCCTCCACCCTTCTCCCCACATACCGAGTGTGACGAAGAGGACTGCATGCAGGTGAGGCTGGACAATGTGGCATTGAGGGCTCAGAAGGATGCCCTCATTGATGAGGTGAAGACCCTGCGCTCCAGGCTAAAACAGGGTCTAAAACCCAGGAAGCAGAATGCCACTGCTGCTCTGCTTGAGGAAGACGAAGAATGTATACGATTTAAGGGCGTAGCAATCCCAAGTACCCCTGACATGAACTCAGTAGCCTCCGGCAGCAATACCCCTCTCAAGACCCCGGTGAAGACTGTCATGCGGTCCATAGAAGCCTCTGCGAGTGAGACCCCCCTCAAGTCTGTGATGCGGTCCCCAGAAGCCTCCGGAAGCAAGACCCCGGTGAAGACTGTCATGCGGTCCGACAAAGCCTCCGGTAGTGAGACCCCGGTGAAGACTGTCATGCGGTCCCCAGAAGCCTCCGGAAGCAAGACCCCGGTGAAGACTGTCATGCGGTCCGACAAAGCCTCCGGTAGTGAGACCCCTCTCAAGTCTGTGATGCGGTCCCCAGAAGCCTCCGGAAGCAAGACCCCAGTGAAGACTGTCATGTGGTCCCCAGAAGCCTCCGGTAGTGAGACCCCAGTGAAGACTGTCATGCGGTCCATAGAAGCCTCTGCGAGTGAGATCCCTCTCAAGTCTGTGATGCGGTCCCCAGAAGCCTCCGGAAGCAAGACCCCAGTGAAGACTGTCATGTGGTCCCCAGAAGCCTCCGGTAGTGAGACCCCAGTGAAGACTGTCATGCGGTCCATAGAAGCCTCTGCGAGTGAGATCCCTCTCAAGTCTGTGATGCGGTCCCCAGAAGCCTCCGGAAGCAAGACCCCGATGAAGACTGTCATGCGGTCCGTAGAAGCCTCCTGTAGTGAGACCCCTGTATGCCAGAAGACCCGTGCGTCTGTCTCCAATAAGCTGAAAGCTAATCTGGCTAAGGACTGGCCCTCTTCCCAAAATCAATGGTGCACTGGGAAGGGACTGCGGAATACCATGCGTGAAATCAAATTGCCTAAAAGCATGGAGACGTACATTCAGACATACAGAGGTCATTGTGAGGGTCTTGCACCGACAGTAAAACGGAAAGAGAATTGTATGTCCAATGTCAGCCGGATAAAGAACTTCATAGTATTCATGGCCCATGGTTTTGACCGGCTGTCAGACTGGCTGTTTCTAAAAGACACAAAGAGGGTCCGTGGCTGGAGCAAGTATATTTCAGAGTCGGGCCGGACAGTCACAACATCGCTGTTGTTCCTGAAGACTGTGAACCATTTCCTGAGGTACTTGTCTGCATCAAAGCTCCGGGGGTGCAGGCTCACCCAGTCTGATATGACCAACATCATCAGAGAGGTGAAAGCCAACATTAACGATTTGAAAAAGTCTGCCACTCTCCACCAGTTTAAGGTGAAGAGGGACAAGCTGGATCGTCTGCCGAGCCAGGCGGAGCTTCTCGCCGCCATGGCGGCCGCTGAGAAGCGCATCCCTGATCTCCTTGACCTGATGGCTAGCAATCCGACCTCAATCACCCAGTACCTGCTATATGGCTATCTAACCCTCCATTGGAGCCTCCTGTATGGCCACCGTCCGGGTGTGTATGCAAACATGACCAACACGGAGGTCTTTGAGGCGGACAGAAGGGGCACTGCTGAGGGCTACATCATCCACGTGCATGATCACAAGACTGCCAAGACATTTGGTGAAGCACAGCTGGTGCTTACAATAAAGGAGTTTAGCTGGGTCATGCGGTGGATGGGGATAAAAGAGGGCTTGTCGGGTCCTCAGAATGAATTCTTCCTTTTCACATCGGGGAAGCAGGCTTCCAAGAACCTGAACGCTCACTTGAAGAGGGCTTGGGCTGATGCTGGGCTAGAAACAGCCGTCACCTTCACCATCTTGCGCACTGCCCTGGCTGACAATATCAAGCATCACCAAGATCCAGAAAGCAGGTCGATTCTGGCTAGGTTTATGTGCCACGACGTAAGCACTGCAGACCGGTTCTACGCGAATACGCCTGGAATAAAGGAGGCATTGAAGATCCGCTCCATGTTCAGGGCGGCGGCAGCAGCTGCAGCAGCATCATCATCAGAAGGAGGTCTACCACCGTCAGCTACCTCCGAAGAGGATTCAGGGGCGGAGAGCAGCGATACCTCTTCTTCAGGACCGATTGGTACTCCTGATGAGGGGAAAGGGGCCGTGGACTCAACCTTTTTTCCCCGGTGCACTGTACAAGTTAGACGGCTAATATGGCCCCCAGGCCCCTGTTAATCATGTTGTTATTATGTTTATTTTGTATACTGTTTTTGTAAAAGTGGTGTGATAATTAAATAAAAAATAAAAAAAAAACATTAGTATAACCTTGAAGGTTCCCAGGGGCAAATACAGTGCCTGTCATTTTGCAGGATATAATTTAACATGTAACCTCTCCTGGAAATGGACATACTCTGTGCATTTCCAGGAGAGGTTCCATGTTAAATTATATCCTGCAATATCCTCCAAAGAAGGGGTGGTAGTGTCATGAATAAGGCCGAATATGTATGCCGATGTGCGGACGGTAAAGCACCGCAAAATCCACCCCTTTAGGGTAACCAGGGGCATGAAGTTCTGTAGGGTGTGAACATCTGGGTTTAGTCCGAGTGAGGAGTGCTCGAGCGTGGGAGGATGTGTAATGCAGAGGAGGGGAACAAAAGGTGTGTGCAGGAGCAGGGAGAAAAGAGAAAATAAAAAGACTCAAAGTGTTCCACCTTCCAGCAGCAGCAGCAGCGGGCCCGCTCTGTCCGTGGTGCTGAACACCTGCCTGTCTATGTGGAGTACAAAAACAAACAAAGACAAACACCTTTAAGGTCACCAGGGGCGTGAGGTTCTGGTTCTGGCGGTGTGCATGGAGGGGTTTAGTCCGAGTGAGGAGTGCTCGAGCGTGGGAGGATGTGTAAGGCAGAGGAGGGGAACAAAAAAAAACGAATACAAATAAGTTAAAGTGTGAACCTCCAGCAGGGCAGGTGCTGCTGCTGCTGCTGCTGCTGCTGCTGCTGCTGCTGCTGCTGCTAGTGCTGCTGCTGCTGCTGCTGTGAAGGAGGACGAATATCGATGCTTGTGTTCGGACGGTAAAGCACCGCAAAATCCACCCCCCCTTAAAGGTTACCAGGGGCATGAGATTCTGCAGGGTGTGAACATCTGGGTTTAGTCCGTGGGGGAGTGCTTAAGTCCGGGGGCCCGGGGTCTCACGGTGCACGAGGTTATGGAAGTGCCACTGTTGCCGGAGGTCCTTAGTCCGTCCTTTGGGGCTCTGTCAGGGGCTACAGAGAGGTGGTTTTCCCGGTCCCTCTCCTGGAGGTATGAAATAACCTGAGCTCCATGTGAGGGAGCCGTGCTGGAGCTGCTTAGTCCATCCTTTGGTGGTCTTTGAGGGGCTAATGAGAGGTGTTTTCCCCGGTCTATTTGATGGAAGTCTGACACGAGCAGAGTGTGCATGCTTTGAAACTAATCCACCCACGCTTAGCATGCTATTTTAGGGTATAAATCGTACCTTGTCACCATGCACTGTGCTCCCTGGGACGACGCGCCCTCCTGTGGGGACACATGAGAACTGCACTCAAATCACTTTGTGCTTTTTAAACAGTTTAACATATTTTTTTCCACATTTAAAAAACGCTTTCTGCCCTGGAAATCATTTCTAATCATTATTACCGTTATGGAGGGGCTGCAGGAACACTTTCCCCGCCTTGCAAACATTTATTCCTGGTTCAAATAATCAATTTGTTCCGCCTGCTTTGCGTCAGCACCTCTGCGGCTGTCGGATTAACACAGATGAATGCACTTTTAACACTCACGCAGCCAGAATTCCTGCTCTTTTCCTGGGTTACAAAGTGAGGTGACGCAGCCTGTCCTCTGAGTCTCCCCGCCTCTCATAGACTTATTTCTGGGTAAAAAAAGCCATGTGCTCCGCCCCCTGGATCTCTGCATGTGTGTGTGCCTGTGAGTCTGTGGCTACTGTCCACATGCCCGCATTAGGAGGCACTATTTTCGGATACATTTTCTCATTTTCACCACTTTTCATGTTTTTATTATGTATATTGTTATATTATTATTATTATTATTATTATTGTATATATGTATACTGTGTATACTGTTTTTGTAAAAATCATGTGATTATTAAATAAATAATAAAACATGAATATAACCTTGAAGTTTCCCAGGGGCAAATACAGTGCCAGGTGTCAGACTATTTAAACAATGTTTACCCAGGATTCAGACACCTTCCCTGGCTTGTAAAATGCGGTGATGCGCCCTGGAGGTATCAGACTATTTTAAACAACTTTTCCCCGCCTTTCAAACACTTGTTCCTGGGTTATAGCCTGTCATTTTGCAGGATATAATTTAACATGTAACCTCTCCTGGAAATGAACATACTCTGTGCATTTCCAGGAGAGGTTCCATGTTAAATTATATCCTGCAAAATGACAGGCAACAACTCTCTTCCAGACGTTTAAAAACACTTTTCCGACTATTTTAAACAACTTTTCCCCGCCTTTCAAACACTTGTTCCTGGGTTATAGCCTGTCATTTTGCAGGATATAATTTAACATGTAACCTCTCCTGGAAATGGACATACTCTGTGCATTTCCAGGAGAGGTTCCATGTTAAATTATATCCTGCAAAATGACAGGCAACAACTCTCTTCCAGACGTTTAAAAACACTTTTCCGACTATTTTAAACAACTTTTCCCCGCCTTTCAAACACTTGTTCCTGGGTTATAGCCTGTCATTTTGCAGGATATGATTTAACATGTAACCTCTCCTGGAAATGGACATACTCTGTGCATTTCCAGGAGAGGTTCCATGTTAAATTATATCCTGCAAAATGACAGGCAACAACTCTCTTCCAGACGTTTAAAAACACTTTTCCGACTATTTTAAACAACTTTTCCCCGCCTTTCAAACACTTGTTCCTGGGTTATAGCCTGTCATTTTGCAGGATATAATTTAACATGGAATCTCTCCTGGAAATGGACATACTCTGTGCATTTCCAGGAGAGGTTACATGTTAAATGATATCCTGCAAAATGACAGGCAAAAACTCTCTTCCAGACGTTTAAAAACACTTTTCCGACTATTTTAAACAACTTTTCCCGGGCTTTCAAACACTTGTTCCTGGGTTATAGCCTGTCATTTTGCAGGATATAATTTAACATGGAATCTCTCCTGGAAATGGACATATTCTGTGCATTTCCGGGAGAGGTTCCATGTTAAATGATATCCTGCAAAATGACAGGCTACAACTCTCTTCCAGACGTTTAAAAACACTTTCCCCGACCATTTAAACATTATTTATGGCTTGTAAAGTGCGGTGATGAGCCTTGACAGTATCAGACTATTTAAAGGGTTACCAGGAGCATGAGAATATCCTCCACAGAAGGGGTGGTGGTGCCGTGAATAAGGCCGAATATGGATACCGATGTGCGGACGGTAAAGCACCGCAAAATCCACCCCCTTTAGGTTAACCAGGGGCATGAAGTTCTGTAGGGTGTGAACATCTGGGTTTAGTCCGTGGGGGAGTGCTTAAGTCCGGGAGTCCGGGGACTCACGGTGTGCAAGGTTATGGAGGTGCCCATGTCAGGGACACATGCTGGAGGTCTGTGTTCCGTCCTTTGGGGGTCTTGGAGGGGCCACAGAGAGGAGATTTCCCCGGTCTCTGTCCTGGATGAGTGAAATAAACAGAGTCTCCATGTCAGGGACACATGCTGGAGGTCTCTCTCCCGAGAGTGGATGTCCATTGCCTGTAAATTGGTCTAACATTAGGTCTGTCACTTTGGCTAACCGCACCACTGTCTGTCGTCTCCCGCAAGTGGACATCCATTGTCACTTTGGCTAACCGCACCACTGTCTGTCGTCTCCCGCAAGTGGACATCCATTGCCCCTAAATAGGGGTGGGGAGAGAAGATAGATGCAGAGACTGCAGAAACACCCAGAGCCTTTCCCCTCTAACACACCCCTCATTTGGTGCATTGAACCCCTCGCACCTGCCCCCGGAGGAGTCAGGTACCCGGAGGTGCACGGTGGACAGCCAGGGCGAGACCGCCACACCGCACTGGAGTCAGAGTTCCGAGTTTTTCGAGCCAGGTCCCGGTGAAACGCAGTACGGAGCACCCGGCAGGAACCTCCAGCAGCCCCCCCCCGCGCGGTTCCCTCGTCCCTCGGAAGAGGCGGAGAGGTGGGTGTTTTTAATCTGCTGGCGGACTGCCGGGGAGAACGTGCTGCTCGGGAGCCAGGCTCAGAGTTAGTGGCAGTGAGAGCCCGTGCACCTGCCTTTTACAGCAGGCACGCTCTGGTATCGGGGTGGGGAGAGAAGGTAGATGCAGAGGCTGCAGAAACAGCCAGAGCCTTTCCCCTCTAACACACCCCTCATTTGGTGCATTGAACCCCTCGCACCTGCCCCCGGAGGAGTCAGGTACCCGGAGGCGCACGGTGGACGGCCAGGGCGAGACCGCCACACCGCACTGGAGTCAGAGTTCCGAGTTTTTCGAGCCAGGTCCCGGTGAAACGCAGTACGGAGCACCCGGCAGGAACCTCCAGCAGACCCCCCCGCGCGGTTCCCTCGTCCCTCGGAAGAGGCGGAGAGGTGGGTGTTTTTCATCTGCTGGCGGACTGCCGGGGAGAACGTGCTGCTCGGGAGCCAGGCTCAGAGTTAGTGGCAGTGAGAGCCCGTGCACCTGCCTTTTACAGCAGGCACGCGCTGGTATCGGGGTGGGGAGAGAAGGTAGATGCAGAGGCTGCAGAAACAGCCAGAGCCTTTCCCCTCTAACACATCCCCTCATTTGGTTCATGAGCACTGGGCAGAGTCCCCTGTCAACTCTCCTTATATTCCTCCGGAGACCAGTTGGGACATGGCAGCATCCCACTTCGCCTGGTAGACCATATCGTTAAATGAGCTCTGGTATCGGGGTGGGGAGAGAAGGTAGATGCAGAGGCTGCAGAAACAGCCAGAGCCTTTCCCCTCTAACACACCCCTCATTTGGTGCATTGAACCCCTCGCACCTGCCCCCGGAGGAGTCAGGTACCCGGAGGCGCACGGTGGACGGCCAGGGCGAGACCGCCACACCGCACTGGTGTCAGAGTTCCGAGTTTTTCGAGCCAGGTCCCGGTGAAACGCAGTACGGAGCACCCGGCAGGAACCTCCAGCAGACCCCCCCGCGTGGTTCCCTCGTCCCTCGGAAGAGGCGGAGAGGTGGGTGTTTTTCATCTGCTGGCGGACTGCCGGGGAGAACGTGCTGCTCGGGAGCCAGGCTCAGAGTTAGTGGCAGTGAGAGCCCGTGCACCTGCCTTTTACAGCAGGCACGCTCTGGTATCGGGGTGGGGAGAGAAGGTAGATGCAGAGGCTGCAGAAACAGCCAGAGCCTTTCCCCTCTAAAACACCCCTCATTTGGTTCATGAGCACTGGGCAGAGTCCCCTGTCAACTCTCCTTATATTCCTCCGGAGACCAGTTGGGACATGGCAGCATCCCACTTCGCCTGGTAGAACATATCGTTAACTGAGCTCTGGTATCGGGGTGGGGAGAGAAGGTAGATGCAGAGGCTGCAGAAACAGCCAGAGCCTTTCCCCTCTAACACACCCCTCATTTGGTGCATTGAACCCCTCGCACCTGCCCCCGGAGGAGTCAGGTACCCGGAGGCGCACGGTGGACGGCCAGGGCGAGACCGCCACACCGCACTGGAGTCAGAGTTCCGAGTTTTTCGAGCCAGGTCCCGGTGAAACGCAGTACGGAGCACCCGGCAGGAACCTCCAGCAGACCCCCCCGTGTGGTTCCCTCGTCCCTCGGAAGAGGCGGAGAGGTGGGTGTTTTTCATCTGCTGGCGGACTGCCGGGGAGAACGTGCTGCTCGGGAGCCAGGCTCAGAGTTAGTGGCAGTGAGAGCCCGTGCACCTGCCTTTTACAGCAGGCACGCTCTGGTATCGGGGTGGGGAGAGAAGGTAGATGCAGAGGCTGCAGAAACAGCCAGAGCCTTTCCTTTCTAACACACCCCTCATTTGGTGCATTGAACCCCTCGCACCTGCCCCCGGAGGAGTCAGGTACCCGGAGGCGCACGGTGGACGGCCAGGGCGAGACCGCCACACCGCACTGGAGTCAGAGTTCCGAGTTTTTCGAGCCAGGTCCCGGTGAAACGCAGTACGGAGCACCCGGCAGGAACCTCCAGCAGACCCCCCCGCGCGGTTCCCTCGTCCCTCGGAAGAGGCGGAGAGGTGGGTGTTTTTCATCTGCTGGCGGACTGCCGGGGAGAACGTGCTGCTCGGGAGCCAGGCTCAGAGTTAGTGGCAGTGAGAGCCCGTGCACCTGCCTTTTACAGCAGGCACGCTCTGGTATCGGGGTGGGGAGAGAAGGTAGATGCAGAGGCTGCAGAAACAGCCAGAGCCTTTCCCCTCTAACACACCCCTCATTTGGTTCATGAGCACTGGGCAGAGTCCCCTGTCAACTCTCCTTATATTCCTCCGGAGACCAGTTGGGACATGGCAGCATCCCACTTCGCCTGGTAGACCATATCGTTAAATGAGCTCAGTAATGTACTGCACAACATCACATGGGTAAAATGAGCTATATAATGCACTGCAAAATCACATTTGGTTTATTTCCAAAAAGCCTGGAAAAAACACATATCCATCATGTCCTGTAAAATATCATTCTTTGTTTATTTCCATCCTTCAGGCAAATACACATATCTTTGTCCGCTCCAGGATTACCCGTAGTTTGGATGAACCGACCGCCAAGCACTGGAAGCTGGACCCGGGGAGGAGGCCCTCCGATGGCGGGTCAAATTTGATGATACCGCAGCTGGCTGGACACTAGCCGTAGAAGAACACCTGGGCGGGACCAGGCATGTCCCTCTTTGCAGACAAGCATATATGCGCTCCCAGGAGCAGAGTCAAACCCGCAGTTTGGATGAACCGACCGCCAAGCACCGGAAGCTGGACCCGGGGAGGAGGCCCTCCGATGGCGGGTCAAATTTGATGATACCGCAGCTGGCTGGACACTAGCCGTAGAAGAACACCTGGGAGGGACCAGGCATTTCCCTCTTTGCAGACAAGCATATGCGCTCCCAGGAGCAGAGTCAAACCCGCAGTTTGGAGGAACCGACCGCCAGAGCACCGGCACGAAGCCGGGCCGGCGGAGGCCTTCCGATGGCGGGTCACGTTTGCCATTCGATCAATGTCTTTGCAGACAAGCATATATGTGGTTGTTACGCAGGATCAAACAGGTAGTTTGATGAAGTAGGGTCCTGTGCCCGGAGCAAGGCCAATTGCTGAATGCCGCAGCCGACTAAGGCCGCTATGCCACAGTGGAGGATGAGAGAAACAGGTGTTTGTCTTGCATTCCGCGGCGAAGTGGGGAGGTGGAACTTCCACCCCGCTACGGAACCTGTGGTGGGACCCCTGAGTCAGACGGTTCGTCTTGGAAACGCTTCATATCGGTCGGCCTGGGAGGTAAGAGACACGCAGGGTAACGGACACGCAGGGTTACCCCCACGCAGCCCACGCAACACGGAGGAGGCAGGGGAGTCTGGTACCCGGAGGCGCATGGCCGCAACACCGCACTGGAGTCAGGGTTTCGAGTTTTTCGAGCCAGGTCCCAGTGAACGCAAGACTCCAGCAGGAGCCTCCAGCAGACCCCCCCGACGTTTCCCTCGTCCCTCCCGGCCATCAGAGTCGAACCCGCAGTTCGGAGGAACCGACCGCCAGAGCACCGGCACGAGGCCGGGCCGGCGGAGGCCCTCCGATGTCGGGTCGCGTTTGCCATTCAATCAGTGAGAAATCAGAAGAGGAAGGGAAAAAAAGACTAACTTGTCTTTTTGGAGTTCCATAAAAAATGGGTGAAAATGAAAAAATGTATACGAGAATAGTGCCCCATAAGGCGGGTAAAGTCCCCTGTCAACTCCCCTCACCTTCCTCCACACTCTGAAAAAGTCAGAGTTATGTTTTGGAGAACCATCAAAAAGGGCTAAAAGTGTTGAAATGTATCCGAGAATAGTGCCCCATAAGGTGGGTAAAGTCCCCTGTCAACTCCCCTCACCTTCCTCCACACTCTGAAAAAGTCAGAGTTATTTTTTGGAGAACCATCAAAAAGGGCTAAAAGTGTTGAAATGTATCCGAGAATAGTGCCCCATAAGGCGGGTAAAGTCCCCTGTCAACTCCCCTCACCTTCCTCCACACTCTGAAAAAGTCAGAGTTATTTTTTGGAGAACCATCAAAAAGGGCTAAAAGTGTTGAAATGTATCCGAGAATAGTGCCTCATGAGGCGGATTGAGTCCCCTGTCAACTCCCCTCACCTTCCTCGACACTCTGAAAAAGTCAGAGTTATTTTTTGGAGAACCATCAAAAAGGGCTAAAAGTGTTGAAATGTATCCGAGAATAGTGTCCCATAAGGCGGGTAAAGTCCCCTGTCAACTCACCACACCTTCCTCCACACTCTGAAAAAGTCAGAGTTATTTTTTGGAGAACCATCAAAAAGGGCTAAAAGTGTTGAAATGTATCCGAGAATAGTGCCCCATAAGGCGGGTAAAGTCCCCTGTCAACTCCCCTCACCTTCCTCCACACTCTGAAAAAGTCAGAGTTCTTTTTTGGAGAACCATCAAAAAGGGCTAAAAGTGTTGAAATGTATCCGAGAATAGTGCCCCATAAGGCGGGTAAAGTCCCCTGTCAACTCCCCTCACCTTCCTCCACACTCTGAAAAAGTCAGAGTTCTTTTTTGGAGAACCATCAAAAAGGGCTAAAAGTGTTGAAATGTATCCGAGAATAGTGCCTCATGAGGCGGATTGAGTCCCCTGTCAACTCCCCTTACCTTACTCCAGAGCCCAGTTCAAAAACTTAAAGTTTGGTAAGAACCATGCTGGGGGTCTCCAGGCAACAAAATGTATCCGAGCCAAAGTGCACATACAGCGGATTAATTCCTCCATGAAGTTACACAGCCGTTTTTTTTCTGAGTCCTCTCAAAAACCGGGTTTCCGATTTCGTGCAGAAGGTAGCTTGTAAAACATGAACGGTTTTTTACAACGGAGGAGGTGAAGTCTGGATTCCCCTCTCCGTTGTACCTTGCAACGGGGGAGGGGAAAAGTGTTCGGGGCTTCGTCCCGAAGCGCAGAACACTTGAGCCCCTTCTCCCCTTCTCAGAGCCCCTCTCTGTTGTAATTTTAAAAGTTCATTTTTTGATTATTTTAACATATAATTGACCGTTTTCTTTCATTTGTTTTTCTTTCCACGGGTGGGGGCCTATGGCAGGCTGCCTATGAGCTCCCAAATTTGGCCCGGATCATCCGGGATTTGTGGGATAAGCTCCATAAACTGACAAAGTCATCCAAATATGTCGCTTTTATAGCCCAAAGATATATCATGCAAATACATTAAAATAGTAAAAAGTACGATTGTGCTCGGCATTAACCGGAATTTGATTTATATAGCCCCCAAAAAATGAATAAAAATCATTTTCGTGGGGAAAAGTGTTAAAACGCCTGATTAAAGCATTTGCGGGACCCCAGCGAGCTCCAGACCATGTGCATTGTGTCGGGGACCCTGGAGAATGATAAGACCGATCATTTAAATGCAAAAGCCACCATTAAAAGTCACTTTTAGGGGCGAAAAACAGCCTCTGTCCACTTCGTTAACAAACTGATATGCAAATGGACAAAAGTGTGATTAAAGCATTTGCGGGACCCCAGCGAGCTCCAGACTAGTTGCATTGTGTCGGGGACCCTCCACAATGATAAGAACCATCATTTAAATGCAAAACCCACCATTAATAGTCACTTTTAGGGGCGAAAAACAGCCTCTGTCCACTTCGTTAACAAACTGATAGGCAAATGGACAAAAGTGTGATTAAAGCATATGCGGGAACCCCGCGAGCTCCAGACTAGTTGCATTGTGTCGGGGACCCTCCACAATGATAAGACCCATCATTTAAATGCAAAAGCCACCATTAAAAGTCACTTTTAGGGGCAAAAAACAGCCTCTGTCCACTTCGTTAACAAACTGATAGGCAAATGGACAAAAGTGTGATTAAAGCATTTGCGGGACCCCAGCGAGCTCCAGACCATGTGCATTGTGTCGGGGACCCTCCACAATGATAAGACCCATCATTTAAATGCAAAACCCACCATTAAAAGTCACTTTTAGGGGCGAAAAACAGCCTCTGTCCACTTCGTTAACAAACTGATAGGCAAATGGACAAAAGTGTGATTAAAGCATATGCGGGACCCCCGCGAGCTCCAGACTAGTTGCATTGTGTCGGGGACCCTCCACAATGATAAGACCCATCATTTAAATGCAAAACCCACCATTAAAAGTCACTTTTAGGGGCGAAAAACAGCCTCTGTCCACTTCGTTAACAAACTGATAGGCAAATGGACAAAAGTGTGATTAAAGCATATGCGGGACACCAGCGAGCTCCAGACTAGTTGCATTGTGTCGGGGACCCTGGAGAATGATAAGACCCATCATTTAAATGCAAAAGCCACCATTAAAAGTCACTTTTAGGGGCGAAAAACAGCCTCTGTCCACTTCGTTAACAAACTGATAGGCAAATGGACAAAAGTGTGATTAAAGCATTTGCGGGACCCCAGCGAGCTCCAGACTAGTTGCATTGTGTCGGGGACCCTGGAGAATGATAAGACCCATCATTTAAATGCCAAAAACACCATTAAAAGTAACTTTTAAGGGCAAAAAACAGCCTCTGTCCACTTCGTTAACAAACTGATAGGCAAATGGACAAAAGTGTGATTAAAGCATTTTTCGGGACCCCAGCGAGCTCCAGACTAGTTGCATTGTGTCGGGGACCCTGGAGAACGATAAGACCCATCATTTAAATGCCAAAAACACCATTAAAAGTCACTTTTAGGGGCGAAAAACAGCCTCTGTCCACTTCGTTAACAAACTGATAGGCAAATGGACAAAAGTGTGATTAAAGCATTTGCGGGACCCTAACGAGCTCCAGACTAGTTGCATTGTGTCGGGGACCCTCCACAATGATAAGACCCATCATTTAAATACAGAAAACACCATGAAAAGTCACTTTTAGGGGCGAAAAACAGCCTCTGTCCACTTCGTTAACAAACTGATAGGCAAATGGACAAAAGTGTGATTAAAGCATTTGCGGGACCCCCGCGAGCTCCAGACTAGGTGCATTGTGTCGGGGACCCTGGAGAATGATAAGACCCATCATTTAAATGCCAAAAACACCATTAAAAGTCACTTTTAAGGGCAAAAAACAGCCTCTGTCCACTTCGTTAACAAACTGATAGGCAAATGAACAGAAGGGGGAACACGGCCCAGCCGCTGCTCCGCTGCTCCAGACTATGTGCATTGTGTCGGGGACCCTCCACAATGATAAGACCCATCATTTAAATGCCAAAAACACCATTAAAAGTCACTTTTAAGGGCAAAAAACAGCCTCTGTCCACTTCGTTAACAAACTGATAGGCAAATGGACAGAAGGGGGAACACGGCCCAGCCGCTGCTCCGCTGCTCCAGACTATGTGCATTGTGTCGGGGAGCCAGGTCAAACCCCTCCATGCACACCGCCAGAACCAGAACCTCACGACCCTGGTGACCTTAAAGGTGTTTGTCTTTGTTTGTTTTTGTATTCCACATAGACAGGCTGGGGTTCAGCACCACGCACAGAGCCTGCCCGCTACCTCCAGGGCGCATCACCACATTTTACAAGCCAGGAAAGGTGCATGGATCCTGGGTAAACATAGATTAAGTGTTTTTAAATGTGTGGAACAGTGTTTTGTCACTTTCAAAACTCTCCTGTCATTGACCGGAGAATTTGGGTCGATGTTGTATTCAATCTGGCCATTAATATTCCAGTGAGACGAAGTACGTACATTGACCGGAGTGATCCCATGTTAATTTTGTCCAAATACCGGAACATTCCCTAACCCATCATATGAAGTCTGGTGGCGTTTGGACGATTTTCCATTGAATTACGACAACATAGAGTTGTATGGCGAGGGATGCGTTGCCATGGAAACGGCATATGATGACATCCCCTAATTGACATAGAGCTGTTGAGGGCCTGACCATTAATGATAGTCTGAAGTCTGGTGCCGTTTGGACGATTTTCCATGGAGTTATGACAATACCAGGTATTTTGGCGAGGGATGCGTTGCCACGGCAACAGCTTTTGAGGAAAACTCACTATTTTCACAGTGAGGTGTTGAGGGCCGGACCATTAACTGTGATCTGAAGTCTGGTGCCGTTTGGACGATTTTCCATTGAATTACGACAACATTGTGTTTTTTGGCGAGGGATGCGTTGCCATGGAAACGGCATTTGATGACATCGCATTATTGGCGTAGAGCTGTTGAGGGCCGGACCATTAGCCATCATCTGAAGTCTGTTGCCGTTTGGACGATTTTCCATTGAGTTAAAACAACACCGTGTTTCATGGCGAGGGATCTGTCGCCATGGCAACGGCATATGATGACACCCCATAATGGAGTTAGAGCTGTTCAGGGCCTGACCGTTACCCATCATATGAAGTCTGGTGCCGTTTGGACGATTTTCCATTGAATTAACAGAACATCGGGTATTTTGGTGAGGGATGCGTTGCCATGGCAACAGCTTTAGAGGAAAAGTCACTATTGTCACATTGAGGTGTTGAGGGCCGGACCATTAACTGTGATCTGAAGTCTGGTGCCGTTTGGACCATTTTCCATTGAGTTAACACAACATCGTGTTTTTTGGCGAGGGATGCGTTGCCATGGAAACGGCATATGATGACATCGCATAATTGTCGTAGAGCTATTGAGGGCCGGACCATTAGCCATCATCTGAAGTCTGTTGTCGTTTGGACGATTTTCCATTGAGTTAACACAACACCGTGTTTCATGGCGAGGGATCTGTCGCCATGGCAACGGCATATGATGACACCCCATAATGGAGTTAGAGCTGTTCAGGGCCTGACCGTCACCCATCATATGAAGTCTGGTGCCGTTTGGACGATTTTCCATTGAGTTAACAGAACATCGGGTATTTTGGTGAGGGATGCGTTGCCATGGCAACAGCTTTTGAGGAAAACTCACTATTGTGACATTGAGGGGTTGAGGCCCGGACCATTAACTGTGATCTGAAGTCTGGTGCCGTTTGGACCATTTTCCATTGAGTTAAGACAACATTGGGTTTTATGGAGGGGGATGCGTTGCCATGGAAACGGCAAATGATGACATCCCATAATTGGCATAGAGCTGTTTAGGGCCTGACCATCACCCATCATATGAAGTCTGGTGGCGTTTGGACGATTTTCCATTGAATTACGACAACATAGAGTTGTATGGCGAGGGATGCGTTGCCATGGAAACGGCATACGATGACATCCCATAATTGGCATAGAGCTGTTTACGGCCTGACCATCACCCATCATATGAAGTCTGGTGCCGTTTGGACGATTTTCCATTGAGTTAACAGAACATCGTGTTTTTTGGCGAGGGATTCGTTGCCATGGAAACGGCATACGATGAGATCTCAGATTTCATGTAGAGCTGTTGAGGCATTCACCGGTGATATAAAAGTGAAGATTGGGGGACGATGGTACCGTGTCCATTGGAGTTACAGCGACACCGTGTGTTATGGCGAGGGATCCGTTGCCATGGTTACGCCATATTAAGTAACATCAGATTTGACGTAGAGCTGTTCAGGGCCGCAGTGTTAATCATCATGTGAAGTTTGGTGGCGTTCTGAGCATGTCAGTTTGAATTATGACATCATCGTGTTCCATGGCGAGGGATGGCCTAGCATCGAGCGAACGCGAACTTTGGCGCCAAATCACGGCTGCGCCGTGCGAAAGAAATAAAGTTCCGTGATAACTTTAGATCGCCCAAAAAAGTTCCGTGATAACTCTAGATCCCCCATTTGTCGAGAAGCTACCCGACGAATTTGGAGTCGTACGGATAAATTCCCTAGGAGGAGTTCGTGAAAGTGCGGAGGACGAAAAACGCGATAAATCGCATTTTTCCAACGCCAAATTCAAAATGGCCGACTTGCTGTACGTTATTTTATACCCCTCCAAGAGGCTTTTTTGCTCGTCTCCGCACCCTAGATATGCGTAGCGAGTTTCGTTGGTTTACGTGAAAGTTAAAGTAGGGGGAGTTAACGTTAAAAACGGAAGTGGGCGTGGTCTACGCAATTTTTTACGCAAAGTTCCGGTACCAATTACACATCGCTATTTTCACGACTTGTGATGCGCATGCAAAATTTGGTGAGTTTTCACATATGTTGCGGGGGTCAAAAGTGCGCGCAATGTATTCAAATAATAATCAGAAGAAGAATTAAAGCTGCGAGCAGCGTTGAGTGGGTCTTCGACGCTCCGCAGGCTGTTGTCCGCACGTTGACGTCAGTCAGATGTCTCGAGGACTCGGCCGTTGGCAAACGTGGGAAGTTTCAGGCCGATCGGACAACGTACACAGGAGTTACAGCAGTATCACAAACATTGTGTTTGATGGGGAGTGATCTGTCGCCATGGCAACGGAATTTGATGACACCCCATAATACGCCTAGATGTGTTGAGGGCTGCATCGTTATCAAACCTGTGAAGTTTTGGGCCGTTTGGGGCAAGTTAACTGGAGTTATGAGAGAACCGTGTTTCACGGCGACCATTTAGTTACCATAGCAACGACATTTGACGAAATCTCAAAACTGACACATATATGTCTCGAGGGGTTGACCGTTAGCACACATTTGAAATTTGAACACTTTTTGAACATTTAAACAGGAGTTTTAGCAATATCGTGCTTAACGGCGAGGGATGCGTTGCCATGGCAACAGCTTTTGAGGAAAACTCACTATTGTCACATTGAGGTGTTGAGGGCCGGACCATTAACTGTGATCTGAAGTCTGGTGCCGTTTGGACCATTTTCCATTGAGTTAAGACAACATTGGGTTTTATGGAGGGGGATGCGTTGCCATGGAAACGGCAAATGATGACATCCCATAATTGGCATAGAGCTGTTTAGGGCCTGACCATCACCCATCATATAAAGTCTGGTGGCGTTTGGACGATTTTCCATTGAATTACGACAACATAGAGTTGTATGGCGAGGGATGCGTTGCCATGGAAACGGCATACGATGACATCCCATAATTGGCATAGAGCTGTTTAGGGCCTGACCATCACCCATCATATGAAGTCTGGTGCCGTTTGGACGATTTTCCATTGAGTTAACAGAACATCGTGTTTTTTGGCGAGGGATTCGTTGCCATGGAAACGGCATACGATGAGATCTCAGATTTCATGTAGAGCTGTTGAGGCATTCACCGGTGATATAAAAGTGAAGATTGGGGGACGATGGGACCGTGTCCATTGGAGTTACAGCGACACCGTGTGTTATGGCGAGGGATCCGTTGCCATGGTAACGCCATATTAAGTAACATCGGATTTGACGTAGAGCTGTTCAGGGCCGCAGTGTTAATCATCATGTGAATTTTGGTGGCGTTCTGAGCATGTCAGTTTGAATTATGACATCATCGTGTTCCATGGCGAGGGATGGCCTAGCATCGAGCGAACGCGAACTTTGGCGCCAAATCACGGCTGCGCCGTGCGAAAGAAAAGAAGTTCCGTGATAAATCTAGATCGCCCATTTGTCGAGAAGCTACCCGACGAATTTGGAGTCGTACGGATAAATTCCCTAGGAGGAGTTCGTTAAAGTGCGGAGGACGAAAAACGCGATAAATTGCGTTTTTCCAACGCCAAATTCAAAATGGCCGACTTGCTGTACGTTATTTTATACCCCTCCAAGAGGCTTTTTTGCTCGTTTCCGCACCCTAGATATGCGTAGCGAGTTTCGTTGGTTTACGTGAAAGTTAAAGTAGGGGGAGTTAACGTTAAAAACGGAAGTGGGCGTGGTCTACGCAAGTGCGCGCAATGTATTCAAATAATAATCAGAAGAAGAATAATAATAATATAATATAATAATAATAATAATAATAATCTAGGATGACACCAAAAGCCTCCCAGACGTTGGATTTCGCTCTTGAGGAAGAGTTATTGAAAATGCTGTATTCTCCGCTAGAGAGCTTATCCTCAGCCATTCAGAATGTGGCGCGCTCAGCAGCAGATAGATGCGCTGCAGAGGTTATGAATATGCTCGGTCCCGCGGGGGAGGGGTCTGAGGATTTAAACATTAAACTAAATTATTATTATTTAAATATATTTATTATGCAACACCCGCAACCCGACCCGCATCATCTTTGTTTTACCCAGAACCGAACCCGGAAAAAAGCGTTTGAAAAAATACCAACCGCAAATCACCTTTTTTGCGGGTCACCCGTCGGGTACCCGCGGATACCCGACCCGATGCAGGACTCTGGCGTGGGCTACCTACTGTCATGATTTAGGCCGCTTTTGCCCGTCTTTTGCCCTGTTTTGTGTGGGTTTTGCATGGTTATCGCTCGCATTGCGAGCGACTAAATTGATCCTACCGATATCAATCATGCGAGTTGCAGTCACGTGGGCTCACGCGGCCTATCACCCGTCATGATTTCTGAACCTTTTCTGTGCTTTTGCCGGTCGTTTTCCCTGTTTTGTGTGTGTTTCGCAGGTTTATCGGTCGCTGCGCGACCGATTTCAATAGGGTCTTCGCCGACCTAGGTCTCAGACCCTAATTATGTGTTATAGTTGAGTCAATAACAGTGTGTTATTTTGAAAATAATAACAAATTAGAAAGAAAAAAAAGATTTAAAAAATACAGATTTCAGTATCCTGAGGCTCTGAGCCCCATTTCTTTTCCTCCCAGACGGCAACAAAAGTCAGAAATTATACGATTTAAAATAAAACCAATAATTGTGGCTTGATATTGAGTAAGAACATGTTTTTATGAACCATACAGCTTCCGGTCTTCCTATAACACGTAATGCCGTGAGACTACCAATAGAAATACATTGCTTTTAAAATGGAACACGAAAAAAAGGGGAAAATCGTGTAGAACCGTAGTTACAGTAGTAACTATAGCCAGTACTTACACAGCTTAGAACCGTAGTTACAGTAGTAACTATAGCCAGTACTTACACGGCTTAGAACCGTACAGTAGTAACTGTGGCCGGTGCTTAAAAGTGTCAGCCAAACGGCTGCACACTAGATCATATAATATTGGGAGGATGAAATCCTCTTTAATGGCCACACATGCAGAGCACACAGCACACACAGTGAAGATTGTTCTCTGCATCTACTCATCCTAGTGCTAGGAGTCTAGTATTAGTAGCAGTAAATACAACGATATAGCACTACTGCAATCAGAACCATATGTTACCGGGAGCGGGAGCGAGAGCACTGCCCTCACCGGCTGAGTTAAATAATGAAGCTTAACAGTACATGCAAGGTGTTAGCCAAGCGGCTGCTGCTTACAATCAAGCGACCAAGTCAAAACACAAATGTTAAGACCAGTGTTGGGGAAGTTACTTTTAAAAAGTAACTAGTAATAGTTATAGTTACTGCTCTCAAAAAATTAACTGGTTACTTTATTAGTTACTAAATTATAAAAGTAACTAGTAACAAGTTACTTTAGTTTAAAAATAGTAACAATAAAAATACAAGTTTTTGTGTTGTTTTTGCTGACTAGTTCTCTGAAGGCAACAGACTCGACCGTTGCGATGGGCAGCATGTCCTCAACAACATACCTGGCAATCTATTTAGTTGACTCTGGGTGACATGTGGCGATTTGAAAGAATCGTTTTTTGGCTGTTTAGATGGTGTTGCTCCATCTGGGTCACTGCCGGTGGTTGAGACGGTGGGGTCTTTGGCGACTAGTTTTATAGCCCCATGTACATTAGTTAGGTGCAGTGAAGTTCAATGCTGTGAGGAGTCCAGTTCTTTCTCTCACTCTCTGGTCCAGCCTGTCTGCATCACCTGGACACCTTAAACAAACAGATATATATGTAAAGTACCATGTGTACAAACAATATAACTGATTATCTTCTGTTGAATATGTTGGATTGTGTATTGTCCGAGTCAGGGTCCTTTTTATTTTATTGTCACTTTGGAAGTTGTGTTACCAATGCTTACTGTTTATTTGATACCAATTTGGTAATGCAATTCATAAAAACAACAAGGTTTGGGTTCGTTCTTCAGATGACTGTGACGTTAATGTGTAAGCTCAATAATGAACTCCAGCTCAACCAACCATATTGTAATATCTAAGTAATCATCTTGAAATATGACATTAATAATTGTAATATACACACATCTTATTGTGAGGTTGATTTCACATACACTACTTCGACATTAGCTTGTCTACATACTTGAGCATAGCCAATTTAAATTAACCTTAGCATGCATACAGTTCCTAGCTACATAATAAAATATCTCTCTAGGTTACAAGGATGACCTTATTTTATCAACCTCAAACAGAAGTCTGAGAGAGAAGGGGCGTGACTCTAACTGTCTTATACCCCAGGTAGTGCATCACAATCATGCGACAAAGCGCTACCCAATGAACACAGTAGTAGTCGCAGCTACTTACATAAACAATATGATAGGGCTACACAGTAATACATGGAGTCATACAATATACATATTATACCTCAACAATCCATGACTTAAACACTTAATCCAGGATAAAAGCAACATAGTTGCACCTGCAAGGTGAATACAGAACAGCTGGTAAAAAAAAAGAGTTTGAATGCGTACATTAACAGTTTTATGATATCACTGCTCCGTCTAAGACACGAGTGGACCTGAATTTAATTACATTTGAGTGTTTCGTCAACTTAATGTTTGGTTTTAAATAATACTTCACAGTATGCGACAATGTAAGTGTTGCATGGCCAGATACTACGGAAGAGGATTTGAAAAATCTCAGAATTCTGGAATGTTTTGGAGACACTAAAAAAAAAACACAAAAGAATATATATTTTTGACTTTTATTTATTTAGTTTGAGAAAGTTACCGGTGCGCCAAGGAGGAAGTGGAGCACAAAGGAGACAACCATTTCATTGCAGACTGTTATGTTTATGTGGGGAAATGACAGTGCATACATTCGGACTCAGATTTCATTTTAAGGACATTTCGGCCAGGGGTGTAGAGCTATTTGTTTAAACACCGGATTGGCAAAACAGGAGAGTCTGTAAACCAGTCTGCCTTGATCTATGAATTCATGCCCGTGGCTCTCACAGTATCTGATGCCCACAGCTGTTTTATAGAAGGAAAAAAAAATACTCAGAACACACACAGAGCGAACTGAGCAGAGCACAAACAGACTCACATCATGCACCCTGGTGACTGGACTTCTCCTTCATAAAATGAGTAATAGGGGGAATAATTGGGCAGTTCGATGTGTGGTTGTATGTGTAGAAGTGTGTGTGTATGTAGAGGTGTGTGGTTAAAACCAGTGGCGAACCGTCAGGGCCTTCAAGGTATTCAGAGAATACCCTGGAACACTCAGATAAAACAAACCAAAAAATCGATGTAATTATATAAATAAAATGTATATGAAATGAATAAATGAGAATTGTATCTGTGTTGTTTATCTGTAATATTACAGTGTTACGTTGATTTGTTTGTCTTTCTCGTATTTCAGTGGTTTTGTGTTAGAAAAGAGATACAACCAAACAGATATTTTTCTTGGTCTCTGGGTAGAATATCCTTCAAGGTATTGTACATCCTTGATAGAATGCCCTGGCCGTTGCACTGAATGAGAGCATACGTTTGGATTGACAGTTTGATCAACCAATCATATATTGATTTGAAGCCAATGGGCGTATTCTTTGAGAGTTTCCCTCGGTTCCAGGGTACTCTAGAAGGCCCGGTAGTTCACTGGAGAGAGACAGAGGAGATTCGAGATGAATGCGACGAAGCAATTCATGCTGTTTTATTGTTTTTAACGTTGAAATGGCAAGTGCAACAGATGAAGATGAAGTTGTTGCGGAATTGTTATGAGTACCCTTTTCAAGACGACAATTCAGTGAAAAGACGGACATAATAATGGCGGCGGGAGTGTGTGTGTGTGTCTACAGAAGGTCCAGTTGTTATAGACACGGTTCGCCACTGGTTAAAACGTAGCAGCTCTTTAGCTGTTCTAATGAAGATAAAAACAGTGAAGGTGTGCGTAAAAGACACAGCTGGTGATGCACTTCTCAGAGGCTGAGTTACACGTCCCGCTGCCTCCTGGTGCTGCAGCCATTTCAGGAAGTGAATGAGGTTCTCCTTCTCTATAACCTATAAAACAAACAGAATTCTGACTTTTTTCTTGAAAAATAAAAAAGAATTCACATCCCCCACATTTTTTTTTCATGCGGCTCTTTTCGTCTTCCGTAAGATACGGCTCGAGAAGCTGACACAGATAACGAAATATATTATATATTATGATGTGATATGATGTGATTGCTCAGTTACTTTACTCTGGTTACTTGTGTTGTGGCAGATATTTAAGTAAGCTTGCTTAACGCAAATGTAATAATAGTCAGATTGCTCTCAAGATGGGAGGTGATATTCTATATTAATTTTCGTATTCACACAGTCGGGGATTTGTGGACCTCTTCCCTGCAAACAGCAGTTTAAACTGTATTTCCTTTCTCCTGTAATATGACTTGATAGCTTTAAACTCCCCACACTGAGCTCTGATTAGTCAGCAGGCAGTGCTTTCACTCTTATCTGGAACATAACCTGCTCCAGGGCAGGTTAGGTTTTCAGCATAAGAAGTGAATCTGTGTCATAGATTACATTACATTACATTGCATTTAGCTGACGCTTTTATCCAAAGCGACTTACAATAAGTGCATTCGACCAGGAAGATACAACCTTGAAGAAAACAGAATCATATAAGTACATCAGGTTTCATAGGGCCAAAAAAGTTCAGTCCTTTATTAGTATATAAGTGCTTTGTTAGCAATTCTTTGTTAGTAATTATATCGCTCGCAGTGGAGTCGAAAGAGATAAAGTATCTATATATATTATGAGCAAGTAAAGACGTTTGTAAATTCGTGTTTATCGGTCATAGGACCGGAAACTCAGAGTTAACCCTTAAGTTACCTCACTAACTCAGAGTTAACCCTGAAGTTAGGGTCAGGCCATCCTGTGCTATTTGAAAATGGCCCAGTAATACAAACAGAAAGTTTGTCTCAATAATCAGTGTTTAGAGTTTAAGAAAGAGATTTAAATATTGTAGCGTCTCGCTTCAGGAAGACAGGGAGGCTTAGTTTGTCCTTTATCCGGGAGTTTATTGTACAGATCCAGGTTACTGTTGGCCATAACCACGCCAAAACATTCCACTAACCCTGTCGTATTGTCACACTCCGTCATGTCTCCCGCTAGCTCTCTCCTAGCCTCCCGCGTCCCTCTCGCCAGGAACCTCCCTCTTCCAGCCCCAACCAACCAGACAACACTCTCCCACCCAAACCCACAGCTACAGGTCACAATAACCGTCCATCAAAACAGTGGCACGTTCACTAACACTCTGTAAATACAAACAAACTCTGAACAACAAACACATCAAACATCAACATTATAACCAGTCCGTTACACTTTCCCGCCTCGTCAAAGTCCCTCAATCTCGAGGGAATAAACAGAGTCTCTCAGGTGGTTAGGGGGTCTGCGATTTCTCTGCGGCCATGCCTGGTCTGCGGCAGGGGGAGACACGCCCCCAGTGTCCCTAGCCCTATTTAGGGGCAATGGATGTCCACTTGCGGGAGACGACAGACAGTGGTGCGGTTAGCCAAAGTGACAATGGATGTCCACTTGCGGGAGACGACAGACAGTGGTGCGGTTAGCCAAAGTGACAGACCTAATGTTAGACCAATTTACAGGCAATGGACGTCCACTCTCGGGAGAGAGACCTCCAGCATGTGTCCCTGACATGGAAACTCTGTTTATTTCACTCATCCAGGACAGAGACCGGGGAAATCTCCTCTCTGTGGCCCCTCCAAGACCCCCAAAGGACAGACCACAGACCTCCAGCATGTGTCCCTGACATGGAGACTCTGTTTATTTCACTGATCCAGGACAGAGACCGGGGAAATCTCCTCTCTGTGGCCCCTCCAAGACCCCCAAAGGACGGACCACAGACCTCCAGCATGTGTCCCTGACATGGAGACTCTGTTTATTTCACTCATCCAGGACAGAGACCGGGGAAATCTCCTCTCTGTGGCCCCTCCAAGACCCCCAAAGGATGGACCACAGACCTCCAGCATGTGTCCCTGACATGGAGACTCTGTTTATTTCACTCATCCAGGACAGAGACCGGGGAAATCTCCTCTCTGTGGCCCCTCCAAGACCCCCAAAGGACGGACCACAGACCTCCAGCATGTGTCCCTGACATGGAGACTCTGTTTATTTCACTCATCCAGGACAGAGACCGGGGAAATCTCCTCTCTGTGGCCCCTCCAAGACCCCCAAAGGACGGACCACAGACCTCCAGCATGTGTCCCTGACATGGAGACTCTGTTTATTTCACTCATCCAGGACAGAGACCGGGGAAATCTCCTCTCTGTGGCCCCTCCAAGACCCCCAAAGGACGGACCACAGACCTCCAGCATTTGTCCCTGACATGGGCACCTCCATAACCTTGCACACCGTGAGTCCCCGGACTCCCGGACTTAAGCACTCCCCCACGGACTAAACCCAGATGTTCACACCCTACAGAACTTCATGCCCCTGGTTAACCTAAAGGGGGTGGATTTTGCGGTGCTTTACCGTCCGCACATCGGTATCCATATTCGGCCTTATTCACGGCACCACCACCCCTTCTGTGGAAGATATTCTCATGCTCCTGGTAACCCTTTAAATAGTCTGTTACTGTCAGGGCTCATCACCGCACTTTACAAGCCAGAAATAATGTTTAAATGGTCGGGAAAAGTGTTTTTAAACGTCTGGAAGAGAGTTGTAGCCTGTCATTTTGCAGGATATCATTTAACATGTAACCTCTCCTGGAAATGCACAGAATATGTCCATTTCCAGGAGAGATTCCATGTTAAATTATATCCTGCAAAATGACAGGCTATAACCCAGGAACAAGTGTTTGAAAGGCGGGGAAAAGTTGTTTAAAATAGTCGGAAAAGTGTTTTTAAACGTCTGGAAGAGAGTTGTAGCCTGTCATTTTGCAGGATATCATTTAACATGTAACCTCTCCTGGAAATGCACAGAATATGTCCATTTCCAGGAGAGATTCCATGTTAAATTATATCCTGCAAAATGACAGGCTATAACCCAGGAACAAGTGTTTGAAAGGCGGGGAAAAGTTGTTTAAAATAGTCGGAAAAGTGTTTTTAAACGTATGGAAGAGAGTTGTTGCCTGTCATTTTGCAGGATATAATTTAACATGGAACCTCTCCTGGAAATGCACAGAATATGTCCATTTCCAGGAGAGGTTACATGTTAAATTATATCCTGCAAAATGACAGGCTATAACCCAGGAACAAGTGTTTGAAAGGCGGGGAAAAGTTGTTTAAAATAGTCTGATACCTCCAGGGCGCATCACCGCATTTTACAAGCCAGGGAAGGTGTCTGAATCCTGGGTAAACATTGTTTAAATAGTCTGACACCTGGCACTGTATTTGCCCCTGGGAAACTTCAAGGTTATATTCATGTTTTATTATTTATTTAATAATCACATGATTTTTACAAAAACAGTATACACAGTATACATATATACAATAATAATAATAATAATATAACAATATACATCATAAAAACATGAAAAGTGGTGAAAATGAGAAAATGTATCCGAAAATAGTGCCTCATAATGCGCGCATGTGGACAGTAGCCACAGACTCACAGGCACACACACATGCAGAGATCCAGGGGGCGGAGCACATGGCTTTTTTTACCCAGAAATAAGTCTATGAGAGGCGGGGAGACTCAGAGGACAGGCTGCGTCACCTCACTTTGTAACCCAGGAAAAGAGCAGGAATTCTGGCTGCGTGAGTGTTAAAAGTGCATTCATCTGTGTTAATCCGACAGCCGCAGAGGTGCTGACGGAAAGCAGGCGGAACAAATTGATTATTTGAACCAGGAATAAATGTTTGCAAGGCGGGGAAAGTGTTCCTGCAGCCCCTCCATAACGGTAATAATGATTAGAAATTATTTCCAGGGCAGAAAGCGTTTTTTAAATGTGGAAAAAAATATGTTAAACTGTTTAAAAAGCACAAAGTGATTTGAGTGCAGTTCTCATGTGTCCCCACAGGAGGGCGCGTCGTCCCAGGGAGCACAGTGCATGGTGACAAGGTACGATTTATACCCTAAAATAGCATGCTAAGCGTGGGTGGATTAGTTTCAAAGCATGCACACTCTGCTCGTGTCAGACTTCCATCAAATAGACCGGGGAAAACACCTCTCATTAGCCCCTCACAGACCACCAAAGGATGGACTAAGCAGCTCCAGCACGGCTCCCTCACATGGAGCTCAGGTTATTTCATACCTCCAGGAGAGGGACCGGGAAAACCACCTCTCTGTAGCCCCTGACAGAGCCCCAAAGGACAGACTAAGGACCTCCGGCAACAGTGGCACTTCCATAACCTCGTGCACCGTGAGACCCCGGGCCCCCGGACTTAAGCACTCCCCCACGGACTAAACCCAGATGTTCACACCCTACAGAACTTCATGCCCCTGGTTACCCTAAAGGGGTGGATTTTGCGGTGCTTTACCGTCCGCACATCGGCATACATATTCGGCCTTATTCATGACACTACCACCCCTTCTTTGGAGGATATTCTCATGCTCCTGGTAACCCTTTAAATAGTCTGATACTGTCAGGGCTCATCACCGCACTTTACAAGCCAGAAATAATGTTTAAATGGTCGGGAAAAGTGTTTTTAAACGTCTGGAAGAGAGTTCTAGCCTGTCATTTTGCAGGATATCATTTAACATGTAACCTCTCCTGGAAATGCACAGAATATGTCCATTTCCAGGAGAGATTCCATGTTAAATTATATCCTGCAAAATGACAGGCATTAACCCAGGAACAAGTGTTTGAAAGGCGGGGAAAAGTTGTTTAAAATAGTCGGAAAAGTGTTTTTAAACGTATGGAAGAGAGTTGTAGCCTGTCATTTTGCAGGATATAATTTAACATGGAACCTCTCCTGGAAATGCACAGAGTATGTCCATTTCCAGGAGAGGTTACATGTTAAATTATATCCTGCAAAATGACAGGCTAAAACACCCAGGGGATACGTGTTTGAAAGGCAGGGAAAAGTTTTTTTAAATAGTTTGATACCTCCAGGGCGCATCACCGCATTTTACAAGCCGGGGAAGGTGTCTTAATCATTGGTACACATTGTTTAAATAGTCTGATACCTGGCACTGTATTTGCCCCTGGGAACCTTCAAGGTTATACTAATGTTTTTTATTTTTTTTTATTTAATTATAACACCATTTTTACAAAAACAGTATACAAAATAAACATAATAACAACATGATTACAACATGATTAACAGGGGCCTGGGGGCCATATTAGCCGTCTAACTTGTACAGTGCACCGGGGAAAAAAGGTTGAGTCCACGGCCCCTTTCCCCTCATCAGGAGTACCAATCGGTCCTGAAGAAGAGGTATCGCTGCTCTCCGCCCCTGAATCCTCTTCGGAGGTAGCTGACGGTGGTAGACCTCCTTCTGATGATGATGCTGCTGCAGCTGCTGCCGCCGCCCTGAACATGGAGCGGATCTTCAATGCCTCCTTTATTCCAGGCGTATTCGCGTAGAACCGGTCTGCAGTGCTTACGTCGTGGCACATAAACCTAGCCAGAATCGACCTGCTTTCTGGATCTTGGTGATGCTTGATATTGTCAGCCAGGGCAGTGCGCAAGATGGTGAAGGTGACGGCTGTTTCTAGCCCAGCATCAGCCCAAGCCCTCTTCAAGTGAGCGTTCAGGTTCTTGGAAGCCTGCTTCCCCGATGTGAAAAGGAAGAATTCACTCTGAGGACCCGACAAGCCCTCTTGTATCTCCATCCACCGCATGACCCAGCTAAACTCCTTTATTGTAAGCACCAGCTGTGCTTCACCAAATGTCTTGGCAGTCTTGTGATCCTGCACGTGGATGATGTAGCCCTCAGCAGTGCCCCTTCTGTCCGCCTCAAAGACCTCCGTGTTGGTCATGTTTGCGTACACACCCGGACGGTGGCCATACAGGAGGCTCCAATGGAGGGTTAGATAGCCATATAGCAGGTACTGGGTGATTGAGGTCGGATTGCTAGCCATCAGGTCAAGGAGATCAGGGATGCGCTTCTCAGCGGCCGCCATGGCGGCGAGAAGCTCCGCCTGGCTCGGCAGACGATCCAGCTTGTCCCTCTTCACCTTAAACTGGTGGAGAGTGACAGACTTTTTCAAATCGTTAATGTTGGCTTTCGCCTCTCTGATGATGTTGGTCATATCAGACTGGGTGAGCCTGCATCCCCGGAGCTTTGATGCAGACAAGTACCTCAGGAAATGGTTCACAGTCTTCAGGAACAACAGCGATGTTGTGACTGTCCGGCCCGACTCTGAAATATACTCGCTCCAGCCACGGACCCTCTTTGTGTCTTTTGGAAACAGCCAGTCTGACAGCCGGTCAACACCATGGGCCATGAATACTATGAAGTTCTTTATCCGGCTGACATTGGACATACAATTCTCTTTCCGTTTTACTGTCGGTGCGAGACCCTCACAATGACCTCTGTATGTCTGAATGTACGTCTCCATGCTTTTAGGCAACGTGATTTCACGCATGGTATTCCGCAGTCCCTTCCCAGTGCACCATTGATTTTGGGAAGAGGGCCAGTCCTTAGCCAGATTAGCTTTCAGCTTATTGGAGACAGACGCACGGGTCTTCTGGCATACAGGGGTCTCACTACAGGAGGCTTCTAAGGACCGCATGACAGTCTTCATCGGGGTCTTGCTTCCGGAGGCTTCTGGGGACCGCATCACATACTTGAGAGGGGTCTCACTCGCAGAGGCTTCTATGGACCGCATGACAGTCTTCACCGGGGTCTTGCTTCCGGAGGCTTCTGGGGACCGCATCACAGACTTGAGAGGAGTCTCACTACCGGAGGCTTTGTCGGACCGCATGACAGTCTTCACCGGGGTCTTGCTTCCGGAGGCTTTGTCGGACCGCATGACAGTCTTCACCGGGGTCTTGCTTCCGGAGGCTTCTGGGGACCGCATGACAGTCTTCACCGGGGTCTCACTACCGGAGGCTTTGTCGGACCGCATGACAGTCTTCACCGGGGTCTTGCTTCCGGAGGCTTCTGGGGACCGCATCACAGACTTGAGGGGGGTCTCACTCGCAGAGGCTTCTATGGACCGCATGACAGTCTTCACCGGGGTCTTGAGAGGGGTATTGCTGCCGGAGGCTACTGAGTTCATGTCGGGGGTACTTGGGATTGCTACGCCCTTAAATCGTATACATTCTTCGTCTTCCTCAAGCAGAGCAGCAGTGGCATTCTGCTTCCTGGGTTTTAGACCCTATTTTAGCCTGGAGCGCAGGGTCTTCACCTCATCAATGAGGGCATCCTTCTGAGCCCTCAATGCCACATTGTCCAGCCTCACCTGCATGCAGTCCTCTTCGTCACACTCGGTATGTGGGGAGAAGGGTGGAGGGTGCACCGGGTATTCCTCCTCATTGTCTATATCCAATAATGTAGCCATTCCAATGATGGGATTAGTCTCTCGGAGGTCATGGAGCAACTGCATGGCCACACTATGCTTCAGCCTTGCCATGACCTGATGTGCCTCATCTCGGGAGAACTCAGGGTGGTCACGAGTTACATGACGGTGTAGTTTCTTCCCAGCATACGAACACCCTGTGATGGGACAGGGTTTGGTCCGAACATTTATTCTACCACTGGCCATTTTAAGAATGATGCCTCTTTCCTCCAGGTTCCGCACTGCATGTTTGTGCTTAAGGTGCTTATTCAAAGCCAGATAGCGGAGACTGCACACCGGGCATTCGGTCAACATCCTTCCAAAAACACACAGAATGAATTCTATTTAAATGGTTTTCTGTTTCTCCGTTTATATGCGTTAGCCAACTGGTGATTGCAACCATGGGTCCGATGCTTCAATGCAGGGAACACGGACCAAGGGGAGGACTTGGGTTACCACCTGGTTAAAATGGTCCCACCTCCGCACCAACGCGGCTGGCGATGGGTCCGATACATTGATTGTTTTTTGTTTCATGGTTCTGCCACGAGCTCACAAGACAGTTTTGGGTACAAAACGTGGGGGTAACAGTACCTCCGGGCGCTCCATCCCGCTCCGGCTTTCGCCGCAGCGGGGGGAGGAGGCATTGAACCCCTCGCACCTGCCCCCGGAGGAGGCAGGGGAATCAGGTACCCGGAGGCGCACGGTGGACGGCCAGGGCGAGACCGCCACACCGCACTGGAGTCAGAGTTCCGAGTTTTTCGAGCCAGGTCCCGGTGAAACGCAGTACGGAGCACCCGACAGGAACCTCCAGCAAACCCCCCCGCACGGTTCCCTCGTCCCTCGGAAGAGGCGGAGAGGTGGGTGTTTTTCATCTGCTGGCGGACTGCCGGGGAGAACGTGCTGCTCGGGAGCCAGGCTCAGAGTTAGTGGCAGTGAGAGCCCGTGCACCTGCCTTTTACAGCAGGCACGCGCTGGTATCGGGGTGGGGAGAGAAGGTAGATGCAGAGGCTGCAGAAACAGCCAGAGCCTTTCCCCTCTAACACACCCCTCATTTGGTGCATTGAACCCCTCGCACCTGCCCCCGGAGGAGTCAGGTACCCGGAGGCGCACGGTGGACGGCCAGGGCGAGACCGCCACATCGCACTGGAGTCAGAGTTCCGAGTTTTTCGAGCCAGGTCCCGGTGAAACGCAGTACGGAGCACCCGGCAGGAACCTCCAGCAGACCCCCCCGCGCGGTTCCCTCGTCCCTCGGAAGAGGCGGAGAGGTGGGTGTTTTTCATCTGCTGGCGGACTGCCGGGGAGAACGTGCTGCTCGGGAGCCAGGCTCAGAGTTAGTGGCAGTGAGAGCCCGTCCAACTGCCTTTTACAGCAGGCACGCGCTGGTATCGGGGTGGGGAGAGAAGGTAGATGCAGAGGCTGCAGAAACAGCCAGAGCCTTTCCCCTCTAACACACCCCTCATTTGGTGCATTGAACCCCTCGCACCTGCCCCCGGAGGAGTCAGGTACCCGGAGGCGCACGGTGGACGGCCAGGGCGAGACCGCCACACTGCACTGGAGTCAGAGTTCCGAGTTTTTCGAGCCAGGTCCCGGTGAAACGCAGTACGGAGCACCCGGCAGGAACCTCCAGCAGACCCCCCCGCGCGGTTCCCTCGTCCCTCGGAAGAGGCGGAGAGGTGTGTGTTTTTCATCTGCTGGCGGACTGCCGGGGAGAACGTGATGCTCGGGAGACAGGCTCAGAGTTAGTGGCAGTGAGAGCCTGTGCACCTGCCTTTTACAGCAGGCACGCGCTGGTATCGGGGTGGGGAGAGAAGGTAGATGCAGAGGCTGCAGAAACAGCCAGAGCCTTTCCCCTCTAACACACTCCTCATTTGGTTCATGAGCACTGGGCAGAGTCCCCTGTCAACTCTCCTTATATTCCTCCGGAGACCAGTTGGGACATGGCAGCATCCCACTTCGCCTGGTAGACCATATCGTTAAATGAGCTCTGGTATCGGGGTGGGGAGAGAAGGTAGATGCAGAGGCTGCAGAAACAGCCAGAGCCTTTCCCCTCTAACACACCCCTCATTTGGTTCATGAGCACTGGGCAGAGTCCCCTGTCAACTCTCCTTATATTCCTCCGGAGACCAGTTGGGACATGGCAGCATCCCACTTCGCCTGGTAGACCATATCGTTAAATGAGCTTAGTAATGTACTGCACAACATCACATGGGTAAAATGAGCTATATAATGCACTGCAAAATCACATTTGGTTTATTTCCAAAAAGCCTGGAAAAAACACATATCCATCATGTCCTGTAAAATATCATTCTTTGTTTATTTCCATCCTTCAGGCAAATACACATATCTTTGTCCGCTCCAGGATTACCCGTAGTTTGGATGAACCGACCGCCAAGCACCGGAAGCTGGACCCGGGGAGGAGGCCCTCCGATGGCGGGTCAAATTTGATGATACCGCAGCTGGCTGGACACTAGCCGTAGAAGAACACCTGGGCGGGACCAGGCATGTCCCTCTTTGCAGACAAGCATATATGCGCTCCCAGGAGCAGAGTCAAACCCGCAGTTTGGATGAACCGACCACCAAGCACCGGAAGCTGGACCCGGGGAGGAGGCCCTCCGATGGCGGGTCAAATTTGATGATACCGCAGCTGGCTGGACACTAGCCGTAGAAGAACACCTGGGCGGGACCAGGCATGTCCCTCTTTGCAGACAAGCATATATGCGCTCCCAGGAGCAGAGTCAAACCCGCAGTTTGGATGAACCGACCGCCAAGCACCGGAAGCTGGACCCGGGGAGGAGGCCCTCCGATGGCGGGTCAAATTTGATGATACCGCAGCTGGCTGGACACTAGCCGTAGAAGAACACCTGGGCGGGACCAGGCATGTCCCTCTTTGCAGACAAGCATATATGCGCTCCCAGGAGCAGAGTCAAACCCGCAGTTTGGATGAACCGACCGCCAAGCACCGGAAGCTGGACCCGGGGAGGAGGCCCTCCGATGGCGGGTCAAATTTGATGATACCGCAGCTGGCTGGACACTAGCCGTAGAAGAACACCTGGGCGGGACCAGGCATGTCCCTCTTTGCAGACAAGCATATATGCGCTCCCAGGAGCAGAGTCAAACCCACAGTTTGGACGAACCGACCGCCAGAGCACCGGCACGAAGCCGGGCCGGCGGAGGCCTTCCGATGGCGGGTCACGTTTGCCATTCGATCAATGTCTTTGCAGACAAGCATATATGTGGTTGTTACGCAGGATCAAACAGGTAGTTTGATGAAGTAGGGTCCTGTGCCCGGAGCAAGGCCAATTGCTGAATGCCGCAGCCGACTAAGGCCGCTATGCCACAGTGGAGGATGAGAGAAACAGGTGTTTGTCTTGCATTCCGCGGCAAAGTGGGGAGGTGGAACTTCCACCCCGCAACGGAACCTGTGGTGGGACCCCTGAGTCAGACGGTTCGTCTTGGAAACGCTTCATATCGGTCGGCCTGGGAGGTAAGAGACACGCAGGGTAACGGACACGCAGGGTTACCCCCACGCAGCCCACGCAACACGGAGGAGGCAGGGGAGTCTGGTACCCGGAGGCGCATGGCCGCAACACCGCACTGGAGTCAGGGTTTCGAGTTTTTCGAGCCAGGTCCCAGTGAACGCAAGACTCCAGCAGGAGCCTCCAGCAGACCCCCCCGACGTTTCCCTCGTCCCTCCCGGCCATCAGAGTCGAACCCGCAGTTCGGAGGAACTGACCGCCAGAGCACCGGCACGAGGCCGGGCCGGCGGAGGCCCTCCGATGGCGGGTCGCGTTTGCCATTCAATCAGTGAGAAATCAGAAGAGGAAGGGAAAAAAAAGACTAACTTGTCTTTTTGGAGTTCCATAAAAAATGGGTGAAAATGAAAAAATGTATACGAGAATAGTGCCCCATAAGGCGGGTAAAGTCCCCTGTCAACTCCCCTCACCTTCCTCCACACTCTGAAAAAGTCAGAGTTATTTTTTGGAGAACCATCAAAAAGGGCTAAAAGTGTTGAAATGTATCCGAGAATAGTGCCCCATAAGGCGGGTAAAGTCCCCTGTCAACTCCCCTCACCTTCCTCCACACTCTGAAAAAGTCAGAGTTATTTTTTGGAGAACCATCAAAAAGGGCTAAAAGTGTTGAAATGTATCCGAGAATAGTGCCTCATGAGGCGGATTGAGTCCCCTGTCAACTCCCCTCACCTTCCTCGACACTCTGAAAAAGTCAGAGTTATTTTTTGGAGAACCATCAAAAAGGGCTAAAAGTGTTGAAATGTATCCGAGAATAGTGCCCCATAAGGCGGGTAAAGTCCGCTGTCAACTCACCACACCTTCCTCCACACTCTGAAAAAGTCAGAGTTATTTTTTGGAGAACCATCAAAAAGGGCTAAAAGTGTTGAAATGTATCCGAGAATAGTGCCCCATAAGGCGGGTAAAGTCCCCTGTCAACTCCCCTCACCTTCCTCCACACTCTGAAAAAGTCAGAGTTATTTTTTGGAGAACCATCAAAAAGGGCTAAAAGTGTTGAAATGTATCCGAGAATAGTGCCTCATGAGGCGGATTGAGTCCCCTGTCAACTCCCCTTACCTTACTCCAGAGCCCAGTTCAAAAACTTAAAGTTTGGTAAGAACCATGCTGGGGGTCTCCAGGCAACAAAATGTATCCGAGCCAAAGTGCACATACAGCGGATTAATTCCTCCATGAAGTTACACAGCCGTTTTTTTTCTGAGTCCTCTCAAAAACCGGGTTTCCGATTTCGTGCAGAAGGTAGCTTGTAAAACATGAACGGTTTTTTACAACGGAGGAGGGGAAGTCTGGATTCCCCTCTCCGTTGTACCTTGCAACGGGGGAGGGGAAAAGTGTTCGGGGCTTCGTCCCGAAGCGCAGAACACTTGAGCCCCTTCTCCCCTTCTCAGAGCCCCTCTCTGTTGTAATTTTAAAAGTTCATTTTTTGATTATTTTAACATATAATTGACCGTTTTCTTTCATTTGTTTTTCTTTCCACGGGTGGGGGCCTATGGCAGGCTGCCTATGAGCTCCCAAATCTGGCCCGGATCATCCGGGATTTGTGGGATAAGCTCCATAAACTGACAAAGTCATCCAAATATGTCGCTTTTATAGCCCAAAGATATATCATGCAAATACATTAAAATAGTAAAAAGTACGATTGTGCTCGGCATTAACCGGAATTTGATTTATATAGCCCCCAAAAAAAGAATAAAAATCATTTTCGTGGGGAAAAGTGTTAAAACGCCTGATTAAAGCATTTGCGGGACCCCAGCGAGCTCCAGACCATGTGCATTGTGTCGGGGACCCTGGAGAATGATAAGACCGATCATTTAAATGCAAAAGCCACCATTAAAAGTCACTTTTAGGGGCGAAAAACAGCCTCTGTCCACTTCGTTAACAAACTGATAGGCAAATGGACAAAAGTGTGATTAAAGCATTTGCGGGACCCCAGCGAGCTCCAGACTAGTTGCATTGTGTCGGGGACCCTCCACAATGATAAGAACCATCATTTAAATGCAAAACCCACCATTAAAAGTCACTTTTAGGGGCGAAAAACAGCCTCTGTCCACTTCGTTAACAAACTGATAGGCAAATGGACAAAAGTGTGATTAAAGAATATGCGGGACCCCCGCGAGCTCCAGACTAGTTGCATTGTGTCGGGGACCCTCCACAATGATAAGACCCATCATTTAAATGCAAAAGCCACCATTAAAAGTCAGTTTTAGGGGCAAAAAACAGCCTCTGTCCACTTCGTTAACAAACTGATAGGCAAATGGACAAAAGTGTGATTAAAGCATTTGCGGGACCCCAGCGAGCTCCAGACCATGTGCATTGTGTCGGGGACCCTCCACAATGATAAGACCCATCATTTAAATGCAAAACCCACCATTAAAAGTCACTTTTAGGGGCGAAAAACAGCCTCTGTCCACTTCGTTAACAAACTGATAGGCAAATGGAAAAAAGTGTGATTAAAGCATATGCGGGACCCCCGCGAGCTCCAGACTAGTTGCATTGTGTCGGGGACCCTCCACAATGATAAGACCCATCATTTAAATGCAAAACCCACCATTAAAAGTCACTTTTAGGGGCGAAAAACAGCCTCTGTCCACTTCGTTAACAAACTGATAGGCAAATGGACAAAAGTGTGATTAAAGCATATGCGGGACACCAGCGAGCTCCAGACTAGTTGCATTGTGTCGGGGACCCTGGAGAATGATAAGACCCATCATTTAAATGCAAAAGCCACCATTAAAAGTCACTTTTAGGGGCGAAAAACAGCCTCTGTCCACTTCGTTAACAAACTGATAGGCAAATGGACAAAAGTGTGATTAAAGCATTTGCGGGACCCCAGCGAGCTCCAGACTAGTTGCATTGTGTCGGGGACCCTCCACAATGATAAGACCCATCATTTAAATGCAAAACCCACCATTAAAAGTCACTTTTAGGGGCGAAAAACAGCCTCTGTCCACTTCGTTAACAAACTGATAGGCAAATGGACAAAAGTGTGATTAAAGCATATGCGGAACACCAGCGAGCTCCAGACTAGTTGCATTGTGTCGGGGACCCTGGAGAATGATAAGACCCATCATTTAAATGCAAAAGCCACCATTAAAAGTCACTTTTAGGGGCGAAAAACAGCCTCTGTCCACTTCGTTAACAAACTGATAGGCAAATGGACAAAAGTGTGATTAAAGCATTTGCGGGACCCCAGCGAGCTCCAGACTAGTTGTATTTTGTCGGGGACACTCCACAATGATAAGACCCATCATTTAAATGCAAAACCCACCATTAAAAGTCACTTTTAGGGGCGAAAAACAGCCTCTGTCCACTTCGCTAACAAACTGATAGGCAAATGGACACAAGTGTGATTAAAGCATATGCGGGACCCCCGCGAGCTCCAGACTAGTTGCATTGTGTCGGGGACCCTCCACAATGATAAGACCCATCATTTAAATGCAAAACCCAACATTAAAAGTCACTTTTAGGGGCGAAAAACAGCCTCTGTCCACTTCGTTAACAAACTGATAGGCAAATGGACAAAAGTGTGATTAAAGCATTTTGCGGGACCCCAGCGAGCTCCAGACCATGTGCATTGTGTCGGGGACCCTCCACAATGATAAGACCCATCATTTAAATGCAAAACCCACCATTAAAAGTCACTTTTAGGAGCGAAAAACAGCCTCTGTCCACTTCGTTAACAAACTGATAGGCAAATGGACAGAAGGGGGAACACGGCCCAGCCGCTGCTCCGCTGCTCCAGACTATGTGCATTGTGTCGGGGACCCTCCACAATGATAAGACCCATCATTTAAATGCAAAACCCACCATTAAAAGTCACTTTTAGGGGCGAAAAACAGCCTCTGTCCACTTCGTTAACAAACTCATAGGCAAATGGACAGAAGGGGGAACACGGCCCAGCCGCTGCTCCGCTGCTCCACACTATGTGCATTGTGTCGGGGAGCCAGGTCAAACCCCTCCATGCACACCGCCAGAACCAGAACCTCACGACCCTGGTGACCTTAAAGGTGTTTGTCTTTGTTTGTTTTTGTATTCCACATAGACATGCTGGGGTTCAGCACCACGCACAGAGCCTGCCCGCTACCTCCAGGGCGCATCACCACCTTTTACAAGCCAGGAAAGGTGCATGGATCCTGGGTAAACATTGATTAAGTGTTTTTAAATGTGTGGAACAGTGTTTTGTCACTTTCAAAACTCTCCTGTCATTGACCGGAGAATTTGGGTCGATGTTGTATTCAATCTGGCCATTAATATTCCAGTGAGACGAAGTACGTACATTGACCGGATTGATCCCATGTTAATTTTGTCCAAATACCGGAACATTCCCTAACCCCCTGTGTCTCACCACCTGATCCTAGTGGTGTCACTGTATCCCGATAGGGTGCCAACCTGTCCCGGTGAAGGGCAACTATTCTCCATCTCCGCTGCAGTTGGACCCTGTAGACGACTTCACTCAGTCTCTACAGAACCTTGCAGGGCCCTTCCCAGTTGCTGTCCAGCTTTGGGCATCTGCCCTTCTTCCTCTGTGGGTTATACACCTAGACCAACTCGCTTGCACTGAAATGCCGTCCTCTAGCATGCACGTTGTAGTTCCTCTTCTTCCTTGCCCCTGCACTCTGTAGCTGGCGCCTGGCAAAGCCGTGAGCAGACTGCAACCGTTCCTGGAGTATCCTGGCATATTCGAACCCTGGGAGGTCCACAAGAGCGTCGGGGGGCAAGCCCATCATCATCTCGCCCGCCGTGCGCATCTCCCTTCCTAACATGAGGAGGGCAGGGGAGCAGGAAGTGGAATCTTGGGTTGCAGACCGGTACACCATCAGCACGAGGGGGACATGGGCGTCCCAGTCTCTTTGGTGTTTTGCCGTCACTATGGCAAGCTGTTGAGCCAGTGTGCGGTTGAACCTTTCTACGAGGCCATCGCTCTGTGGGTGAAGGGGTGTGGTGCGGGTCTTATGGGATCCCAGTTTTTTGCACATAGCCTTAAATACTCGGGACTCAAAGTTCCGGCCCTGGTCTGTGTGTATGACTTCAGGCGCCCCGAACCTGCTAAACATTCCCTCCACCAAAGCGTACACAATAGTCTCTGCTTCTTGATCTGGTAGGCTGTATGCCTCAGGCCACTTAGTGAAGTAGTCCATGGCTGTGAGGATGTAGTGGTTCCCTTTTTCTGTGCGGGGAAACGGCCCAAGAACGTCGATCCCGATCCTCTCCATTGTGCACCCTACCGGAAACTGCTGGAGCTGGGCATGAGATCTGTCGGTAGGGCCCTTACGTGAAGTGCAGCTGTCGCAGCGGCGACAGTAATCTTCCACATCTCGTCTGTGTTGGCCCCAGTAGAATCTCTGTCGCAGGCGGCGGAGAGTCTTAGAGACCCCAAAGTGACCAGATCCTGGAGTCTCCCGCAGGGTCCTCTGCACCACCACCTGCCACCGTGTCTCTCCTGCAGCCGGTTCCTTCCACCCCCTCTGCAGCACTCCATCACACAGGCGCAGGGCTTCAAACATTGACCATAGCCCTTTAGTGGCACGAGAAAACTCAGAGAAATGTTCCCACCGGGGTTTTTGTTGTGCAGCCACCCAAGCGGTTACCGGCCTGATGTCGACATCCCCCTCCTGATTCTTCCTCCATTCGGCAGCATCTACAGCTAAAAGTCCATGGTCAGTTGATGCCCCGACTGGTCCCACCGCTGCACATATCACCTCAGTCTGTAGACATTCCCTCTCCTGTGTCTCTCTCTTCACGCAGTAGCGGCAGTTATCACTGTAGCATGGGCAGCGGGAGAGTGCGCAGCGTTGCCGTGCTGCACGCCAGGTCTGTGAATTATTGTGAAGTCATATGCTTGTATCTCTTCAATCCAGCGTGCCAGCTGGCCTTCTGGTTCTTTGAAGGACATAAGCCACTGTAAGGCAGAGTGATCAGTCCGGACTGTGAAGTGGAGGCCCCCTAGGTAGTACTTGAAGTGCCGGATGGCGCTGACCACAGCAAGCTGTTCCCGTCTGGTGACACAGTAGCAGCATTCCGCTTTATTAAATGTTCTGCTATAGTAGGCCACTACTCTCTCTCCTTCTGGTGTCACCTGGGCCAGCACGGCTCCTGCTCCACTGTTGCTGGCATCCTTGTCGAGGATGAAGGGAAGGGTGGGGTCAGGGGGGAAGAGGATCGGTGCCTCCACTAGGGCTTCCTGTAGTAAAGCAAATGCTGCCTGACACTCCACTGTCCATGAAAACACCTCTCCTTTCTTTAACAGGCGGTACAGCGGCGCAGCTATGCAGGAAAACCCTTTCACAAACCTTCTGTAGTAGGAGGACAGGCCCAGGAAGCTCTTCAGGTCCTGCACAGTGCTGGGGGTGGGCCAGTCCTTCACAGCCTGCACCTTCTCTCCCATGGTGCCAACGCCGCCCTCCGTTAGCCTGTGACCGAGAAAAGTCACCTCACGCTTCAAGAAACAGCACTTCTGGGGGTGCAATTTCAGTCCTGCTCCAGCCACTCTCACCAGCACACATTTGAGGGCCCGGAGAGCTGATTCGAAGGATTTTCCATGGACGAGGATGTCGTCCAGGTAAACAACACACTCATGGCGGGGGATGTCTGCCAGCACTTGGTCCATAAGCCTCTCAAACGTGGCAGGGGCATTACAGAGGCTGAATGGGAGAACTTTAAACTGCCATAAACCCCCGTTGGTGATGAAGGCTGTTTTCTGTCTGGCCTCAGGGGCAAGGGGGACCTGCCAATATCCGCTGTGCAGGTCCAGGTAGGAGAACCAGGAAGACCATGCCACTGTATCGAGTGCTTCATCGATGCGAGGAAGGGGGTATAGGTCCTTCTTGGTCACTTTATTGAGCGGTCTGAAGTCTATGCAGAACCGAAAGTCCTCCTTCTTTTTCTTGGGAACCATGACTACTGGTGCGGTCCAGGGGCTGTTGGAGGGTTCGATGAGTCCAGCCCGTTGCATCTCCCCCAGTGCTTTATCTGCTGCAGCTTGTCTGGCCAGAGGGAGGCGTTGTGGTCTCATTCTAATGGGCTGTGCATCTCCAGTTTCGATGTTGTGTTTGATGAGAGCTGTCCGGCCAACATCGGCCTCAGACAGTGAAAAACAGTCTTTGAATTCCAGCAAGAGCTGCAGCAGCAGGTTCTGCTCATTGGGAGTTAGTCCATCAGAGTTTCTCTGCCAGACGTCTGTCACTGCCGAAACTCTCTCATCTGCGACAGGTTCTGCAGCAATGACTGGGTGAAGGCAAGGGTCCAGGGTAGGCAGGGTGGGGGTTTGTGCAGGTGCCGTCATCTGGGGGTCGCAACAAGCAACGGCGTCGGACACTGTCTCGGTTGTCTGTTTTATCATGGTGTGGGTCACACGACAGCCTGTCTGGGGTGGCCGCCTACACATCTGAACGACCTGTCCATCTGGAAAAGTGAGTGTACCCCTCTTTGTATCAATGACACAGTCTAATGTCCCAAGAACATCCAGCCCCAGGACGCAATCTTCCAGGTTTGCGACCCACACTGGGCAGCGAACAGACTTCTTTCCCACCCACTATGGTGGGGAAAATAGTTGTTTTATTTCTCACCGTTTCAGGCTTCACCAGGGTTGCTGAAGAATCTGTGTCGACCAGCGCAAAACAGTCTGTTCCCACAATAGTCACTGGGGCATACCAGTAGTCCTCGACCCAGGTTCGGCCCAGCCTGATGATTCGCTCCGGCTGGCCGCCAGCCTCTTCTGTTGGTTGTAACACTTCTGGTTGGTTAATGCACTGGGATGTTTCCTCATTTGAAGAGGGACGGGACACATCATCAGGGTTCCACATTGTCCTGGTTATGCAGACCCGGCCCCGTTTCCCTGGTTAGCTGTGCTGTGAGGGCAATCTCGAACCAGATGGCCAGGCTGTCCACACCCCCAGCAGATCCTCTGACGGGGTCTCGGAGACGGCTCCTCTCTCAGCGTGGTGGCACGCACAAGCTGTGTGAATTTTTCCACCCAGGCCGGCTCTGCTGTATTCAGCTCAATACCACATGCGGCGCTCACCTTCGGTGTGTGGTCATCCGTACTCCATGAAGCAGTACATAGCATCTCTCTCTGTGGCTAGCTCCAAAGCCTCCTGTAGAGACTTGGGGTGGGTGAGCAAAGTTTGTGTACGCAGGTCGGCTGGTAGTAGGCCCTGGAGGAAGTAGTCCCGGGCTAACTCACTCTGGATAACAGGAGGCATGTGAGCATAGGTGCGGTGAACCAGCCCCTCAATCTCATTGGCGAGCTCCCTCAGGGGCTCCCCAGGCCGACGCTTGCGGCTACACAGTTCAGAGCGGAGCAGGCTAGCTGTAGAGCATAGTCCAAAGCGCCTCTTTAAAGCTCCCACCAAAGCATCATAGTCACTGCTAATTTAATTTAATTTCAATCCTTTATTTAACCAGATTGGTCCCATTGAGATCATAGATCTCTTTTTCAAGGGAGACCTGCAGGGTCCTATCATCAGGGTTAAGTAGCAGCAGGCTGGTTAAAGCATCCCCAGTAAGGCACATTGCAAGCTGGAGGGCCTTTTCTTCAGCAGACCACCTGCCAGCCTTGGCTAGCAATTCAAATTGTGCCTGGAATGCTTCCCAGTTAGCTTTGCCATCATACCTGGGGGTTTTCATAGATGAGGGGAGGGCTTCTCTGTGCTGCTCAGTGTGTTGACTCGTGCCTGCCCTCTTTGTCTCTTATTTCCCGCGTGTGGCGTCTCTATCGGGGGAGTAGCCGGAGCGGTCGAAGCCAGCCTCAACGGCCATTCTCATGGTCATTTCTCTCACCCGAGTTGAACTTTTACTTCTGACACCAAATGTAGCGTCTCGCTACAGGAACACAGGGAGGCTTAGTTTGTCCTTTATCCGGGAGTTTATTGTACAGATCACAGGTTACTGTTGACCATAACCACGTCAAAACATTCCTCTAACCCTGTCGTATTCTCACACTCCGTGACGTCTCCCGCTAGCTCTCTCCTAGCTTCCTGTGTCCCTCTCGCCAGGAACCTCCCTCTTCCAGCCCCAACCAACCAGACAACACTCTCCCACCCAAACACACAGCTACAGGTCACAAGAACCGTCCATCAAAACAGTGGCACGTTCACTGACACTCTGTAAAATACAAACAAACTCTGAACAACAAACACATCAAAAATCAACATTATAACCAGTCCGTTACAATATATTTAATATTAATATTTTTTTTGTATTTGCGTGATTTCTTTTTTTCAGGTATTTTTTTTGCATTTGTTGAAGGTGTTTCACATTAACAGATTATACATTTACACATAACTCCCCGATCAGCTCACACAAGTATATCGTGCAAAATTCGTTCTCGATAAATGCTTCATTCAACATGTTTTAGGAATCAAAAATATCTTCAAATAATATTAAACAGGAATTTGCAAACTTTAGTACTTGCTCATAATATATGTAGTTACTTTATTTTGATTTTATTTGTATAAACAACTATTACAATTGTATTAGTTGCCTCAGGTTCAACATCACATACTGGTGACATGACATCAGCTTTTGTGTAATTTCCTCAGGAAATTATACAGATGTAGAATAAAACTGCTCCTGTAAAAAGTATGTTATGTGTATGTTTACTTATTTTGACCCTATAAACAATTTAGGAGCTGCTAATTAAAATTCTAACCTATTAAGTGTGTACAAATTGTAGCTCTTAATATAAATACTTCCAAGGGGGATTTAATCACATTGGGCCTCACCTTGTTCACCTAATATAAATGCCAGCACATGAACACTCTAGTGAGGACTGAATGCTATTCATTCTTGCCCCAGGCTGCTCTTGATGCAAATAAGAACTTTAATCAGCATCTCCACTCCACCCACGCCAACTTTGGCCACATATGGCAAACTGTCATCATCATAGGCTAATTTACAGCCGGGAATCACAACCACATGCGACTCTATGCGATCCTGCCTAACAGAGCAGAATAACGTAGAGCAGGAGACAGATGGAGAAAGAAACAGAGAGGAGAAGAAAAAGGGAAAGAAAACGGGGAGGATGGCAGGATAATGAGCTATAATGGGATACACACACGCACGCACGCGCACAAACACACACTAGCAAAAGGGCATACTAATGCATGGGTGGGTGTTACATTAGATGCAGCTGGCTGGGCTTTTAATTTCAGATGAGATTCAGCTGGAACTGTAACAACACTGGAGCCGATTGGTTGAGCTGTCTGCCAGTCATGCCGAACCGGAGTGGCGGGCGGACCTCTTTCCCCGCGCTCTGAGGGCACACAGCGAGTCCAGAGCAGCGCGTGAACAGCTGGCGTCCGCATTCTCTTCGCCAGTTAAATGTGTTCTGAAGAATGCCTAGCTTCACTGCTGTTTTCGTACTAGTTAACCGAAAACATTGAGTTTGGAGAGTTCTTGTTACTATGGCATGTTTTGTATCAGTTGTCCTCCGCGTGTTGTTTGAGAACAGCTGGAGCTAGAGCTCTATTCGTGGTGCTGAAAGCCTCACGAGCCGAGAAGAGAGCCCCTTCGGACGACCAACATGAGGAAGAAGAGGCTCTCTGTGGCGGGCTTTCTGCTCGCCTGCAAACTAGGAATGTTTCTCAGGTAAGGCCAAGGCTACATTTTGGCAATATAAATGACATGGCTTATGGTTTCTTTATGAACCTACATTGTTTCTGAATGATTTGAAATGGACAAATAATTTGGTAATATCAATAGTTTATCAAAGTTCACACAGACAGTTAAACCTTTGAAATCTTCAAGACTTGACTACATCTTAAAAGTATACACATTTTTGCATTTGTTCTCATTTATTTTTATCCAAATGTCATAACCAGTTAAATACTTCAATTTACTTTACCTATCTTTTTATTTTCGTGAAATGTTAATTAGGCATGCTCGCTGTGTTGTAGTTGAATACTGTGGTTGTTAGCAAGGCCCCCATGACGTGCCGCGGGTGTTCAGGCACATTTTTGTAGTGCCCAAACTGTGGTTTTGCAACTTCGGTTCCAGTCAATTGATAACTGGGCCAATACATATTTTTGCCCATCAACTTACATTTGGATAAGATATTTTATTTTAAAGAGGATTCTTTATCAAACCCCATGGGGAAATTCAGTTTTCCGCTCCATTGTATACACACATTACAAATAAACAGATGCATCTGACCCATAGGTGTGAACTCTTCGCTCGGGTTCACCTTGCGCTTTATCAGTTGAATCCCTGTGAACATTCGTTTGAGATGCCGACGGGGTGGCCAAACTTTTGACCCCACAGTCAAACAACTTGATTTTTTTCGCCATTTTTTGTAAAATAAACACACAGCGCATCGTGCACGCGAGTATACATGCATCGCTTTCTGGCTCCGTAATCACACCAATGCACGTGCAACTTAAGTAACAGGTTCCGACTATTTTGGGGTGCACATTTTGCTGTTTGCTGTCCTTATTTATTTATGTTAAAAACTTAAAGCCACTTTGCCACTGATGGCAACCAAAGATTGACAGGTAGTGCTCACTAAGCACAAGAGCAGACAATAAACTAGTAAATTAATAGTTGCTCATTTAATAGTTATTAAATGAGCAGCCAGCAATCAACATGATGAAGTTACTGTTTAAGGACATTACAGGCAAAAATATCGTTTTTTCATGTAGGCCTACTTGTAATTTTGGATGAAGGTAGATATGGTGCAAAATGCGAGAGCGTTTAAAACCTGATGTGAGCACTTGCAGAAAAAAAAATCTGAGCTTGTGTGCATACATCTACACTTGTATAAAATATCCACGTAACTGTGAACCAAATTTACACTTGTATAAAATATCCACGTAACTGTGAACCAAAATTTGAAGAAAAAAAAAGGTTTTGTAGCTTGTAGAAAAAAAATGAACTTACAGAAGTGATGAAATGTTCACTTGCAGAAAAATACATATTTTTTAGATATATTTTCCATTCCAACTGCAATTTGGTTATTACAACCTCTCAAATCAGTCATTACAACTTGACGAATCTGCTCTGCGGTAGTATAAATCGACGAATCTGCGGTCTTGACTTTTGCTACACTTCTTGCGATAAATCTGTCGCAAAAGTAATTTTCACCTGTAGATGTGGGGGGAGGGGCGAAGGGGCGAAGGGGCGGAGCTATCAGAACGACGAGGCTCGGGTCAGTTACAGAGTGAGGTCGAACCGGATGATTGTGGGGCTAACGGTTCGTGTCACTACCAGTCCGCTGACATGGCGCGTCAATCAACGGTAAGTTTTGCCCATTACTTGCCCAGTATTACTTTGAATATTATTATTGTGATTGAGGATTAAATCCGCTTTGAAGACCATCGTTTTATATCGTGTAGTTTAGTGGCAAAATAACGTCAGTTAGCCAGCTAACGCTAGCTTTGTTGAGTTTATGCTGGCTAAACAAGTAGTGGTTGTAGTCTACAGCAGTAATTAATATGTTATAGCCTACTGCTTTGGCACTAACGGTTGATAACCGTTTATGAAAATAAAACCAACTGAACTGTACTGAAATAATGACAAGTTTTATAATTGTCTTGGGCTCCTGCTGTGTTTTTAAAGCCTTTGTAAATTATCCATGCTATTTTCTATTGAGCTAACGTCGAAGTAGTGTATGTGAAATCAAGCTCACAATAAGATGTGTGTATATTATTACAATTATTGTGGAAGCTATTCACATTTATTTTGTATATTTATTTGTTTTGTAGAGCTAGCTAATTTGCAGCCATGTAATTTTATGTTAAGTTGTGTTCCAGCTGGGATGCTTTTATTTTGAAGGTGATGGGTCAATTTGGGCACGCAGCTGGGTGTATTTAGGACAATCGGGGCACAGCAGCAGCGAGTGAGCACCGCGAAGGTGTATGGTTTTTTACCAGCATCAGAGCAGTATCAAGGCTGAGTCTAGCAAATATTCAACACCTTTTGCTGTATTGTTCTTGCCGAGGTGAAGACAATAAACACCACAAAACGTTGATGCCTTGACTGGACAATGGACTCATTTACTCACTCATGATCTGCATATGATCCGCCGTACCTGGTGCCTCAGTGGCCTTTTGAAGTTTTATTGAAAAACCTCCCTTATTGAAGCGGACACTTTTATTGTTTTTTTTGTGTGGATTTTTTGCACTGCATGGACGTTTGGACTGGAATCACCACCACACTGAAACGGAGATGATCATGCTGATCAAAGGACAAAGGAACATGGACGCCGGCGCATCAGCGTTTGATCTGGAGATCTGAGACAATGCTCATTGACTTTGTGAAACTTTGAATTGCCTGTTAAAGACACGATCGGAGAACAGAGGACCACCCACGGCTTAAATGGACGCCGCACAAACCTACTCCACAACAACATAACATTGGTATGTGAAGGATAATCTGTCAGCTTTATTGGAAAAAAGCAAACTTATTTGGAGTGACTGAATTACTGTTTCGCTACATGTTGATGAATATTGGGAGTTGTTGGACTTGAAAAGACATTTATTCATAAATCTCTGACGTGAAGTGTCAATATAATTGCCTGTGTGAACTCAATCGGACAATATGGAGCAGCTGGTTGAGACAAACGAGACAATGCCTGTGGTTGATTCAAATGTTTTAAGTGTGGAGAATGTTGCTCCGCCCGAGCCCTCTGTAAAACGGGGCCTCAAGTTTACCCCAAAAGGCTTGACGTTTTACATAGAAACGTGCCAAGAAAAGAGATCGGCAAAAATCAAGCATGCCAAAAAATACATTGAACCAATACGTGTCTGGATGAAATCTACTGACAATGTGAAGTCTGTGCAATCTCATTTGCGCAACTTCATCAAGTGTTATGAGGACGCTAAGGACATACAAGAATCTTTTATAGATATGGATTTGCCCGAGGAGGAGTTCAAAAGGCAAAATACATATTTCAATGCAACAATTATGACATTTTGTAATTTCACTGAGTCTGTAAAGGATTGGTTGTCTGCTGCTGGGCACCCTCATGTGGAATCAAATGAAAATGTTGACAATGAGGTGGAAAATAATGACAATGATGTTAGCGATGTTGAAACTGATGTTGAGACTCAAACTAAACAAAGTGCTGTTATTGATGATATCAATCCGGAGGACAGTGCCTCTAACATTTCAGGTCCAAAGGAAAGGCAACACAAAACACACTCTAATGTATCTAAAACATCATCCACCGCATCTGCCAGGCTAAAAGCAGAGGCTGATAAAGCAGCAATTGTGGAGCGCATGAAGGCTTTAAAAAGGAAACATCAGTTGGAAGCAAAAGAGGAGGAACTAAGAAAAGAAAAAGGAACAGTTTGCTCTGGAAACCGAGCTAGCTGCAACTAATGCCAAAATCAATGTTCTGGAAACTACCTCAAAATGTAGCTCCAAAAGGGATGGAATGAACTCTTATCTGGAAAGGAACAAGGCTCAGAGTACAAGGCAACTCAATCCTCAGGCTAATCAATTTGTCCCACTGAGAAATGACAAAAATAATGAATTTCACCCTAATGCCCAGGCTGTCACTGTAAGACCAAAGGAAACCTCACAGACCATCAGGTTTAAAGACACATCACAAACTGTCAGGCCTAAACAAATGGTAGTGTTACAGACGGACCTCAGACCACTATACCCTCAGGCATCAACGGAGGTGGTTCATGATGCTCAACAGGCAGAGCGAGCATCCTCTTTGAATATGACATGCAATAATGACACCCAAAATGACATTGTGAATATCATGCAACGCCAAACTGACATCACTACAATGTTAGTACAGCAACAGTTAGCATCCTCCCTACCAGTGAGAAAAATACCCACATTTGATGGTGATCCTCTTCAGTATCATTCTTTCATCAGATCCTTTGAAAATTGTGTTGAGGTTAAAACTGATAATGCAAGTGATTGTTTACATTTCTTGGAGCAGTTCACCAGGGGGCAACCAAGAGACCTGGTGAAAAGTTGTCAGCACCTACCCTCTGTTCAAGGATACCAAAGAGCCAAATCCCTGCTTGCTGAACATTTTGGAAATGAATACACAATTGCTTCTGCTTATATGGACAAAATTGATAGCTGGCCTCTGGTTAAAGCAGAAGATGTCAAATCACTGAAGTCCTTTTCTCTGTTCTTACGGGAATGCTCAAATTTAACACAGCGAATTATGCACATGAATGAGTTGGACATGCCATCAAACCTCAGAAACATCATGATGAAGCTTCCTTATAAGGTGAGGGAGAAGTGGAGGAGCCATGCATGTGATTTGCAGGAGAAACGTGGTTGCAGATCACTATTCATTGACCTTGTGAACTTTGTTGAAAAACAAGTTAGAATTGCCTCTGACCCACTGTTTGGAAATATTCAGGACTCAAAATGTACCAGCTGCAACAAACCCCCCACTGTCAGTGAACCAAGGCATAGGAAACGGGACACCTTTGCCACCGGTGTCACTGCAATGGAAGAAAGAAACAAAGGCTACATGGATAATAAGATCAAGTCCTTTTCTGCCCAAAGTCACAACAAATGCTGTTTATTCTGCCAACAAACCAGCCACTCACTTGAAAAATGCTCACAGTTTAAGTTAAAGACACAAAAGGACAAGATACATTTCATAAAGGACCATGGAATTTGTTTTGGTTGCTTGAAACGGGGACACATAAGCAAAGACTGCAGGAGTCGATTGGATTGCAGTGTGTGTCAGCAAAAGCATCCTTCAGTCCTTCACATTGAGCAGAAGGGTATAAGTACACCTTTTAATGAAGCACAAGAACCTGTGAGCCCTCTGAGTGTAACATCTGGTCAGTCTCAAACATGTGGCCATATAGGGGCCGGAGATGAGTGCAATGCTGTGTCTTCGATTGTTGCAGTTCAAGTGAAAAGCCAAATGAGTGACAGAGTTGTACAGACCTATGCATTTTTGGATCCGGGGAGTTCCGGTACCTTTTGCACTTATAGCCTTGCAAAGAGATTGGGGCTTAGTGGCAAGCCAGCCAGTATTCTATTGCAAACAATGGGGCAAAAGAAAATTGTGAGTACCAATGTATTGTCTCACTTAGAAGTGTCTGGCATGGATACGGATGATTTTATTGAATTGCCCAATGTCTTAACCCAAAGAGTTATGCCAGTGTCACGTGTGAACATTCCACGACAGGATGATGTGGAAAAATGGCCTTACTTGAGTAACATAAAGCTGCACGACTTGAATGCAGATGTGGATTTGCTCATCGGAACTGATGCAGCAAAAGTGATGGAACCATGGGAGCTGATCAACAGCCAAGATGAAGGCCTGTACGCAGTCAGAACAAGAGTCGGCTGGGTCATTAATGGACCACTTAGGAGTGGAAGTAACGGCAGAGTTAAGACTGGCTGCTCTGTTGTCACAACAAACCGCATATCTGTGGAACATCTGGAAGAGATGCTCATTAAGCAATACAAACATGATTTTAATGAAAAAACATCAGAGAGGCAATTGGAAATGTCGAGAGAGGACATTAAATTCATGAATATAATGAGAATTACTACAGAACTGAAAAACAGACATTATTACATTGACTTACCTTTCAGAGAAGAGGAACCGGTCTTGCCAAGTAACCGCTGTGTCGCAGTCATGGCTGACATCCAGGCCATGTTTCATTAGGTGTGGGTGCCTGATAAACATGTGAACATTCTTCGCTTTCTTTGGTGGCCTCAGGGCAACATTGACCAGGAACCAGCAGAATATCGAATGAGGGTACACTTGTTTGGAGCTGTTTCGTCCCCCAGCTGCGCCAATTACGCCTTGAGGCGAACTGCAGAGGACAATGCAGCTCACTTCCCTCCGGAAGTGATCAAAACAGTCAATCACAACTTTTATGTAGACGACTGCCTGAAGTCTACAGTCTCGGAGAGAAATGCAATTAAGCTTGTAAAGGATTTGACTCTGCTCTGTAGTCAGGGAGGATTCAACCTCCAAAAATGGGTGACAACCAGCCGTTGTGTCTTGACGTCAATCCCAGGTGACATCAGAGCAACAGAGATGAAAGAGCTGGATTTGGACACAAATCACCTACCTATGGAAAGAGCACTTGGACTGCAATGGTGCGTGGAGTCTGACCAGTTCAGCTTTAGGACTTAATTACAGCCACGCCCACAGACCAGGAGAGGTATCTTGTCGGTGGTCAGCTCTCTGTATGACCCTATAGGATTTTTGGCTCCTTTTACAATGCCAGCCAAGTTACTGTTGCAGGAGCTTTGCCGGCAAAACCTGAAGTGGGATGAACAAATCTCCCCCTCCTTCTCCAAACAGTGGTCTGGATTGGCTGAGCGACCTCCAAAGGATGAGTGTATTCCAGGTGGAAGGCTGTATCAAAACCCTGAGCTTTAAAACATCTGTGAAAGCACAAATTCATAATTGTTCTGATGCAAGTGAAGCTGGTTATGGTACAGTGTCGTACCTGAGACTGGAAGGTGGCAATAAGGTGCATGTTTCATTTCTTGCTGGAAAGGCCAGAGTTGCACCTCTGAAGCACATTACTATTCCTCGTTTGGAGCTCACAGCGGCAGTCCTCGCTGTCAGAATGGATGGAATGCTTCAAAGGGAACTACAATGGCAACTGGAGAAGTCAGTGTTTTGGACCAATAGCATGACTGTCATCAAATACATCTCCAATCAAACCAGACATTTTCATACGTTTGTTGCCAACCGAGTCACTGTGATCAGAGAAGCTACAGATGTTGACCAGTGGAAGTATGTGGGCTCCAAGGCCAATCCTGCTGACGAAGCCTCACGTGGATTAAGAGCCGAAGAATTTCTCAAACATTGAAAATGGATTAAAGGCCCAGAATTCCTGTAATTGCCTGAGAGTGAGTGGCCTACACTGGAAATGGATTCAGTCATTCCCATTGATGACCCGGAGGTCAAAAAAGAAGCAGCAGTGAATGCCATTGTTAATGATTCAGAAAATCCAACAGACCATCTCATCAACTACTTCTCATCTTGGAAGAAGCTTAAAACGTCTGTTGCCTGGTTCCTTGAACTTAAAAGACTTCTGTTGCTTCTGAGTCAAAAGAAAAAGGAACTTAAAGCTACCGAAGGTGACAAGGATGCAGGAGTTAAAAGTACAGTTGAACAGAAGCTTAAGAGCTTCAAAACCACACTCGGTGGAAAACTTTTGACTCCAGAAGATTGTGATGAAGCAGAGAAGACAATCATTCATTTTGTTCAGAAACACAGGTTCAAAAGTGAAATTGCCTCCCTCAAACATGGCTTAAATATTGTCTCCAAGGACAGTCCACTGTACAAGCTAGACCCCATACTGGAGGATGACATTCTCAGAGTTGGTGGTCGTTTGCACAAGTCTGCATTACCATCAGAAACAAAGCATCCTGTTATTCTTTCCAAAGACCTGCATGTCTCCCAGCTCATTTTACGTCATATCCATCAACAACTAGGACACGCTGGGAGGAACCACATGTTGTACAGACTTCGACAGAAGTATTGGATAATTAATGCCAATTCAGCTGCAAGAAAGACCATTACAGAATGCATGGTGTGTCGACGGCACAGAGGAAAACTTGGGGAACAGAAGATGGCAGACCTGCCTGAAGAGAGAGTTGTGCCAGACAAGGCTCCTTTTACTACAGTGGGAGTTGATTATTTTGGCCCCATAGAAGTGAAAAGAGGAAGAAGCCTTCTAAAAAGGTATGGAGTTATTTTCACTTGTCTGACCAGCCGTGCAGTACACCTGGAGGTGGCACATTCCCTTGATACAGACTCTTGCATTAATGCCTTGAGGAGATTCATTTGCAGAAGAGGCCCTGTGTCAAGTTTAAGATCTGACAACGGCACAAATTTTGTTGGAGCAAACAAGGAGTTAAAGAAAAGTCTTGCTGCTTTGAATAATGCAAAGATCCAGGATGCCCTAATTCAGGATGGAATTAAGTGGAGCTTTAATACGCCAACAGCCTCACACCAAGGTGGCGTTTGGGTGCATCTCATTCGATCAGTAAGGAGTATACTGACCTCTGTTCTTGGACAACAGGTTTTGGATGATGAAGGCCTGCAGACACTGCTTTGTGAAGTAGAGGCGATACTAAACGACAGACCTCTCACAAAAGTGTCTGATGACCCTAATGACCTCGAGGCCCTCACCCCAAACCATGTTCTTCTGCTGAAGGGAAAACCCATCTTTCCCCCTGGACTCTTTGAAATGAGTGACCTGTACATCAGAAGGAAATGGAAGCAAGTACAGTATATCGCAGAGTTGTTTTGGAAAAGATGGACATCTGAATACTTACTTGTGATGCAAGAAAGGCAGAGATGGGCAGCCCCAAGAAGAAACTTTTCCCCAGGAGATATTGTCATCAGTGCCGATGCTACAGCTCCAAGAGGATCCTGGAAGATGGGTCGAGTTGTGAGTACCAAGTCTGACTCCAAAGGATTGGTCCGCTCTGTGAGCATCCAAACCAAAACCAGCGTCTTGGAGAGACCCGCGACGAAGATCTGCCTGCTGATGGAAGCCAAAGAATATGATCATGGACAATTCTATCTATTTTCTCTTCCTATCCTGTCTTCTAACCATCTGTTTATCTTTCAGTGGCTACAGAAAAGGCGACACAGAAGACACTATGGCTCATGGATAGAAAGAATAGCTCCCTTATATGTTTACATAAGGGTAATTGTGATTCTCACAATTAGGGGCCGGAATGTGGAAGCTATTCACATTTATTTTGTGTATTTATTTGTTTTGTAGAGCTAGCTAATTTGCAGCCATGTAATTGTATGTTAAATTTGTGTTCCAGCTGGGATGCTTTTATTTTGAAGGTGATGGGTCAATTTGGGCACGCAGCTGGGTGTATTTAGGAAAATCGGGGCACAGCAGCAGCGAGTGAGTACCGGGAAGGTGTATGGTTTTTTACCAGCATCAGAGCAGTATCGAGTCTAGCAAATATTCAACACCTTTTGCTGTATTGTTCTTGCCGAGGTGAAGACAATAAACACCACAAAACGTTGATGCCTTGACTGGACAATGGACTCATTTACTCACTCATGATCTGCGTAAGATCCGCCGTACCTGGTGCCTCAGTGGCCTTTTGAAGTTGTATTGTTGTTGACATATTAATGTCATATTTCAAGATGATTACTTAGATATTACAATATGGTTGGTTGAGCTGGAGTTCATTATTGAGCTTACACGTTAACGTCAGTCATATCTGAAGAACAAACCCAAACCTTGTTGTTTTTATTAATTGTATTACCAAATTGATATCAAATAAACAGTAAGCATTGGTAACACAACTTCCAAAGTTACAGTCAAATAAAAAGGACCCTGTCTCGGACAATACACAATCCAACATGTTCAACAGAAGAGAATCAGTTAAAACCAGTGTTGTGCTAGTTACTGAAAACCAGTAACTAGTTACCATTACTAGTTACTTCATTTCAAAAGTAACTCAGTTACTTTACTGATTACTTACACCAAAAAGTAATGCGTTACTGTGAACAGAAACACATTAGTTAATTAAAAAAAAGGGCCCATTAATGCCCTTATAGCTTTCATTGCAGTAATGTTATTGCATTGGAGAATAATACAATCTGTTGATCAAGAAATAGCAATGGAAATAGTAGAAATAGCCTGCATGTGTTCTACAACATACCGGGCAATGGCTTTATCAACTTTTCCCTGGCTAGCAGTCCCTCGGTTAAAATCCAGCCGCTGTTGCCTAGGTGGAGGTGGAGTGGCGTCGGATGAGTATGTGGTCTTAGCTACTAGCTTCGTCCCTGCATGTTGTTTCTGCAGATGTTTCAACAGATTTGAATTGCTGTTTTGGGCAGTAGATAGGATCTTTGGCCCGCCAAGACACAACTTACATTTAACTAAAACGTTCTTTTCTTTGTGCTCGACCAAAATGAAATAGTGAGAATATCTCCAGGCGGAGAAACTCGACTTGAGCTCCACCGCCGCCATGATAGTCTTGTGAGTAAACACAAACACACCCACAGCGCGTCTCCGCATGTGACACAGGAAGTATCTAAGTACAGTTCTCATCTCTGTTCGCCTCGCTGTTGGCGCCGCTCACCAACGTCTGGGAGCCGAGACTATATAAAAAAAATAACGGAGTAACGCACCATGGAGTAACGGTAACTGAGTTACTGAATTTAAAAAATAATACGTTAGAGTACTAGTTACTGCCAAAAATAACGGCGTTACGGTAACACGTTTCTTTGTAACGCGTTAGTCCCAACACTGCTTATAACTGATTATATATATTATACAGTATATATATATATATATATATATATATATATATATATATATATATTGTTTGTACACATGGTACTTTACATATATATCTGTTTGTTTAAGGTGTCCAGGTGATGCAGACAGGCTGGACCAGAGAGTGAGCGACAGAACTGGACTGAACTTCAGCACAGGTACAAAGACTCAAGAAAGTACAGTTTTCATACTGTACAAAGAATCAAGAAAGATATTGGTTTAAATAAATGAAGTATTGACTTTAACACACTGATATACATTCCATTAAACAATACTAAATACTAGATCACCTACACATCAGTGAAGTTGAGGGTTTTTTCCATGCAAAAGGTTACATTTAGATGTTAACAAACAATATGATTTTGTCAGCTTTCTAATTTAATGTATTGAATGCAAAGCTATTTAACACATAGTGAGAACTGCTACTATTTATCTCTCAATATTGTCTGTAAAAACGTGGTAAAAGTTATTCTGTCAGTGAGCCAACAGAGCAAGCTTCTACAGTTGCACTACGTTTTGATAATAAAATATATTTCAAACTGTTCTTTCATAATCTGATTACAATTAAAAATTAATGATATTAACAGCTCCTAAACACACAAACACACCTCTTTCATAAATAACACACTTGTTCCCTTTCATTTTTGTTAGGAAAGGACATGCCTGAAAGACACGACATTTTCTCCTTCTCTGAGGGTGAAGAAGAAGATCCAAGAGGAAAATTAAAAGCTGATGTTATGAGATTTTAAGACCAGTACAGGACATTCACTCAGAAAATACGTTTATTGTGAAAACAAAGATCTGCACACCGAATATTTTTGTAGTCTATCAGGACCATCATTTGTTTGTGACGCTGCCTGCACCTCAGAGAAGGGGTGGTTATAGTCAGGCTTATAAAGTGTGAAGAAATGGGATGCATCTATTTCCACATCTACACTCCATCAGCTGATTATTTCTATTTGCCTCACTTTATGAGCTTCACATCACTTGTGCCTTGTACCGCAGAGTTTGCAACATCACAAATAAAAGTGGCCAATCTTCAGTCAGATGTGAATGTGGAATCTAACATTTTCAGTAAGAATAATGGACAAAAGGAGTGCAAATACAATTTACTGAAATGTGAACCAAAAGTTAATCAAATGTTTTAAATAAAAAGCACATATGGACAGAAGGTGTAAACCTATTAAATGTATAAGTAAACACATTTAGTCAAATAAAGTGACAGACTAGGCCTGTGCAGTTGGTATCAGCTATGCCCAGCATTGGCTCCTCCATCAGGCCTGGTCCTGCTCGCAGAGGAAAGATCCTCAGTCCTCTCCAAACCAACAGACAGGATGTCCATCACACGGAGGTTTCTCCCTGAAGTCTCTGCAGCTCTCTGGACACCACACTGTCTCAATCCGTCCACACTGAATATGAGAGGGGGAAAATGAAAATAATAAATGCTTTAGACAATAAGAAATATAAAGTTGACTGTTGAGTTGCTCAGTTTTTTTAGATTGTCAATACTATTACTGTATAACTAATATATCAGGTTAAGAGGCACATTCAAATAAAGATTGGTCTTTAAATACATTTAGTTGATTTTGTCTCTTGAATTGTTTGTCTAAAGTCAAGGATCCAGAACTGGTACTTAGTTTTAATGATACAGTCTGGTTATTATGCTGTTTGGAGGAGGCATCACAGGTAAGACTACTAACTAGCTACCATCACATGTTCCTTAGCTTGACTTAAATGTATTAAACGTATAATTAAGTGATGGCAAAACATAAATAACTAATGTCATGCAAACATATTAATATTTGCTTGATTCCAGAGTTGAATTTAGCACAATTGCATACAAACGTCAAGGGATTTTAAGATTCTGAAGTGTTCGTTCTAAATAGAAAATAGCATGGATAATTTACAAAGGCTTTAAAAACACAGCAGGAGCCCAAGACAACTATCAAACTTGCCATTATTTCAGTAAAGTTCAATTGGTTTTATTTTCATAAACGGTTCTCAACCGTTAGTGCCAAAGCAGTAGGCTATACTATATTAATTACTGCTGTAGACTACAACCACTACTTGTTTAGCTAGCATAAACTCAACAAAGCTAGCGTTAGTTGGTTAACTGATGTTATTTTGCCACTAAACTGCACGATATAAAACGGTGGTCTTCAAAGCGGATTTAATCCTCAATCACAATAATAATATTCAAAGTAATACTGGGCAAGTAATGGGAAAAACTTACCGTTGATTGACACGACATGTCAGCGGACTGGTAGCGACACGAACCGTTAGCCCCGCAATCATCCGGTTCAACCTGACTGTGGCTGTGACTGACCCGAGCCTCGTCGTTCTGATAGTTCCGCCGGTTCGCTCCAACCCCCCTCCCTCCCCCCACATCTACATGTGAAAATTACTTTTGCAACACATTTATCGCAAGAAGTGTAGCAAAAGTCAAGACCGCAGATTCGTCGATTTATACTGCCTCAGAGCAGATTCGTCAAGTTGTAATAACCAAGTTGCAGTTGTAATGGAAAATATATTTAAAAAATATGTATTTTTCTGCAAGTGAACATTTCATCACTAAGTTCATTTTTTTTCGACAAGCTACAACACTTTTTTTTTTCTTCTGTGACTTTTGGTTCACAGTTACGTGGATATTTTATACAAGTGTAAATTTGGTTCACAGTTACGTGGATATTTTATACAAGTGTAAATTTGGTTCACAGTTACGTGGATATTTTATACAAGTGTAAATGTATGCACACAAGCTCAGATTGTTTTGCTGCAAGTGCTCACATCAGGTTTTACACACTTTCGCATTTTGCACCATGTCTACCTTCATAATTTTGCTTCCATGTTTTCTTTCACTCTAATGGAAATAAAACTTCCAAGAAACACATATAAATGGTGTTCGTTTTACTACCATGTCTGAATTCATCTATAGATTTAAAGCTAATTTGCATTTAAACATAACATTTCAGGGGAAAATACTGATTTGACGAAAGTAACTATCTGGGGAAGTTGTGAGGTGATGTGTTTTTTTGTTATATCCTTTTCACCTGCAATGCCTTGGTAACTGTAAGGGAAACTTCTGCAGCAATGAAGAGTCAGGACTCTCTCTCTGATACTCTCTCTGATAGACCTTTTAACTGGTTTACAGAGAGTTAATCCACATATTGGGGGATTGTGCGTAAACACCTGGGAACACTGGAGATACTCTTAGGCTGACCGAGAGTTGACCGGTCATAAAACTGAGACTAAGTGCAGCAGTACATTCCTTAAAGTGGACCTATCATGCTATATTTGAATAATATAGTGTAGGACCATACCTATATAAGGCATATTTATACTTTTTATTTTTCAAAATACCAAACAGCTGATGCATTTTAGCCATTCCTCATTTCGCTCAATTTAACACTGTCTTTTCATGGGCTGATTCTGTGAGAACAGCACCATCTACAGGCCTGGCATATGTACTACAGCGTCTCCAGCGCTTTCGAACGGCAATGTCCGTGGCTGTCTCCTCCTGATTGGTGGAGTTGGCCCAATAGCCGTAGCGCCACTTCTGTGACGTCACAGAAGTGTTCAAATCTATATCAGTCTGTATCAGATCCGTTGCACCCCCTTTTTAAGAGATTTGGGTATGGAGGAAAATAGAGAGGGTTGTGTTTTCTGACACTTGGTGAGTTCCCTGGAACACCGGGGACACATATTCATGTATAAAATACATACAAAAGTGCATTTTGCATGATAGGTCACCTTTAAAGGAGAAAACAGACGTCAGGGTTGGTGGTAAACGTCAACTGGCAGACAGGTTAAATATCTAGAAGTAAAGACAGAAATATTCCCTCACAGTAACTGCATCCAAATTTGCGCATTTTAATTAGGCCTAATGTGGCGATTGTGATGACGTTATTAGATACACATTTTACTGTGTTCACTTTAAGTGTCTCCCCTTAAGTACATTACATTAGCTTGTATGCCCATGCCATGATAAATTACCTTAGCTAAACCTTGAGCTAACTAATCCATTAGCTAGTAGCCATACCATAGTTAACTATAATTGTTATTGTCTTTTAGCTAATTAGCTGTAAACTCGAGGCACTGGCAGTTTAGTCATTTGTTCATCACCACTCACCTTCTAAATAAGCCAAGAAAAGCCGGTGTTGTGCCGTAGGTTGAAGGCTTGCCGTAGATTGAAGCCCTGTTCGCGGGGATGCGCAAAGGTGGCGTCATCGCCTGTATTGAGCGTTCCTCTAGTTTAATACGCTTTTTTCTCTCTTTTGAATGATATATTTCCCATCAGATTAAACAGCAAACGACTGAATAAATAATTTGTATTATTTTATAGAGGGGCTTCCATATCCGGCAGCCAGCCACAACACCTTCTCTGCCAGATGTGGAAGCCCCTCTTTAGTTTTTCACCTGCTGGGCCCAGAGTAAAATGCTTTTGTGAGCACAAACTAGAGGGGAACAGGCAACACCAGTGTGATTTTGGTGAGTCTATGACTATCCTGGACAAAGTTGTAGGGGGGGTTCCAAATTTGGCAGGAGAAATACCTGCTCTGCTGAATATGTTATGAACAGTGCAGATCTTCCCTATTGACACCAGGATTAACCTAGTCTAAAATAAGGAACATTAATAGTGTGATATAGGCACAAATATAAGATCAATAATACACTTTATTTTAGGGCACCTTTCAAAGCATTCAATGTCACCTTAAAATACAATAAAAAATAAAATATGAGTGGCATTACAATACAAACATGTGTTGAGTAGGAAACCACAGAGGAAAATTACATTCAAAGGAGCAAGTGAAGCTAGTTTGAACACATTATCTTTTAGGGTTGATTGAAAATAACACATTGTCTGACATTATCATATATGTTATATCATTACTGTCATATCATTGCTTACTATTCGTGGTTATTAGACACTTAAACAACAGAGAAGGTTTTAAGAAATAGGACTATACTGACAAATGACATATTATCCTGTCATTGTCTGTTCTGTAGGAAGTAGGAACATAGCAGAGTGGGACTACACTCAAAAACTGAAGTTTGTTCCAATGCGAAGACTGTGACAGATCTGAAAAGTGTCCTTAAAACGAGCCTCCTCGCAATTGTATGCACATTATTTATTCAGCCGTTTGCTGTTTAATCTGATGCGAAATATATCATTCAAAAGAGAGAAAGTAAATAGTATCTTTCGTTTTTCCGCTTAGAAAACTAGGCGAATGCTCAATAAGCGGCTTGAAGTCACCTTCCCTGCAAACAGGGCTTCAATCTACGGCATAACACCGGCATAACATGGGACAGTAAAGTGGGAGGTGCTGCTGCTGTCAGTCTGAAGGGGATAAATCGGATGTGGATGCTTTCATATGGATGGGAGCATACATGGTGCTCATGTTTCTGTTTGTTACATTTAATTCACCCGTTTTGACATTTGCTGTTTATTGCTGAAGATTGCTGCTTAATCATCATTGGTGATTAGTGATTTCAACTCAGGTGTGAATGTTTTCATAAGGATATGTTCATATCAAAAAGGTTGCTGACCCCTGCCACTATATAGACAGAAGGTATTGGGACACTCTTCTTAATCATTGAATTCAGGTGTTTCATTAAGTCCCAGTGCCACAGGTGTATACTATCAAGCACCTAGCAATGCAGTGTGCCTTCACAAACATTTGTGAAAGAATGGTGTCGTTCTAAATGGAAACATTTAAGAACCACAGAAACTCAGCCAGGAAGTGGCAGACCACGTAAAGTTCTTGAGCAGGGATGCCGAGTGCTGAGGCGCATAGTGGGTAAAGTGGCCAAAGCTCTGCTCACTCAATAACTGCAGAGTTCCAGCTCTGGCATTGATATCAGCACCAAAACTGTGGGAGCTTCATGGGTTTTCATGGCCGCACAGCTGCATCAAGCCTTACATCACCAAGCATAATGCCAAGCGTCGGATGGAGTGGTGTAAATAAGGTGTAATGTGTAGGTGGCCCAATACTTTTGTCTATATATAGTGTATATTTGAGGTTGAGGGAGAGAAAAAGAGATTGTGTGTGTGTGTGTGTGTGTGTGTGTGTTTTTATAGTGTATAAGTTAGAAGTCTCAAGTGTTTTCTCCTTTTCTCCCCCTATGTGTCTCAGCACTTCCTTTGTTATAAAGGTCACTTTTAGTTTGAATGTCTGCTATATTTAACTTTGACATGTTTAATTATTCAGATTGTATGCTGCCTAAAAGTTACAGATACGGTTTTCCAAAAGTTTTGAGGATATAAAGGCAGCTGAGAAGATCAAAGCCAGAGTAAATCTTCTTAGAGGGTCATGGATGAAAGATAAAATCTAACCGGCTTATGGTTTGTTATTCAACGGGAGCCGGACAGGATCTGCATCCATTCATGAAAAAAGTCAAAACCTTTTCCGGTTGTTGTTTCCGTGTCTGAAGGCGATTTGCTATGGTCACTTCTATGGTTTCTATGAGTGCAACACCAACATTAATTCAAAAGTCCTGTAGAGAGCACTGATTCAGACAATTGAAAGTATTCAATTTAATTATCATGAGCAATTGTTGCATACTGCATAACACCTTAGCACAGACCCGTTTCTCTTGAATGTTTTAGTGCAGGGGTCACCAACCTTTTTGTCACCGAGGGCTACTTCAAGGGTACTGAGTAATACGAAGGGCTACTTGTTTGATACAAACTTCCTGAATAACATAATTGCACGGTTCACCTTTAATGATAATATTATTATTAATAATAATCAGAATACATATTAATGTTCTGTATGTGAAGGACTGTCTGATCACATGTTAATGTTAATTATTCCTCACAATAATTATTAACAATGATTTACCATTGCTATAGCAACCCAATTGTTTTGTTATGAAAATGTATTTATATTTACACACATTCTCGCGAGATCTATCAGGGGTCGTTGTAATGCTGCGTTCACACTGGACGCGACTTCGCTCTAATCCCTCGAGTTTCACCGCTGCTGCCAGCTGTGTTTACTCGCATCATTCAAACAAGACGCGCTGGCTCGGGAGCTACAACTACAACAAAATGAACATATTTTACCGTGATTAAATTGTAATACACGTTTCTAAATGATGCCGAAGTAACAACATACTGATACCGGTTAGTAAAAACCATGAATTAATGCTTGAAAAGTCTGCAGACAAGACGGCAGGCGAAAAACCTTTTAAAATGCTTGTTTTCTGAATGGAGATTGGGTCGACCAGGCTAAGCTAACGTTGTATATGCTCATTCCAGACTCATAACAACGGCCTACAGACATAAATAAACCAGCGACTGTATTCGCCATGACACAGACAGTCTGTGGTTTGTACTTGTTTAACTTTTGTCCAGTTTCTGAAAAGATATGAGGAGCTGTGATCTCTGTTTGCTAACTGCTAACAGCTAACAGCTGATGTTTTCTGGTTGAACGTCAGTGGCAGGCTGAGATCCTCACCACTGCTGTGTGTGTGTGTGTGTGTGTGTGTGTGTGTGTGTGTGTGTGTGTGTGTGTGTGTGTGTGTGTGTGTGTGTGTGTGTGTGTGTGTGTGTGTGTGTGTGTGTGTGTGTGTGGTGATGAGGTCCATGATCGTAGCTGCTCATGCTAGCTTGTCTCAGCTAAAGGTGGAACGGAGATTTGGTGCGTGGAGTTCAACTCTGAACCTATTTGGGGTCAGAGTTCAATTTCACGCACCAAATCTCCATTTCACTTACATGTACATACAAAATGTGTGCTTTTAAAATGTTATATTCAATATTGTCATTTTAAAAATAAAAATGTATTCAATAATTTTTTTAGACGGAGCTCCATGGTGACTTGTGCTATTTTTAGAACATGCACGCGGGCGACCAATTTCCCCCCTGCGGGCGACTTAGTGCCCGCGGGCACCGCGTTGGCTACCCCTGTTTTAGTGTCTGCCTCTTCTTGCCTCCACATTACAAGCCATTGTCAGCCTCCGGCCTTTTCTGTATTTTGGTTTATGTTTTCCATTGTTGTTGTTTCAGAGCCATTGTTGTTGTTTCAGAGCCTTTTCTAACCCACTCTATGGCAGAGTCCTGCACGGGTCTGATTTTCAAGACCCGCTCCCGCCCCGCACCCGCGACGTGCAATACCGAACCCGCCCCGCTACCCGCACATATTACCAATTAGTTCCGCAACCCGACCCGACCCGTCGGCACAGGATCCGCAACCCGACCCGACCCGTCGGCACAGGATCCGCAACCCGACCCGAACCCGCATATATATATGAGCAGTGAAAACGTGCAATTATTAACACACGCAGTTGCATATTTCTCTCAAAAAGCGTGGGATGTTGGTTATTCTCTCCATCTAGGAGGACACCAAAAGCCTCCCAGACGTTGGATTTTGCTCTTGAGGAAGTGTTGGAAAATGCTGTATTCTCCGCTAGAGAGCTTCACCTCAGCCATTCATAATGTGGCACACTCAGAAGCAGATTGATGCGCTGCAGAGGTTATGATTATGCACGGTCCCGCGGGGGAGAGGTCTGAGGATTTAAACATTAAACTACATTATTATTATTTAAATATATTTATTATGCAACACCCGTGACCCGACCCGCATCATCTTTGTTTTACCCAGAACCGAACCCGGAAAAAATACCACCCGCGAATCACCTTTTTTGCGGGTCACCCGTCGGGTACCCGCGGGTACCCGACCCGATGCAGGACTCTGCTCTATGGTTAATCAAAATAGAGAGAACATAAATATCACTATGCATAAAATAAACTTGTAATGGCCATAACACAAATATTAACAAAAATAAAACATACCTGTATTATAATTATTGTTAGAAGATGAACAAAGAAGCTGCAGACCTTGAAAGTCTTAACATGGAGAATTACATTTATTTAATTTCCTGATTTATGAAAAAGGGACTGAGGATGACAACATATACATAAAAATGAGGTGCACACTTTCTCTTTCTCAGGATTTAGTCTAAAATGTATGCTTTTAATCAGTCTTGGGGAGAAATGGAGGATTATGGCAAAAATAGCAGTTTGGTTTGACTGTAAAACATGTGTACAAAATAAGTGCTTGCTTTAAAAAAGGGAGATTCTTATATATAGTAAAATACCCTTACAATAATGTTTCCATTATATTTCATTTAAAATAATAACTTCAAAATAAGAAAAATAAAACAAATTTGAGTTAACTCTGAAGTGTCAAGGTTGTGTGACTGATAGTATTTCTTGAAATACAACAATATGTAGGAACATAACATGTGGATTAATTTGTAACCCTCTATTTCAGTGTAAACATATTTATTAATGCTCGTAACATTAACACACCATTTGACAAAAAGTATTCAGAAAGCAAGGGGTTTTCAGCATGTGCTATTTTCATATGAATGAACTATTTTATGGATAAAATAGTTAGTATTTCTCATTATTTTTGAATTATTTGAATTTGTTACAAATGATGCAAATTTCATTTCTAGGTTTATGAAGCCAACCGTAACACAGAATGTACATGTTAACAAACCTGATGCATGTTTTAACATTTAAAAAAAAAAAAACATTTCTGAAATGCTCGTCCTCGTAACTAACCCTCTCACAGTTACAAAAGGATTAAGAACAAAATATGAAAAATCAATAGAAGTCTGAGGACAGGAGACGCTGACTTTTTTTTAGAACACAACCTAAGTATGTCTCTTCAAGCATACACAATTGCAGCTTAGCGAGAGAAGCTATGTGACTGCTTTAACTTAAGCAGGGGCAGAAACTAGTGTCCTCTAAAGGCCTCTTTAGAGTGGAATCCATTTCAGGGTCTAAGTTATAATTAAAGAATTATAATTGAAGAATTGCTCCTTCAGGGAACAATACATCATCGATATATCTCTTTACCTTGGGCATATCTTGTATAAAAACAATAAATAAAATCAGGATGCACACAAATGAATAAGGAATATAATTCTGAACACTGATCCACCATTGTGAACAATGTAGATTCACTTTAAATGAGTAATAGGTGTTGAGACCATATCAGAATTAGCATTAGTCAAAATAGGACTTTTGTCTTTTCAGATGTGTTGGCTGAAGGGATAGTGAGAAGAGTTATGTTACAGGAGATGTAGTTGGATTATATGCCACCTTGATTTTGAAGAAATTAAATTAATGGTTACTGCTTTTTCAAACCAGCTAAATTTTCCACAATGCCAGAGCTGTTCCCTTCAACAAAGACGCAAATGTTCAGAGCAGGCATGTCCAAAGTCCATCCAGGGAGACAATCACGGTCAGATTTAATACGGCCCTCAGCTTCGGCCTTATAATGTTTTATTATGGCCCGCTAGCACTGTCAAACAGAATACATCTTTAAAATGTAATTATTTGGAGCGAAATCTGTGCCAAAAGTTTTGATGAATAAAAATAAATAAATTGGATTTGAAAGGTTTGATCCTAAACTTTGAAAAATATAATGATGTATTCGAACTATCATGTCATGTTGCCTTCATAAATTGAAGATAGCCCAGGAAACATTTTCTGAAATCTTTTTATACATAATAATCCCGCTATTTTCGTTCAACTTCCCAGACTATACAGTGGAGGAAATAATGATTTTATCCCTTTCCAATTTTGTAAGTTTACCTACTTACAAAATAATAATTAAACTATAATTTTAATGATAGGTTTATTTTAACAGTGAGAAACATAATATCAAAAATAATATCCTGAAATGTACATCATATAAGAGATATACATTTATTTGCATTTCATTGAGGGAAATAAGTATTTGATCCCATTGCAACCAACAAGAATCCTGGCTCCCACCGACCGGTTACAGAAGTCCTCTTCCTTTAAGAAAGTACTCCTAACATCAACTTGTTATCTGTATAAAACACACCTGTCCACAGAATCAACCACTCAGATTCCAACATCTCCACCATGGACAAGACCAAAGAGCTGTCTAAGGACCTCAGGGACAGGATTGTAGACCGGCACGGCTAAAATAACTGGATGGCCTACCTGCCTGTCAGCCTTCCATCTGTGTACAACCTGGAGTGATCCTGATTTTCTGCCGAAATCTGATTGGCTCTGTCATTTTCTGAGTGCCTGCAACAGGGACGTGCACAGACATTTGGAGGGCCTATTGCTCTAAACTGGAAAAAGGCACTCCCCCCTTTCATCTCTACCCCTGAAGGCCAAGCCTTGTCTTGCAAGATATAATGTGCAGTGTTTCCCCTACCATTGTCTTGGCGGGGCGCTGCGCCCTGCCAACGGAGCCCCGCGTCCTGCCTGAAATTCAAGGTTTTTTTATTTTTTATTTAAAAAAATATATATACAGGACTGTCTCAGAAAATTAGAATATTGTGATAAAGTTCTTTATTTTCTGTAATGCAATTAAAAAAACAAAAATGTCATACATTCTGGATTCATTACAAATCAACTGAAATATTGCAAGCCTTTTATTATTTTAATATTGCTGATTATGGCATACAGCTTAAGAAAACTCAAATATCCTATCTCTAAATATTAGAATATCATGAAAAAGTATACTAGTAGGGTGTTCAACGAATCACTTGAATCGTCTAATTAACTCGAAACACCTGCAAGGGTTTCCTGAGCCTTGAAAAACACTCAGCTTGGTTCAGTAAACTAAATCACAAGTATGGGGAAGACTGCTGATCTGACTGCTGTCCAGAGGACCGTCATCGACACCCTCCATCAGGAGGGTAAGACACAAAAAGAAATTTCTCAAAGAGCAAGCTGTTCACAGAGTGCAGTTTCAAAGCACATCCACAAAAAGTCTGTTGGAAGGGGGAAATGTGGCAGGAAACGCTGCACAACCAAGAGAGATGACCGCAGCCTTAACAGCATTGTGAAGAAGAGTCGCTTCCAGAATTTGGGGGAGCTTCAAAGACAGTGGACTGAAGCTGGAGTCCAGGTATCAAAAGTCACTGTTCACAGACGTGTCCGGGAAATGGGCTACAATAGCCGTATTCCCATGGTCAAGCCACTTCTGAACTCAAGACAACGGAAGAGGCGTCTGACTTGGGCTAAGGAAAAGAAGCACTGGACAGTTGCACAGTGGTCCAAAGTCCTCTTTTCAGACGAAAGCAAGTTTTGTATTTCATTTGGAAGTCAAGGCGCCAGAGTCTGGAGAAAGGCTGGAGAGGAGCAAAATCCAAGTTGCTTGAAATCCAGTGTGAAGTTCCCACAGTCAGCGATGGTTTGGGGAGCCATGTCAGCTGCTGGTGTTGGTCCACTGTGTTTCATCAAGCCCAGAGTAAATGCAGCTGTGTACCAAGAGATTTTAGAGCACTACATGCTTCCGTCTGCTGAAAAGCTCTATGGAGATGAGGAATTCATTTTCCAGCATGATCTGGCACCTGCCCACAGTGCCAAAACCACCAGTAACTGGTGTACTGACCATGGCATTACTGTCCTCGATTGGCCTGCAAATTCCCCTGACCTGAACCCCATAGAGAATATGTGGGGTATTGTGAAGAAGAAGCTGAAAGACACCAGACCCAACAATGCTAATGAGCTAAAGGCCGCTATTGAAGCATCCTGGGCATCCATAACACCTCAGCAATGCCACAGGCTGATTGCCTCCATGCCACGCCGCATTGATGCAGTAATCCGTGCAAAAGGATTCCCAACCAAGTACTGAGTGCATTAATGGACATTTTCAAATGTTTGATTGTGTTTTGCTGTTATAAATCTTTTTTTTTTACTTGGTCTGAGGAACTATTCTAATTTTTTGAGATAGGATTTTTGAGTTTTCTTAAGCTGTATGCCATAATCAGCAATATTAAAATAATAAAAGGCTTGCAATATTTCAGTTGATTTGTAATGAATCCAGAATGTATGACATTTTTGTTTTTTTAATTGCATTACAGAAAATAAAGAACTTTATCACAATATTCTAATTTTCTGAGACAGTCCTGTATATAGCACCAAATTGCAACTGAAGTAATCTATCTACGGTCACGTTTCACATTGAACATCTGCTCTTTTATTAAATAAACTAAACGCCTATGTTATTTATCCAATGTGCATGTTTCAGTGTCCACTGCCTTGCGTATTCACATTCTCCCTCCGCTCTTTTTCTGAAGGGCGGGGCTCCGCTCCCCCCCCACACACACACACACGCGAATGCACACAATCAGAGACAAGAGCGGAGGAAAGGAGGAGAACAACAGCTCTGCTGTCTGCCCGTTTGTGTCCCCCCCCCAGTTTCAAATTCGTTTATTATTATTTTTTAACCGCAAGCCGTTATCGTCGATGGAGAAGGACACAAACAGCCTGCCCAGGTGGACGCGCGCGAACGCGACAACGAACGTAGCATGCGCATTCTAAAAATAGCTCACCGATGGTGAGCAGGTACCGCGGTTTTGAACTACAGTATTGAATTTGACAGAAAACAACAATGAAACGCCAATAGAACAATAGTCTAATGAGTTGGGTGAAAAAAAAGACAGGAGATGTGAGTTGGTTTATTCAGTAAATTAGCTCAGGATAATTGGATGTTCTGTCTACACCTGTTGATGTGAGGCTAATGCAAGATTTGCTAGCTTGATGCTACCGGCATTTAGCGGCAGTGACTCAACAAATTGCCACTTAAAATGTATCGTCAGCAATGTATGACAAGCAGACTGCTTGTTTAATGTTAGATTCACACCAATAGCTCAATATGATCATAACACGATTGCTTTCATATCAGAGATCAGATGAGGTGGAGCTGCCTCCAGCAATAGAGGATGAGGCAGAGAGAAGCAGCAGCAGCAGCAGCACAGGGTTGCAGCAGGTATGTTATATGCTGTAGTCAGGTGATTTAAATGTATCAATGAAAGGAAGAAGTGTAGGCTACATGATAAGAAGGGAATAAAGTTTGAATTAAAGTAATAAAGTACAGTGTAACACTGTACTTTATTACTTTTTAATGTACAAATACTTTGTTACTGTACGATATCAATAACAATAATCCACAGCTCCTCTCTCTGCTCCAGAGGATAACACATTTTTTTCGGGGTACCCGAGCAGCACCCTGCCAAGGCAGTAAACCTAGGGGAAACACTGATGTGATCTCTATTAACCGGAAGATGATCTCTTTTTTTTCTGCCTCTCCCTTTCTTTTGCTGCTTGCATCTGCAAATCTGCTACTGCAAAAGCCATGTCCAATGGCTTTATCTTGTATTTATTCCACCTGGTCATGCCAATCATGTGCGATTCACTGCAGCAGTGCTCCTTCGTTCTTACTTTTGCCTGCCTCCACCTGTTTACACCTCCAGACTTCCATGTAGACCTACTCTTGTACTTATCGTCATTCAGAAACATGCGACAGCTGAAGCAGTACATAGCATCACTCTGTGGAGAATACTCCAACCAGGGGGTTCATCGTACCAGTGGCCCTGAAAAGACCTTGACCAGAGGACGACAGGGTCCAATTGAGTTTGAACATCTGAAGAAGGCCTCATTGTACTTGATATTGTTCTTCTGAACATGGGCTGGATTGGTGGGGTTTGGTAGCTGTAGCAAAAAACAAATTCTGAAGGTGCTTTCACTCTTGTGGACTCTGATGTTACTACCTCATTCTCCATCTCTTCCCTCTCAATCTCCATATCCTCCCCTTCCATCTCTTTGTCCTCAGGTCCTGTCCCTTCATTCTCAATTCCTGTCTCTTTCTCCTCATTTTCAGATTCTGTCTCTATCCTTTCTTCATTCTCTGAGTCTGAACTGTTCTGGGCATCATTGTGTTTTGTCTCAGGCTCACCATCTATCAAATACAATTAAGATAATGTTTTAGAGCTCTTTATAAGGCATTGCTGTTGTGATCTCCTTTTCACACTTTATAGGAGTTCAAAGATGGAGCTGTCTCCAAAAGAAACATTTAAAATATATTCATATTCTTAAACAGAATGATTAGAATCAGAATTAAGTAACATATACACTTAATTCTTTACTGCTATAAAAACCTACAAAGACAACTGGATACTAGTCAGTTACATTTTAGATTGGAGAAGGTTATATCTAGTCATTCATGTGAAAATAAATATGTTGGCTACTTGTATAGAATGTTTGCAACCTGTTGTAAAGCCTTTGTGAACCAGTTATCTGGCCATCTTATCCATATTATACTACAGCTATTAGTATGTCACTAGATCACCAAGCTCTCCAATGCGCTCTGAACTGGAGGCTTAGGGTTAGCCCCCAACAGAGAAATATTAATATCACTCAGCACAGATAGAGGCTTTGCATTGATCACTGATTTCAATATGTTTTAATTAGTTATTAATGTACTCCAACTTATGTAGTTGCTTGACATAATCAGCTGCCCTGCTGGCACCTTTTATCCAGCTCTGCAAAGTTGCAGTCCTTTTAGCTGCCTCCTTCAGATCTCTCTCTCTCTGCTTCTGTCTTGAAGGCATTCTTAAGCACAGAAAAGTAACATTAGGCTATGCATCAAATAACCAAACGATTATTACATTTACTAATTTGAAACGTAATTCACATCATCATCTCATAACAAAATAAGCTGAGGTGACTTGATTTTTAAAATGAAAACAAGGGACATTTTTAGTTTTTTGTCTCATTAAAATATGTAATGTTATACTATTAAAGAAAAAATGGGGACAATTCTGTTTCAATGTAGTTTGACCATTGTAACTGCTGTGCAGACATACCTCCAAATGTCTGTGCACGTCCCTGGGTCTTTAATGCACCGGCACCAATACAATATGTAAAACATGTAATCACACACATAGCGATATAGAACATAAATAATAAAAACGTACCTGGTTTAAGAACACTTTTGTGGTCATACTGTGGAATGAGTTCACACTGAAACGAGATATTCATTCAAAATTTTGCGGGCAAAGTAAAAAAGGTTACAATAATTGTATTGTTGCGAACAAGCACCACACCATTGAAACATCAACTTTGTTACAATTGTATTTCACCTTGCTATGTGTTTATAAAGCATATTTCAAAACGGGGACATTTCCGGGGACAGATTGAGACGGGGATAGGCCACCAAAGCCTGGGCAGGCATTTGGTATGATCACCATAGCCATATGAGGCCGTTCGCCGGAGGGCTTTCCTTTGCTTCCAGCTGTCACATTGTAAACAAAGTCACGTGACTGGTGGCAGATGACAGCGCTACAATACTACTTGTGGGCTTATCATGTTGATTCGGCCCAGCCAAAGAGGGAAAACAGGCCGATGCCCGGGCAACATGAGCCCGTACATGTGCACGTCCTTGGCCTGCATTGTATTTTGATTTTAAATTGAAAAAGATTGCGTATCCTAGTCTGAGTCTCAGTATGATCTTCATTACTGTCTCTGCTAATGGCCAAAACCCTTCTTTAGCATTTCAGTGGCCCTCGACCCATCTATATCCTCAAAAATACTTTACAGTTTTGTGTATGTGTAATGTTGCCAACACACACAACCATACAAATGTGTGACACATTTGGCTGTGGCCTGATCCCCATCACATTTATAATGTATGTCGGAAATAAGGGACCCACAATAGCACAACCTACTATCTGTGTTTCAGATTCAAACAAAATGGGCTGTTTGAATATCTTTAACCACAACCTACTTACTCACCTGCTGTGGTCTAACATGAATTAAATATTGTGCTCACTTGTTATCATTGATTTAGTAGCATTAGTTAAAGCAGGAGCAGCAGATTAAATCAGCAAATAAATATATTAAATACATTACATATATTCAGCCTTTGAATATATAATAGCCTTTGTGTGTGAGAGAGACTGTAGATGTAGATTAAAAGCTCATCCATTATTGATAAGGATCCAATGTTATGCTGTGTTTCTCTACATTCTCTCCTATTGTTCTCTCGTGTTTTAAAAGCAGGAAAGTATAGCAGAGAGGGGGCAGGAAGATGAGGAGGAAAAAGGAATTGCTCAGAGGAGAGAACATGAGAAAACATGGGGAGAGGTAGTGCTACAGTAACCTAAGCAGTTTAGCAGCTGATTTAAGATTCCCCGAGCTGACAACTCTGAGAGTGAGCGCAACTGTTAAGTGCCTTCCAAAGAGAGTGCTCCGGGAGAGCTGGAGCAAAATGGATAGCCTGCTAAGATTGCAACACAGTCTCACAGCATTTCGTGTTATAGTCACAAAATTAATTGATTCGTGTTCACCAACACAATTTCGTCATTTTTTTCGTGTCACACAGAACGATTTTAAAAGCAATGTATATAATAACAAATTAGAAGGAAAAACAGATTAAAAAAAATACAGATTTCAGTATTCTGACACATAACGATTTTAGAAGCAATGCATTTCTATTGGTAGTATGTTTGGTGCCTGCACCAAATAATAACAAATTAGGAGGAAAAAAAGGTTTGAAAAATACAGATGTCAGTATTCTGAGGCTCTGAGCCACATTTCTTTTCCTCGCAGACGGCAAAAAAAACTCAGACATTATACAATTTAAAATAAAACGGATAGGGAAAATGTTTTTATGAACCACACAGCTTCTGGTCTTCCAAGACCCGAACGGACAAAAAGACGTGGTGCAGACACGAAACATACTACCAATATAAATACATTGCTTTTATTGTTCTGTGTGACACGAAAAAAATGCGAAAATCGTGTTGGTGAACACAAATCAATAGATTCAATTCATTTTGTGACTATAACACGAAATATCGTGAGACTGGGTTGAAGATTGACATAAACTAATGAGACAAAGGCCTTTAGAGTGATGGCGGTCTCTCTGAGTACGCTCGCAAACAAGAGCACCACTAAGGGCAAAGACAGTAACAAAAAATTTGGGGCAAATTCATTTGTATACATTACAAGGTTTACCATGTAAACCTGTTAATAGGGCTGCTCGATTATGGCAAAAATCATAATCTCGATTATTTGGGTTAATAATTGTAATTGACCTTTCGCAAAGCCACGCCCCCCCATTGGTTACTGTTGCTAGTCCGACAAGCTGAGAGCCAGATGCGTTAAACAAAGCCATAATGGAGGGTCTCCGTAACGTCGGAGTCGCCTTAACAGACTCATTTTGGAGCAATAACGCAGCAATATCCTCCAGGTCCCGAGGGGCTACAATACGCTATGGAGGGTTATATCCACAGTACAAACATTAGAAAAGAGGGAGGCAAAACACCAATAGAGGCACTTGCATACAGGTCGCAGTGCAAGAGTTAAAAACCACATGAGCAGCTGTATGTCAAATTCGACGGAATTATTATTATTATTTTGGAATAAAACAATACAATCACAAGAGGCATTAAATGTTGTAGTTTGTCTAAAGTTAAATACCGTTTCCTTGGTGGCTTTCTGCATCCACCTTGTTGTTCCTTTGTGGGGGCCGACACCCCGAGGTGCCCACTTGTGCAGCAGGATTAGGGAAGTCGGCAGTAGGCTTTCCATTAACAAAATGCTACAAAGATTAAAGCAAAATATAAATGAATGATTGCCTGTTGGCTTTCTTGTTTGTACTTTGACCACAGGTAGACTAATAACGGAGCTCAGCTGTTCAGACATTATTATGCATCAAGTGATATACATGGTCAAAGCGACCGAGAAGCACACAGCTTACAGCTGTAGTCGTGTGACTTTAGCTAACGTTAGTTAGTGAAATTAGTTAATTAAATTAGTTAGTTAATTTGTGAATGTAATATTTGCTAGCTAGCTAGCTACGTTAGCACGTACAGTGGGGCAAAAAAGTATTTAGTCAGCCACCAATTGTGCAAGTTCTTCCACTTAAAAAGATGAGAGAGGCCTGTAATTTGTAATTGTCATCCTAGGTATACCTCAACTATGAGAGACAAAACGAGAAAAAAAAATCCGGAAAATCACATTGTCTGATTTTTAAATAATTTATTTGCAAATTATGGTGTAAAATAAGTATTTGGTCAATAACAAAAGTTCATCTCAATACTTTGTTATATACCCTTTGTTGGCAATGACAGAGGTCAAACGTTTTCAGTAAGTCTTCGAAAGGTTTTCACACACTTTTGCTGGTATTTTGGCCCATTCCTCCATGCAGATCTCCTCTAGAGCAGTGATGTTTTGGCGCTGTCGCTGGGCAACACGGACTTTCAACTCCCTCCAAAGATTTTCTATGGGGTTGAGATCTGGAGACTGGCTAGGCCACTCCAGGACCTTGAAATGCTTCTTACGAAGCCACTCCTTCGTTGCCCGGGCGGTGTGTTTGGGATCATTGTCATGCTGAAAGACCCAGCCACGTTTCATCTTCAATGCCCTTGCTGATGGAAGGAGGTTTTCACTCAAAATCTCACGATACATGGCCCCATTCATTCTTTCCTTTATACGGATCAGTCGTCCTGGTCCCTTTGCAGAAAAACAGCCCCAAAGCATGATGTTTCCACCCCCATGTTTCACAGTAGATATGGTGTCCTTTCTCCTCCAAACACGTCTTGTTGAGTTTTTACCAAAAAGTTCTATTTTGGTTTCATCTGACCATATGACATTCTCCCAATCCTCTCCTGGATCATCTAAATGCTCTCTAGCAAACTTCAGACGGGCCTGGACATGTACTGGCTTAAGCAGGGGGACACGTCTGGCACTGCAGGATTTGAGTCCCTGGCGGCGTAGTGTGTTACTGATGGTAGCCTTTGTTACTTTGGTCCCAGCTCTCTGCAGGTCATTGACTAGGTCCCCCCGTGTGGTTCTGGGATTTTTGCTCACCGTTCTTGTGATCATTTTGACCCCACGGGGTGAGATCTTGCGTGGAGCCCCAGATCGAGGGAAATTATCAGTGGTCTTGTATGTCTTCCATTTTCTAATAATTGCTCCCACAGTTGATTTCTTCACACCAAGCTGCTTACCTATTGCAGATTCAGTCTTCCCAGCCTGGTGCAGGTCTACAATTTTGGTTCTGGTGTCCTTTGACAGCTCTTTGGTCTTGGCCATAGTGGAGTTTGGAGTGTGACTGTTTGAGGTTGTGGACAGGTGTCTTTTATACTGATAACGAGTTCAAACAGTTGCCATTAATACAGTTAACAAGTGGAGGACAGAGGAGGCTCTTAAAGAAGAAGTTACAGGTCTGTGAGAGCCAGAAATCTTGTTTGTTTGTAGGTGACCAAATACTTATTTTACCGAGGAATTTACCAATGAATTCATTAAAAATCAGACAATGTGATTTTCTGGAATTATTTTTCTCATTCTGTCTCTCATAGTTGAGGTGTACATAGGATGAAAATTACAGGCCTCTCTCATCTTTTTAAGTGGGAGAAATTGCACAATTGGTGGCTGACTAAATACTTTTTTGCCCCACTGTATTTACCTTGGAGCAAACTTATTTGTGTTTGTTGATATTCGCCATCTTCAGCTTTGCATGGGGCCTGCCGCATTTCTTTATCCACTGGCGGCATCTCTCCTCTCGGGTTTTGGGTTTAGGAAACAGGTAAAATATCACCCCCCCCTCTAAGCTTATGGGATATATGCTATCCGATTTCCAAAGACCATAAGCACAACGCTTCACCATTTTCGCAATGAATTTGAACGCTAAGCTTGTCGGACTTCCACAGGGAGCTGCGCACGTGATCGAATATGATTGGACAACGGGCATGTAGGGGCGTGGCTTTGCAAAAGGTAAATTGCGATTATTAAAAGTAGTAGTACTGATAACGCTTTCGTCTCATTAGTATGCATGAAAAGTGACAGATGGGCCCTCCACCAATTATGCAAATGAGCTAAGTCCCGCCTCCCTTTGTTCGGGGTGGATGTTGGTGGAATGAGCTCTCCATTGAAATCAGGACAGCAGAAGGCTTACACATCTTCCGGGGGAGACTGAAAACTCATCTCTTTCGACTCCACTTCCAGCGATAGAATTACTAACAAAGCACTTATATACTAATAAAGGACTGGCTTATCTATCTTAGTTGAGTAGCACTTGAAATGTTTTTGCTCTATGAAACCTGATGTACTTATTTGATTCTGTTTTCTTCAAGTTTGTATCTTGTTGGTCGAACGCACTTATTGTAAGTCGCTTCGGATAAAAGCGTCAGCTAAATGCAATGTAATGTAATGTAATAATATTAATTTAAAAGTAGATATGAATGTATAATTTATTTCATTTTGTATTGGTTTTTCAGTTGATTACCCTGAACGTATAATTCAACAGTTAAAAAGTTCAAATTTGTATTTGTATTAAAGTACAATAAATGATCGCATTTAATAGTAGTAGTACTAATACCGCTTTCGTCTCATTAGTATGCGTGAAAAGTGACAGGTGGGACCCGCCCCCAATTATGCAAATTAGCTAAGTCCCGCCTCCCTTTGTTCGAGGTGGATGTCACACCTAGGTGTGATATCACACCTAGGTGTGAGATCCTTTGATGTGAGGGGTGAGGTGTCATCACACGTAGGTGTGAAATGCCCCTCTGTGTAGCGCCTTTGTTGTCTAATCCTTTGATGTGAGGGTTGAGGTGTTATAACAGGCAGGTGTGATTTCACACCGGCGTGTTATAAGCCTCTGATGTTAATCTAGGTGTTGATTAAGGCAGTCTCTTTGAAGTTGTGCGTGAGACTGTCTCGCCCCCGTCCTCTCACGGCCCCGGCCTCTCCCCCTTTCTCCACCCCTTCCTTTGGCTATGAGGCCAGAAGATAGTGGGGGCGGAGTTAGGTGAACAAAAAAAGAAAGTCTCTTTGAAGAGGGTAATACTAATTTAAAATATCCTATTCCCCCCATGATCTTGTCTTTTTTATTGTTTAATTACTTCACACAACTATAAGGAAGCCCAATATGAAGTTATGTGAGGGTGTATAGGGATAATATTAGAATTTGCTGTATGCAAAAAAGAGAAGTTTTAAAAAAAAGTTTGTTTCCGCTGTATTCAGACAAAGTATGCAGATCCAGAAAAGCTGTAAACACTTAAAATGCATAGAATCAACAGTGTGAGGGTAAATTAAAAATATTCATTTACAAACATACAAGGCTTTTGTCTACTAAAGATCAGTGCAAGGGCAGAGTTTCACTCTGTGGGGGACAAAAGAAGCATCATTAATCACCTGGACAAAGGACTCTTTAAAGCAGAGATACAGGAATAGTACTGCCAGAACGAACGATATCCAAAATGTCTTCTAGTTTACAAACTTCAGCCATTCTGTTTATACGGGGGTCACTACTCATTCTGTTTTCAATCGTCCTCATCACCACACTTATTAAAAGGGTATTGACTACATTCTGATCAATATATACCGAGCGTTTTGCATAGTAGTTCCCCATTTTTATTTTACTTTAAAGAAAAAAAGTCAATGTATCGAAAAAGAAAAAATCCCTGGCTTCAATCAACCGCTGGTTATTTCAATCAGGAGAGACGTGATGTATGGAATACATGTTTATTATCGGGTCACATTATATAAATGAAACATAATGATGACAGTTTATAACAAGTGAATGAAATGGTGTTTGGCGATTAGGCCCAGGTTTTGTAGGATGTCATTCGGGAAGGGAAGAACCATTTCCGATGACCCCCCCTGGGTCTAGACACTGGTGGTGGTGATAAGTGGTTAGGTCCAGTTGGAAGGGAGAAGGTTGAGCTTGGCCCTGAGTTGGAAGCAGGAGGCGAAGGGGTGGAGGAGGGTTGCGCGTTGACACCTGGAAGACAGCTGATGGAAAAGGGGAGAGCATATATAGAGGGATTAACAGGTGCGATGATTAGGCTTGTGAATGGAGGGAAGTGATAGGTTAGCTGAGGAGTGGCGCTCCCTATCCTTTAGTGAAGGGAGCGAGTATTGCCATGACGCGCAATACGAAGTGATAGGTCTTCCTGCCTGAACTTGCGCTGAGCTTCATTTCAATCAGGAGAGACGTGATGTATGGAATACATGTTTATTATCGGGTCACATTATATAAATGAAACATAATGATGACAGTTTATAACAAGTGAATGAAATGGTGTTTGGCGATTAGGCCCAGGTTTTGTAGGATGTCATTCGGGAAGGGAAGAACCGTTTCCGATGAACCCCCAAAAGAAGTGAAAGTATGAAGTACTGAACGTGATGAAATCTTACCTTGTGCGATGCAGTGGAAATCTATGGATGAAAAGAGAGGTTAATACATGTGGGGATTTAGACATACTGATGCCTCCTAGGCATCCTCCCTGGACGTACAGGGCTTCCTGGACGTACAGGGCATCCTGGACATACAGGGCGTCCTGGACATACAGGGCTTCCCGGACGTACGGGGCATCCCGGACGTACGGGGCGTCCCGGACGTACGGGGCTTCCCGGACGTACGGGGCTTCCCGGACGTACGGGGCTTCCCGGACGTACGGGGCATCCCGGACGTACGGGGCATCCCGGACGTACGGGGCGTCCCGGACATACAGGGCTTCCCGGACGTACGGGGCATCCCGGACGAACGGGGCATCCTGGACGTACAGGGCATCCCGGACGTACGGGGCAACCTGACTTCGCAGGGACACATTTTATACAGACCCGAAGGTTACAACCTGGACGTACAGGGTTAGACATGCAAGGATAAACATGAGCCGCGGGGCGAATATACGTGCTGACATGCTAAGAACCACCACCAGTTATATGCATACGTACCAATTTGAAGGTTGGAGAGACCTTTGGATAGCCAGCACGGCACTGAGGTTCGGACGAATGTAGGATGAGAAGCGGTTGTTGTAGGGAAGAGGAACAATTACCTTGATTGCGGCAGGTTTGCTGCACCTATCCTGAACGAGCCCTGAAATGCTCTGAAGACACCACCACCAGTTATATGCATGTTTACCAGAGGTAAGCTGGAGAGATCTTGGATAGCCGGCACGAGCCGATGCCCGGCGAAGAGGGAGATGTAGACAATGTAATGCGGCTGTTAGCTTGAGTACAATGATGCATGAATATCATACCCTGCTTAACATAAGCCATGTGAGCATGAAACCAAATATATGAGTGCAATATGAGCAGCATGAAATAATATTTGCTTAGGTAAATACTGAGACATGACCCATGATATAGGCAGGGCTCAACGCTAACTTTTAAAAGTGGTTGCCAGGCTGGCAACCGGGCATCCGCTTTTGGTTGCCAAAACTGAAAATACGGTTGCCCTTTTTTTAGATACCTTATATTTTAAATAATTAAGATGCTATACAGTTATACATCAACTTAATAATGAACATGTGACACAAGAATGTTCAAATGCTTTACAATAAGTAATTAACGCACTTATTTGAACCTAAGTGGTAGTAAACTTGTCCACCCTCAATTGCTGGTATACAAAATACCAGTAGTGCTGCTGTTGTCCTGTTCTTCATAGATCCCTCACAAATGAATTGAGCAAGTCACCAGTTTCTTGATCATCCGTTGTCTCCCTTTCAAATGTGGGTTTTCTTGACCTTGTGCTGACCCCCACCACAGACCCATTGGCCCTTCAGCATTGAAGTCTTGGATTGGCCAGACTAATATATTTCTAATGTTAAATAAATGAAAACCATTCACAGTTAAACATTTGATATTAATTATTGATGCTGTAAATTACCTTTAATATGTCTAACTATATTTAAAATGTGTTACCTTTTTATAGAAGTGATTATTATTTAATGCAACCATTTTCTATGGTAAAGTTTCGTTTTGCACTTTTATTTTGGTAGTAATAAGATCGGGACTCTTATTTTGAAGGAACTTTTACCGGAAGTGAATGGAAAACATTCCCCTTTGTTTTTCGTTCGGGTTTTACCTTACGCTCCATCAGTTGAATCACTCTGAACATTCATTGGAGAAGTTGAGGTGTTGGCTGAACTTTTTATCACACAGTCGAGCAACTTATTTTTGCTTCGCCATTTTGTTGTAAAACAAACACACGGCGCACCGCGCACGCGAGTAAACGTGCATCGCTTTCTGGCTCCGTAATCACGCCAATGCACGTGCAATTTAGGTATCAGGTTCCGACTGGTCACAACAATTAAACATCACTCTTAAAACGAATATGAACATTTATCTATTTTGGGGTGCACGTTTTGCTGTCCTTATTTCTTATGTTAAAAACTGGTTGCCACTGATGGCAACCAAAGTCCAAAAAGTGGTTGACATTTTCCGAATGGTTGCCAATGGCAACCTGGCAACCGTTACTGTCGAGCCCTGATATAGGACTAGCTTAATTAGCAGTTTAATTACGCCACGGTGAGACGTAGATGCTGATGTGCTGGTTGGGTGATTAGACTGTCTTCTATCATCTTACATGAGCTTCTCTTTCTCCCTGAAAGAAACCCCCCAAAACCACGGATGGGCAGCATCCGTGGCTGTGTTGAAGCTTGAAACTGCGGTACTTACTGAGCATTGTGACGGGTAGTAGTTACCCGAACTGCATAACTCCATGCTGTAACGCGTTACACCCGACACTTTTTGGGTAGATTCAGCGTGTGGGCTGTGGCTCAGCTGGAAAGCAGCCGACCCACGACCGCAGGGTTTTCTTGTAGAAGCTACAGCTAAATGAGATAATGCAGTTAATAAATGTATTCCTGATATGGTTTAGCCTTCTCAGGCTACAACATGGTTAAGTTTATGAATAATATTAAGGAATACGAATCCCTCTTTGCAATGTTTACCAGCCTCCTATAGGCTTTTCAATCACAATCGTTCAACTGGAATGAAAACAATAAGGTTAACATGAAAATAGGATTTTATGTTCGTTGTTTAGAGTTATTCTAAGGCTTTACTCATTGGGAACTCGGTATGAGATAGAGCACAACTGTTGAGATTTCCAATTTGCCTGTTTTACACGCTTTGACCAACAGGGGGATTATGTTCAAATGAAGACCATGATGAAGCCTCATGAGATGAACCCTTTGCGAACCAATTGGCTGGAAAGCTTCGACGCTTCATAAGGCTTCATCTCGCCATCACTACCTGCTTGCCACCTAAGACGCACTTAGTGACCAGTACTGCTACTGAGCCGGGAGGAGAAGTAGCTTCGATGAGATGTAGCTTGAGCCCTGCCTGCCTGCAAGAGGGGTTGTGGTTGAAGCCGGAAGTGGGTGAAGCTTCGCAAGCGATGAGGGCCCGTTCCGCATGAAGGCCGGAAGCGCCGCATTGAGCGGCCCTGATGCCAGTGATGCCCTCTCGAGAGACTGAAGGCGTGTGTCAATTGTTTGCCTGAAGTAGCCCATTTCCATTAAGCCGGAGGAACTTCCGTGGAGCCCAGTATCCTTGTCTTTTTCTTCCGCGTCCGGGTTTGCGGGGTGGCCGGCTAGAACCGCTAGCCAACTGGGGAACGCCGCCTGTAGCTTAATCCGCAAGACTGCGGAGCTGATGAATATATACCCGGAGCTGGGACGAAGCCCTGCTGCTGCTTGCGCGTTGACACCTGGACGACAGCTGATGGAAAAGGGGAGAGCATATATAGAGGGATCAACAGGTGCGATGATTAGGCTTGTGAATGGAGGGAAGTGATAGGTTAGCTGAGGAGTGGCGCTCCCTATCCTTTAGTGAAGGGAGCGAGTATTGCCATGACGCACAATACGAAGTGATAGGTCTTCCTGCCTGAACTTGCGCTGAGCTTCATTAGTCTTCTTTTTCTCCATCCAACTCGGCATGGATCTTTTCAAGTCTCTCCTTGAGGCGTCTGCAATTTTTGAGATTGTGCAGAAAAGCCTCCGAAGCGCCTTGGATCCTCCAATCATCCGTGAAAATGTCTTTATCAATAAGAGTCTGGTCGATCTCAGTAATAAAGTCAGTGAGCCAGAGTCTTTTCATTAACGCGTTGTAATTGTTTGTGAAGAAAAAAATCGGATATGTCATTCAGACAATCGTGCTGCCTCTGGCCGGGGTGACTGACTCGGCATCCGTTACATCTGTATCGATGTATCACCCTCTCCACAATATCAACCAACACCGATTTCACTGTGTCCATAAACAGAGACGTCTTGGCCCAAGGAGCAAAATCAGCAGCATTAGTACTGCAAGATTCGGGTGTCCAAAATGGTGGTGATGATGGTAGTCCAGGAGTTTGTTCCTGGCTGCAACTCGCGGGGGGGGACTCGGTTTTTCTCAGATCCATGGCTAGTTTTCAACGGTCGTCTTAGCGGGGTCCTTAGTTTTAGATGATTTGCTGAGTGGAGGGTGGGACTTATTGCGTTGAATGGGGGGATTCATCTGTAGAATTGAGAGTTTTTAAAAAAGTTCATTCAGCTTTGTAGGTTTTTTTTTTTCAAGAGGTCAAATTTTAGGATAAGTAATAGTTAGTCATGATTTTACGGAATAAGTCAAAAGTATAGTTTGTCAGAAAAAAATAAATATGGAGAAGTCATTGTGTACAATAGTATGTTGAAAATCAAAAAATAAACTCAATTCATTACAAATTAATGAATATTGTACCCAGTTCTAAAGTTTTGAAGCTATTAAAGAAAACCCCATTCCTTACAAAGTACTTAATATTATACCATTTGTTAAGTGTTGCGTACATCAAAGTTTATCTAAAAGTATCTTGGTAGCAGAAAATAACTAAAAAAAGTAAGGTTATCAGAAAAAAAACATTGTTTAACTGAACAAGTGTCTAAAAAAAACGGCCATTAAAATAAATCAAATTCCTTACAAAGTGCTTCATATTCTACCAGTTGTTTAGTGTTGCATACATCAAAGTGTGTCTAAAAGTATCTTAGTAACACAAGAAAAGAGAAAAAAGCATTGATGTCAACAAAAACTGGAATGTTCCATTGAAATAGCATTAAAATCAAAAGTACCTTTAAAGAAAATGTATTCAGACAAAGTATTTTATTTTTAAAGAAATTAAGGTTTTGCATACATAAAAAGTGTATCTTACAGTTCCTTTGTGAGAGAATTACACACAAATCTGCCGAGTATCAGTAAAAAGTGTTAAAATCACAAACTTGACTTCATTTTCTAGTTTTAAGGTTTTGCATGCATCAAAGTGTGTCTAAAAGTATCTTGGCAAGAGAAAAAAGCCAAGATCTGCCTAGGCCATTAAAAAGAAACTGAATTCCTTACAACGTACTTCATATTCTACCAGTTGTTAAGTGTTGCATACATCAAAGTGTGTCTAAAAGTATCTTATTAACACGAGAAAAGAGAAAAAAGCTAAAATCTGCCTAGTGTCAGTAAAAAAAGTGTTAAAATCACAAATTTGCCTTTTAGAGTCACAGTCTTTAAGAAAATAAAATTTTACAAAGTAATTGACATTCTACCAGTTGTACAATGTTCCTACATACAAGTGTATCACAAAAGTATCTTGGTTTCAAAAATGTTTAAGGTTTTGCATACATAAAAAGTGTTTCTTACAGTTCCTTTGTGAGAGAATTACACACAAATCTGCCGAATGTCAGTAAAAAAGTGTTAAAATCACAAACTTACCTTTTAGAGAAACAGTCTTTAAGAAAAAATCTAATTAGACAATGTACTTCATTTCTAGTTTTAAGGTTTTGCATACCTCAAAGTGTGTCTAAAAGTATCTTGGCAAGAGAAAAAAGCCAAAATCTGCCTAGTGTCAGTAAAATAAAACGAGTTCCTTAGTTGTGTTTGGGGTTAGCATCAGACCTGTTGAAGGGGGGCATTACAGTGGGACGAGTTTGTCTGGCTCTCTGAGGGATGGTGTGTGAGAGGATCACTGAAGATCAAACTTAGATCAGCACTTGTCGCAGAAGGTATGCTGTGTGTAAACTCATTATTTTGGATATTTTACACATCAGCAAAAAAACAAAAACATATTTGATTTAAAAAATAAGCTAGATACAAACACATACAGTTTTAAATACATATACAGGACTGTCTCAGAAAATTAGAATATTGTGATAAAGTTCTTTATTTTCTGTAATGCAATTAAAAAAAACAAAAATGTCATACATTCTGGATTCATTACAAATCAACTGAAATATTGCAAGCCTTTTATTATTTTAATATTGCTGATTATGGCATACAGCTTAAGAAAACTCAAATATCCTATCTCTAAATATTAGAATATCATGAAAAAGTATACTAGTAGGGTGTTCAACGAATCACTTGAATCGTCTAATTAACTCGAAACACCTGCAAGGGTTTCCTGAGCCTTGAAAAACACTCAGCTTGGTTCAGTAAACTAAATCACAAGTATGGGGAAGACTGCTGATCTGACTGCTGTCCAGAGGACCGTCATTGACACCCTCCATCAGGAGGGTAAGACACAAAAAGAAATTTCTCAAAGAGCAAGCTGTTCACAGAGTGCAGTTTCAAAGCACATCCACAAAAAGTCTGTTGGAAGGGGGAAATGTGGCAGGAAATGCTGCACAACCAAGAGAGATGACCGCAGCCTTAACAGCATTGTGAAGAAGAGTCGCTTCCAGAATTTGGGGGAGCTTCAAAGACAGTGGACTGAAGCTGGAGTCCAGGTATCAAAAGTCACTGTTCACAGACGTGTCCGGGAAATGGGCTACAATAGCCGTATTCCCATGGTCAAGCCACTTCTGAACTCAAGACAACGGAAGAGGCGTCTGACTTGGGCTAAGGAAAAGAAGCACTGGACAGTTGCACAGTGGTCCAAAGTCCTCTTTTCAGACGAAAGCAAGTTTTGTATTTCATTTGGAAGTCAAGGCGCCAGAGTCTGGAGAAAGGCTGGAGAGGAGCAAAATCCAAGTTGCTTGAAATCCAGTGTGAAGTTCCCACAGTCAGCGATGGTTTGGGGAGCCATGTCAGCTGCTGGTGTTGGTCCACTGTGTTTCATCAAGCCCAGAGTAAATGCAGCTGTGTACCAAGAGATTTTAGAGCACTACATGCTTCCGTCTGCTGAAAAGCTCTATGGAGATGAGGAATTCATTTTCCAGCATGATCTGGCACCTGCCCACAGTGCCAAAACCACCAGTAACTGGTGTACTGACCATGGCATTACTGTCCTCGATTGGCCTGCAAATTCCCCTGACCTGAACCCCATAGAGAATATGTGGGGTATTGTGAAGAAGAAGCTGAAAGACACCAGACCCAACAATGCTAATGAGCTAAAGGCTGCTATTGAAGCATCCTGGGCATCCATAACACCTCAGCAATGCCACAGGCTGATTGCCTCCATGCCACGCCGCATTGATGCAGTAATCCGTGCAAAAGGATTCCCAACCAAGTATTGAGTGCATTAATGGACATTTTCAAATGTTTGATTGTGTTTTGCTGTTATAAATCTTTTTTTTTTACTTGGTCTGAGGAACTATTCTAATTTTTTGAGATAGGATTTTTGAGTTTTCTTAAGCTGTATGACATAATCAGCAATATTAAAATAATAAAAGGCTTGCAATATTTCAGTTGATTTGTAATGAATCCAGAATGTATGACATTTTTGTTTTTTTAATTGCATTACATAAAATAAAGAACTTTATCACAATATTCTACTTTTCTGAGACAGTCCTGTATACTCACTTTCCACAGGGAATGAATCATACGGGGTCCCACCAAAAGAGTTAATCCTCTCTAATATTCCAATTCGTATTTGGTTCAGACTTTCCTGAACTGAGACACACAACAAAAAGATTTGGTTCAAAATCTAAACCACATTATTTGTACATAGAGGGGTACTTTTCCCAAAGCTTCTAAATCATTACGAGCCATAGTGCTGTTACAAAATAAATACAACAGATGCACAGAGGTTGTTTAACACACACCACGCAGCATTAAATAATTACATGATATTATAAAATAAAATAAAAAGTACTTACCAGAGTTTTTCAAGATCAGATCCAGGTCAAGAAAACGCAGAGAGGAAGTATGGTGTTGGCTCATTAGCCCTCTCACTCTTCTTAGAATGATCCTGTGCATTTTTAAAGTTTAACTCCTATCCCCTTATAAACCAAAATAACAATAGCCCTTAATTAACACTGATCATTTTAAAAACCTTAAATCTAATTTAGAGAGGACAACTAAAAGTGTAAGGTGACTGTTTTAAGCTAATTCCACCACATATATATCTTATTTTAACCTTATAATGTATTTACTTTAAAGAGTCCTCTCCTGCTGATATTCAGGTATGTGTCTGCATTAGGGCTGCACGATTTTGGGAAAAAATCTAATTGCGATTTTTCTGACAAATATTGCGATCGCGATTCGATTTGCGATATTTATTTTTAAGCGACCCAACGGAAGTTTATTGTAAAATGCGGCCATATCTCCCGCTAGGAAGGTCCAACATGCTCCCGTCTCTAGCATCCCCGCAGCCCGAGCTACGAGTGAAAGAACTAGAAACTTCCGTTGGGTTGCTTTAAAGTCAAGCTTCAGTTTAAAGTGGACCTATTATACAAAACATGTCTGTGAAGTTTTTTTTTCAAAATACCAAACAGATCACCCATTGTAGCCATGCCTCATACTGCTCATACCCCTCTTTTGCAGCCATGTTAGAGAAACGCGGATTTTGGGTCCTTAGGTTTAAAAAAAAAAAAAGAGGAGGCGGAGCTAATGCCTGAATGATACCGGAGATAAAGTTAAATTCTGCTGTGATAAAATGCAATCCTGTTCTAAACCACATCAAAGATTATTTCTGAAACAGTATGGAGCTCAAATGTTTTTTCTCTTGCGGGTTTATCACAAGATGAGTTCCTTTTTTTTATTTCCTGCTTTATAAACACATACAGGTTAGCTATGAGTGTTAGCGAGGCTTGCTAATGTAAACAAAAACGAGATTACGTCCAAAACACGTCAGGCATTGTTTCTGATAGCAACTTTCTGTGGGTCCGCTGCCGATTTGACGTCATATCAGCAGCAAATCTGTATCCGCTTGTTGTACACCCGTTTTTAAAAGATTTGGGTACTGAGGAAAAGAGAGAGGGTTTTACTTTCTGACGCTGCGTGAGTTCCCCGACGCACCGAGGCCACATATTTATGTATAAAATACATCACAAAGTGCATTTTGCATGATAGGTCCCCTTTAAGATTCACCCTGTAATAGATGTAAAACATGTGATGGAGACTTAATAACCTGACTCAGATGGTCTGTTTAACCAAACCATCTAGGAAAGCTCCATTGGAAGCCATTTGGAAAGGGCAGGCGCTTTCAAAATTTGACTTGGCAGATCGGATCAATCTGTCTATCACCTTCTATCATGGGCCACTTCTGATTGGTTAACAATGGCTGTTGCATGCGGAGCAAAGCACTTCTGATTGATGTTGATGACTGACTCACAAGAAGGAAAAAAAAAAAAAAAAGGAAAAAATGTAAAAAAAATCGCAAGCTTTGCGATTTCATAATGAAAACAGAATGAGGCGGAGGAGAGAGAGAGAGAGAGAGAGAGAGAGAGAGAGAGAGAGAGAGAGAGAGAGAGAGAGAGAGAGAGAGAGAGAGAGAGAGAGAGAGAGAGAGAGGCCCATTGCTTTTACAATAAATAAACATTGAATGTGTTTAATTGAATAGGAAAGGGGTTTAACGTTAGTGGCAGGTTGTGTGTGAGAGAGAATAAATAAGACAGCCCAATATTTAAAAAAAAATCTATAATTTTTTGCAACTTCCCGCAATTTAAAATCACATAAAAACCCTGCATGTTTAATCGCATAATCAAGGATTTTAGCCCGCATAATCAAGGATTTTAGCCCGCATAATCAAGGATTTTTGCCCGCGTTTTTCTGGAGGGTCTACCCTATACACCCTCACATAACTTCATATTGGGTTTCCTTATAGTTGTTTGAAGTAATTAAACAATAAAAAAGACAAGATCATGGGGGGAATAGGATATTTTAAATTAGTATTACCCTCTTCAAAGAGACTTTCTTTTTTTTTCACCTAACTCCGCCCCCACTATCTTCTGGCCTCATAGCCAAAGGAAGGGGTGGAGAAAGGGGGAGAGGCCGGGGCTGTGAGGGGACGGGAGCGAGACAGTCTCACGCACAACTTCAAAGAGACTGCCTTAATCAACACCTAGATTAACATCAGAGGCTTATAACACGCCGGTGTGAAATCAGACCTGCCTGTTATAACACCTCAACCCTCACATCAAAGGATTAGACAACAAAGGCTCTACACATGGGGGCATTTCACACCTACGTGTGATGACACCTCACCCCTCACATCAAAGGATCTCACACCTAGGTGTGACATCCACCTCGAACAAAGGGAGGCTGGACTTAGCTCATTTGCGTAATTGGGGGCGGGCCCACCTGTCACTTTTCATGCATACTAATGAGACGAAAGCGGTACCAGTACTACTACTATTAAATGCGATCATTTATTGTACTTTAATACAAATTTGAACTTTTTAACTGTTGAACTATACGTTCAGGGTAATCAACTGAAAAACCAATAGAAAATAAAATAAATTATACATTCATATCTACATTTAAATACATATTATTCCATTACATTGCATTTAGCTGACGCTTTTATCCAAAGCGACTTACAATAAGTGCGTTCGACCAACAAGATACAAACTTGAAGAAAACAGAATCAAATAAGTACATCAGGTTTCATAGAGCAAAAACATTTCAAGTGCTACTCAACTACCTTTAGATAAGCCAGTCCTTTATTCGTATATAAGTGCTTTGTTATTAATTCTATCGCTCAAAGTGGAGTCGAAAGAGATGAGTTTTCAGTCTCCCCCGGAAGATGTGTAAGCCTTCTGCTGTCCTGATTTCAATGGGGGGCTCATTCCACCATTTTGGAGCCAGGATAGCAAACCGACGTGTTTTTGCTGATGGGAAATTGGGTCCCCCTCGCAGTGCGGCTGCAGCGAGCTGTCTGGCTGATGCAGACCGGAGTGCACGTGCTGGGGTTTACGGTTTAACCATGTCCTGGATGTAGGAAGGGCCAGATCCATTCGCAGCATGGTACGCAAGTACCATTGTCTTGAAGTGGATTCTAGCAGTTACTGGAAGCCAGTGAAGGGAGCGGAGGAGCGGCGTGGTGTGGGAACATTTAGGAAGGTTGAAGACCAGACGAGCCGCTGCATTCTGGATGAGCTGCAGAGGTCGGATGGCACATGCAGGTAGACCAGCCAGGAGGGAGTTGCAGTAGTGTAGGCGTGAGATGACGAGAGCCTGGACCAGAACCTGCGTCGCTTTCTGGGTCAGGTGGGGACGTATCCTCCTGATGTTGTAAAGAGTGTATCTGCAGCAGCGGGTTGTAGCAGCGATGTTTGCAGTGAAGGACAGGTTGTTATCTAGGGTCACACCCAGATTCCTTGCCGTCTGAGTTGGGGAAACAACAGAGGTGCCGATGTTGATTGTTATGTCAAGAGTGGGACAATCTTTTCCCGGAAGGAAAAGCAGTTCAGTCTTGTCAGCAGTTCCACAGGCCCCCTGTAACTAGATGTTGGATCTCAGTGGATCATGTGGGATAGACGAGAGCAGGCCGGTTATATCGATTAGGAGATACACGGGGGCCAGTGATGATTGCGAGAAGACACATAAACAGGAATGGAGAAAATACACATGATTATAGCATGAGGGGATAAAAAACTAAAGAAAATCAAATAAAACACCAGCGATACTTAGCTCTAGTGATGTTACGTATTGCAACGAGGCTTCGGAGCGTGTATTGGGTAATCCCCGAAGCTTTTTGTGAAGCATGTATCGTTTTGGCCAAGTGACGTCATCGATGACAAACGAAGCCTCGCTGCCTGTCGATACCACGTGACTGCTTCCTGAAGCGATTCAGATCGGTTGAACCGTTGAACCACAACGCTCATAATACCCATGGTGAAATAATAAGAACCATATTACCCATATTACCCCTCCTGTACACTCGTGACACGATGGAATTAAAAGAGCTCAGAACCTCACTTATATAGAGGTCGGACCATGTTTAGCCTTTCTCAGGCTACAACATGGTTAAGTTTATGAATATTACTAAGGAATACAAATCCCTCTTTGCAATGTTTACCAGCCTCCTTAGGCTTTTCAATCACAATCATTAAACTGGAATAAAAACAATATTGTTAGCATGAACATATGATTTTATGTTCGTTGTTTAGAGTTATTCTAAGGCTTTACTCATTGGGAACTCAGTATGAGATAGAGCACACTGTTGAAATGTCAAATCTGCCTGTTTTCCACACTTTGACCAGCAGGGGGTTTGTGTTCAAATGATTCAAATGCAGCCTCATGAGATGAACCCTTTTGCGAACCAATTGGCTGGAAAGCTTCAAAGCTTCATAAGGCTTCATCTCGCCATCACTACTTAGAGTAGGATTTGCCTCCTCGTGACTCCAACATGACTCCTTTGTCTTTGTCAGTCTTCGTCTGATGCTGAAGCTCCAGGAAAGAGCTACCTAAAATGGACACCTGATTGCTGATTTCTCACAGCTGTGGGGCCACGCCCCTTTAATTAGTTAACTCTCTGCAGCTGGTGGCCCTCAAAAGGAAATCTCGACTGCCTCCCTCCTGAGTTGTTATTGTCTTTTCAGTGTCACAATGGTTTTAAAATTACATTAAACCCTAAGTTATAAAGTTATGAGTTTAACCCTTAATACAGTTACACCTACTCAATAAAGCTCTTCGTATTCTACAAATGTTTAAATCAAAGTTAACCCTATCAGTCAGTTAGTTCAGTTTTAAGGTTTCAGTCAAATGAGTTGTCCCAAGTTTCTGCCTGACAGATACTGTAGCGGTTTTGAGATTTAAAATCACAATTTCAATCAGATCAACTACAGAGCATTTATACAGAGTACACACACTGAAACAGAGAAGTCTAAAAACAGAATGTTACTCAATTCTAAAAGTCACCCGTTTTTATCCTGTCAAAATCGGGTTGCACACTGTCACTGCACACATTTATCAAAATAATAAATACCAATAAACAAGATCAACAAACATGTTGCAGTGCACTGTCACAACCTGAAAACTCCTTAACATAGTCAACATTTTGGTAAAACATATTCAACATATTCCACTCAGTTAAACATTAAAGGCTGGCCCACCGTCATGGTCCAGAAGTAACAGGAAATAAATGTTGAACTACAATTTAAGACCAAATTAAAATGTTTTGGCCACCATGGCAAATGCTGGTAGGGCTGCTCATGTCATCTCTTAAAGATGTTTTTGCTAGAGACTAGGGCTGCTCGATTATGGCAAAAATCATAATCTCGATTATTTGGGTCAATAATTGATATCACCATTATTAAAAACGATTATTTATTTACTTTGAAAACATCAATTTATTGAAAAAAAAATATTGAACAGTATGTTTTTAACAGTTGATTACCCTGAACTTTAAGTATAATCCCGCTTATTACATGGCCACATTCTCAACAAAGTAACAACATGACTCCCAATATTAATTGAAATGCTTTTATGGATTTAGAAAATGTTTTTATTGATTTAAATAATAGTTTTATGTATTGATTTAAATTGACATGCATCCGCTAAGAAAAATAGTCCGTTCTTAGCGTTTTTTAAACAGTCTGAATGAAACGGCAGCTCTCAGCTGTGTATTTACACAACTAATGGCCCATCAACCACAGCTCTCTCCCCCCCTCCCCCCCCCCCCCTGATCTTTCTTCTCCAGCAGCTAAATTAACAGTAGGTTACTCTGAGTGACCATAGACTGTAAATGACAAGCTTACAGTTAGTGACGTAACAACACCATAAAAGCTGGTGGGTTGAAAGCAATACGGGAGGTAAAAATAACTAGAATAATTGTGATTTATTTATTGTGGCTTTTATGTTTTTAGGTATAAAATGTTATGTAATTCAGGCTTATTGTTCACCCTTCTCTAAAAGCCTTCAACAATGACAATATTCATTGTAATTTAATAAATCCTTCCAACACACATTGTAAAAAATAGCCTACTGTAAGTTAAGAAATCATTTCAATATGTACATCGTACAACAATAACATTATAAATAGTAACATAGCTGAACATGGTATTGCACATTTATCTTTGAGTGTTACTGACCTGAGATGTTTTTATTACATGAATTAAGGTGACTGAGGCTTTTTAACATACAGGGATGCAGACTCATCAGGTATGAAAAAGGTGACAAGGATCCGAGCCCCCGGCTCCCCCACCCCACGGAATGACAGAGGATTTTAGCAGTCAGAACAACTAAAGCAGCAGTGTTAATAATAACAGAAACGCCAAAGAGTCACATCTAATAGAAATATATAAAAGCATTTATTTTAAATTGTGGAGCAGTCCGTTTATAATTTTGGCAGCACTGTTGAGCATTTTGAAAATGTGTTTTCGTGCCTCTGTGCAAGGCTTAAGTCTTTTTATCTTTATAGCCACATGTTGTAAAGTAACTAAGTTCATAAACTCAACAAGTACTATACTTGGGCACAATGTTGAGATACTTGTACTTTATTTAAGTATTTCAATGTTTTGCTACTTTGTTCTTCTACTCTACTACAGTTCAGAGGTACATGGTGTACTTTGACTCCACTACATGTATTTAATACCTTTAGTTACTTCACAGGTCTGGATTAATTAAGTGAAATATAATCAAGTGTTAAATCAGACTTTAGTTCCACCTGGAGTAAATCCACAAGCTACCCTGCAGTATACAAAGTCATTCAAACTAGCTGCACCTTTACCAGCTTTGAGAACACTTTCATGATCAATCATTATAAAACATATCATATCTATTATTCTGAAATGGACCAATCTGCACAATGACTACTTTTACTGTCGCTACTTTCACTATATTTTGATGATAATACTTTTCTACTTTTACTTGAGGAACATTTTGAATGCAGGACTTTTACTGTAACAGAGTATTCCTACACTCTGGGACTATTACTTTTACTCAAGTACAAGATCTGTGTGCTTCTACTTTTACTCAAGTACAAGACCTGAGTGCTTCTACTTTTACTCAAGTACAATATTTGAGTACTTCTACTTTTACTCTAGTACAAGATCTGTGTGCTTCTACTTTTACTCAAGTACAAGATTTGAGTACTTCTACTTTTACTCTAGTACAAGATCTGAGTACTTCTACTTTTACTCAAGTACAAGACCTGAGTACTTCTACTTTTACTCAAGTACAATATATATATACTTATACCACCTCTGTTTATAGCCTATGAAAAAAACTATTAGAAATAGAAGGCTAAAGCTAACGTTAGCAGATAGTGACAATGTATGCTAGCTAGCTAGCTCAACGATTCCTTAAATAATATTGCCACAGAAAAACTTTTCAGTTCACATCACGCTCTGCCGCTCCGACAGGGAGCTCTGCTCTGAACACCTGAACAGCCCGTTCTAACAGCTGTTCACCAGTGGTCCAGTCTGTGCCACAGTGACTCCGGACGCACAGTTAATATTAACAAACGCACCCGTAGGTAATGTAGCTGCTGAAGCTAGACCATCAATTCGGAGCAGCAGAGCCTTATTATAATCCATGAGCAGAGCCGACAGGCAGGAAGACTCGAGCACACAGCTCGTACTTCATTATAATATATAAAAAAAGAACACCAAGCGTGTCATGATGGCACATAACAGCTCACGGCCGCAGATTACTCCGGGTCCCAGCCCCCCCCATACCCCAAAAATATTTGTATTGCAGATCTACATGAATCACACAAACGACTTATTTTGGATTCAAAACGGCGAATTTCGCCGAAAGGTGACAAGTTTGCATCACTGAACATAGACAGAGCACAACTGAAACATAACATCTGAAACGATGTAACAACATAATACACTTGTGGGGATGCTTGGGATGTGAGGAGTGAGGGACACGGCTTAGAACGGGCGTGTCGCCTGGCAGGACAGGAGAGTGTGTGCACCAGTCTGCCTTGATCTATGAATTCATGTCCGTGACACTCACTGTTGCCCACAGCTGTTTTATAGAAGGAAATTCCTTCACTTCATGAAAGTGTTTTAACCACACACACCTCTACACACACATGACGGGTGTTATTTTCCCCATAAGGAACAAGTCGCTGCAAATTATCCTGCTTATTACACGGCCACATTCTCAACAAAGTAACGACATGACTCCCAATATTAATTGAAATGCTTTTATGGATTTAGAAAATGTTTTTATTGATTTAAAAAATAGTTGTATGTATTGATTTAAAAAATAGTTGTATTGATTTAAATTGACATGCATCCGCTAAGAAAAATAGTCCGTTGTTACAGTTTTTTAAACAGTCTGAATGAAACGGCAGCTCTCAGCTGTGTATTTACACAACTAATGGCCCATCAACCAATGCTCTCTCCCCCCCTCCCCCCTTGATCTTTCTTCTCCAGCAGCTAAATTAACGGTAGGTTACTCTGAGTGACAAGCTTACAGTTAGACACAACACTGTCATTGCAAGTGACCCTCAGTTAGTTGACTTTTATGTTCAACTGCTAAATTTGTTACTGATAAAAAAGGGCTTCTACTGTACCTAATTACCTTAACACTAGAACCGCCAGAGGTTTTTGTATAGGCCTACCTAAACCCGTCAAATCCCGCTATTAGAATGCAATTTTTAACAACATAGGGTGCTACATAACACACTTTCAGGAAAAGTCACGTACTGGGAAACTTTAATATTTTATTGAAAAAAAGTTACATTGCACACACACAACACACATCACACAAATTGACCCGATTGGCGGTTCTAGTGTTAAATAAACTCACTAATTAATGAAACCAGTTCAATTCGCATTATTCTTATTCTTATCATTCTTTATGAGTGCAGAAATAGTCTTAAAATCAGATCTGTTTTTTAAATGAAATCTGACGGCAGGCAGTTAGCTCTGATCACCTATGATAAATGCGCCGCACCTAATCGCTGGCCATTCAGCCACAGACACTGTTCGAAATGGGGGGGAGCTAGGGGGAGCTTGGCTGCCCCGAAGAGGGAGGGAGCTCCCTTGATGGCTGACTTTGAGATAAATATGGGGAGCCCAAAACAATCGTGCATATTTGTGTCACACAGATTAGAAATGTTGAGTTTCTGTAAATAACAGTTCTTGAAATAAATAATAGTTATTGTTCATTATAGTTTCTGAATATTTGTTTTATATTTGTGAATATGTCTGGGTGTTGCCATCTGTACGTGGCGGCGCTGCATTCTTACTTACGTTGCTATGGTTATGGCGGTGATGCCGGCGCGGTATTTGAAATGTTCATATTGATATTTTTTTAACTGTGGCTGTGTAATAAAAAATATGGCAAAACGAAAACAGCCAAGCGTCACAGATTTTGGATTCACAAGCAAAGAAGCGAAGGAGTCTAAAAATGACAACGTGAACGGAAAACAACTTTTAGTTGGCCGGCTGTAAGCGGCGTTAGGGTCGAGTTTGACAGCTCCACACCGAGGGAGAGGCCTGCCGATGCGGAGCCTGAAGAGGCTTCAACAACGGCCACATCCACCGGCATAGTGACACCGTCTGTATTAGTAGAAGAGTGTTTTTATAGCAATTGATCGCATCCGCGCTGCTGCGCCAGTCAACAGAGCGTGCGTGTGACATATTTAGTAGCAGGATGTGCTCTGAAAAATAGGGCTCCCCGAAAGCAAATGGGTAATTCGAACACTGGCCACAGAGGTCCCTCTATACAAATCAAACTGTAGAAGGTGTGAAAGCACCTATTGTTTTAAATAATGGTCGGAATGTGACCTGTGAGCCTTCTGAATTACCGTGGGACAGCACATTCTAAACTAAAATGTTCAATCAATAAAGTAACATCTTATCTTATCTTAATAATATCTTCATATTAATAATAATAATAAATCATACAGTATGTGTCCGAAAGGGAGCAGGAGGAAGCAAACACAAAAATATACTGCATATTAAAGCAAACGATTGTAAAGGTTAAAGTATGAGCATAACAAATAAAGAAGTGTAATGTAAACATTTACATTATAATTATGATTATTTAATATATAAAGACTATATATTATTGAATTACAAGATTAGATATACTTTAATTGATCTAAAATATTGATGTGTTCAAATGCTCTTCAAAACACAACTGAAAGTCCATGAAACTTGTCTTTCTGTATTTGTGAATGAAGCGCCATCTCCTGGTTAAAACCTGAAATTGAAAATCTGGCAACGCCCTCTTGGAAAATAGTGGGAGGGCTTAACATTCCTCTATACTGGTCTTTGGCAGGCCGTAGGCAGGAAGCTGTAAGCTGGAGTCCGAAATTCAGTGCTACATCTGTATTTCTAACAAACTCACTACACACATCAAAACAATAGCACTTTACCTCTGCTTACGCCTATATGCCATTTTATATGCTGTGAGCTGATTATCGAGCCTTCATTGTAAGAGTCGCGGGTACACTGTGTATGTGCGTATTCCACTGGAGCGCCCGGTACATTAATGGGAAACCCTTGTTTGTACATCTTCAATACATTTGTAACACTGTACACATGAAGGTTTCTTTTTTCGGATCACCAAAAAAAAATCTCATTCCAAGCTGAACTCAAAGGTTGGCAGCCCTGTTGTTAGAGAGTTGCTGGCATTAACTCAGTTTTGTCCAAAGTGTACCAAAGCCCTGTTCTAAGGCAATGATATTACACTTTTTAGCTCTTATCTCTGTTGTCTACAAACAGCCTTTGCTTCTCTCTCTTACTGTAGACACTTCTGACCTTGTCTAGTTCCCAGGTCCACACTCTGGGTTAGAGGCATTTTGTCCTCCCCTTACTCTGTCTGAGTTTTACGGTTTTATAAGGGGCAGACGCTGTATTCTTTGCTTAGTGCCAATGGTAATTGGATACAAATATGTGTTTTCCCTGTTGCAGAATGTTAATGCTCGCAGATGTATCTGCAGCCCTGTGGAGAAAGCTCTGGCTTTGTATTTGCCAAGTTAAGTCCCTCAGACTTTACTTCCTCTTTTGTTGATTGATGTTTGGGAAACTTGTTGAAGGCTAGTAAAATATTAAATAACCGATGATATTAGACAATCGACTGTTGAGAACGGCCCTGTTTCTGTTATTGCTGTGGTTACCATTGAGATTATGAATGAGGTTACATCAGGAACAGACACTGGATCACCATTGCTCTCTATTATTTTTGCTGAGATCAAATATGCATGTGGTCCAAAAAAAAAGGGTGCGGGGGTATTTGGTGGGGATTGGGAGAAGGTGCCATTGCTTTATTGCTGTTTATTTATTTATTGATTCTGTAAAGTGTTTCTCCTGACTCAAGATGATTCAAGCAAGATTGCTTCCTGCCTTCAACCGGTTCAAGCAAACACATTTACAAGAAAAGGATTTTAAGAGTTCTAGTCTTTATGTCCTTTTCTTCAATAATACAACATTCAGAAAAGGACAATTGTCATATGGATAGCCAGTAGTGTCCTTCCTGGATATTAAATATGTTATCTAATTATCTTCTAAATCTTTCTGCAGTGTTACCAGTAATATGTATTCCTAAAGTGTACTAAAGTACTGTATATTTTTACATGGTTTAGCTATGTTGGAGAAAATGAAGCATTCAATTTTAGTATTACATTATTATTACTATTTAAGACATTTATGGAAGTCATCCTTTTTATGTGTAATTCATTTTTTAAATGATTTGGTCGTATTATAAGTAGGCAGGGGCAGACTTGCCATCAGTCAGTTTTGGAGAATCACACATTAATTTTGACTACGCTTTTTTAATTTAGACATCACCATTTAAATTGCACACTAGGAGGATTAAGGCAGTGTAACACGGATGCTGAGGGCTCCTGCGTTTCCTTGTGTAGTGCTGCCGGAGGGCACTGGAACAAGACTTCTGGACTTTTTTTCTTGAAAAATATATAACAATTGCAGTTCATATAAGCATCCGTGTTTTTACTTACTCAATACCACTGTGCGTAAAGTCTAAAAAACAATTCTCAATCTGAAAGAGGAAATAATGCACCCTGGTGACCGGACGTCTCCTTCATCATTGAAGCAGAATTTGATGTAATGATAAGCGAGCATCAGATGTGTGTAGAGTTCGGACTGTAGCAGCAGCTGTGGTTTTGAGCAGATATGATGAAGGTAAACAGTGGCTGCGTGCTGGCAACACTTGACTGGTTTATTCACCATGCTTGGTCAATTGTGACTGAAGAATTGTGTGTTCATTGACAGTGGTCAGCCACAACCGAGTCATTGTTGTGGGCTGGGTCCAGTTTTGCAGTCCCAGCAGTATAAATGTTCTGACAAAATGAACCAACAACATAACATCAGGGGTTAAATTGGGCCATTCCCGGCACGTAGGCCAACACTCCTCCCTCATCAGCATCTTACCTCTTTAACAATGCATAAAAAAATACTTTTAAAATCAAATGTAATTCAAATGCGTTCTCAGGTCATAGAAAACCTGCTGCATTCCAAATCAAGCGCTCCCTTCACTAACAGACAGGCAGCAGCAGTGTTACAGATGTTCCACTCCCACCATCACCTGGACCTGCTGCTTCCCAGAGCAACACACTCTCAATCCATAATCGTCCAGGAGCGACGTTTGTTCAGGGTCCCGTGGCGTGCAGTTGTGACGCTCCTAGGCTCCTTCCGCTTCATAAAGGGATGCAAATAGCTTTCAACTGATTGCAATGTATTCCCATCTGCGGCGGGATTTGACGTTCATGGAAGCACGGCATTCGTTTGTGTCGGCTGCCCTTAAAGGCAATGTGAGCGTCCGTTCCCATTGGATAACGGAAAATTGTACACCCGGAAGTAAGTATTCCCCTTACTGTCAATTGATTTTACAGTGATATCTGCACTACTCATCGACTAAAAAACACCAGATTATCCCTATTAATTACACAACATTGATTGGTTTAAATTGTGTGCAATGCTTTTGTATTTTTCCCCTTCGATTCGGAGAAACACATATTTTTTCGGAGTAAAGGATGGCAGAAGACACTACATTACCCAGAATCCCCAGCTATCGTTTAGGACTACACCTTATGCTCTTTTTGACAAACCCCGTTTTTTTTCACCATTCATTCCAATGGCTGGCGTCTATGTCACGTGATCTTCAAATCTCTTCCTGGAGAAAAAAAAACATGGCCGAACTTCGTTTTATTCTCGGTGGAAAATGCCTATTTTAAAGTTAGTTTGGCCATTAAAATGGGTTTTCATGTCATTTGATGCGAGAAATATGAGTTGTTATTTCAGATTATGTGTGCAGTGGATGCAAAAACAGGCGGTGTCTGTTGTGCACTCTCAAGACAGAGAAAAGGGGCTTTACTCCCTGTACATCCATGGTTTCCAAGAAGACAGGAGAATTCAGACCCATTCTGGGTCTCCGCATCCTGAATCAGTACATTTTCTGCAAAAATGTCCATATGTTAACGATAAAACAATTACTGGAACTGGTGCAGCCAGGCGATTGGTTCACAAACCATCGAGCTGAGGGACACTCACTTTCATGTCAAAATTACTCCAAAGCACAGAAAGTATTTGCGTTTTGCCTTCCAGGGGATAGCCTATGAGTACAACAGACTACCGTTCGGATATTCTCTGTCCCCACGCACGTTCAGCAAATGTGTGGCCACAGCGTTTCAGCCGCTTTGCAACCATGGCATGAGGGTTTTATTTGATCTCAACAACCTCATAGTCATGGCCAGGTCCAGGGAATGGGCAATGTTCCACACAGCCCAATTGATCCTACACCTAACCAAGTTGGGATTCAGTCAATTGGAATAAGAGCAGTCCCATACCTCACCAGCAGGTGGGGTATCTGGAGATTTTGCTCGATGCAGGCAGACTACGTGCCACCCTGTCAGAGAGCAGACAGGCATTCCTGCTTCAGGCAGTTTGCAGACTGCGACAGGGGGCAACGGTGACAGCTTTGACCTTCATGCAGACTCTGGGTCTCATGGCGGCTGCTCACGTTGTGGTACCGAAGGGGTTGCGTCGCCTGCAGAGGTGGTTTGCCGGCCTTCGTTTAGATCCCAAGAGGCACAAACGACGTCTAGTGACCATCCCCCCCTCAGTGGAGGGCAACCTCCAATACTGGGGGTCCCCAAAGCATCTGCGGAGGGGAACTCCCCTGGGGCGGGTGACCTCCTACATCACGGTGTTCACAGATGCGTCCGTGACAGGATGGGGGAGGGCCCGCCTAGAGAGAGCTATAGGTGGTGGCTGGCCTCTGACAGAAACTCAGCATATCAACCTTCTAGAGCTACGGGCAGTAGTACTGGTCCTACAGCACTTCAAACCCTTACTACAGGTCAAACATGTGCTGGTTAGGAGCGACAACCGCACCACAGTGGCTTACATCAACATGCAGGACGGAGTCAGCTCCGCCACCTTGTTGAGCGTAGCGGGGAACCTGTGTTTGTGGGCCTCAGAGAATGTTTTTATCTCTAAAGCCCCCCACATTCCGGCTATCCTATTTACATGCTTTACGCCTTTCCACCGCTGCGTCTCATGCCCCACTCCTGGAGGGGGTGAGATGAGAACAGTTGTCGGTCATTCTGGTCGCCGCTCGGCGCTGTGGTACACAGAAGTGACACAGATGATGGTGGGCCAGCCCTGGACAGTTCCTCAATTCCGGGGGCGCTGTTTTAGGAAGCGGGTGCAATAGGGGCGTTACCCACTCTGGGCCAACCTCTCCAGGCTTTGCTCCTGAGAGGGACAGGCTGAGAAGGGGTGGACTGTCTGACAAGTTATACAGACTATCCAGGCAGCAAGGGCGGGATCCACCACAGCCTGTTACAGGACGAAGTGGTTTGGATTCCTACAGTCACTGAAAGTGGTACAGCCGGGCGATTGGTTCACAAGCCATCGACCTGAGGGACGCTTATTTTCATGTCGAAATTGCTAGAAAGCCAAAACACAGGAAGTATTTGCGTTTTGCCTTCCAGGGGATAGCCTACGAGTACAACAGACTACCGTTCGGCTACTCCCTGTCCCCATGCACGTTCAGCAAATGTGTGACAACAGCGCTTCAGCCGCTTCGCGATCATGGCATGAGGGTTTTCTTTTATCTCAACAACCTCCTATTCATGGCCAGGTCCGGGAAATGGGCAGATGTTCCACAAAGCCCAATTGATCTTACACCTAACCAAGTTGGGGGTTTGCGGTCAATTGGAAGAAAAGCAGTGGATGCAGCCCCCATCAAGAGTGAGGTGTACGCCCCCATTCACTCACTCCATGCAGGCAGACTACGTGCCACCCTGTCAGAGAGCAGACAGACATTCCTGCTTCAGGCAGTTTGCAGACTGCGACAGGGGGCAACTGTGACAGCTTTGACCTTCATGCAGACTCTGGGTCTCATGGCGGCTGCTCACGTTTTGGTACCGCAGGGGTTGGGTCGCCTGCAGAGGTGGTTTGCCGGCCTTCGTTTAGATCCAGAGATGCACAAACAACGTCTTGTGACCATCCCCCCCTCAGTGGAGGGCAACCTCCGATACTGGGGGTCCCCAAAGCATCTGCGGAGGGGAACTCCCCTGGGGCGGGTGACCTCCTACATCATGGTGTTCACAGATGCATCCGTGACAGGATGGGGGAGGACCCGCCTAGAGAGAGCTATAGGTGGTGGCTGGCCTCTGACAGAAACTCAGCATATCAACCTTCTAGAGCTACGGGCAGTAGTACTGGTCCTACAGCACTTCAAACCCTTACTACAGGTCAAACATGTGCTGGTGAGGAGCGACAACCGCACCACAGTGGCTTACATCAACATGCAGGACGGAGTCAGCTCCGCCGCCTTGTTGAGCGTAGCGGAGAACCTGTGTTTGTGGGCCTCAGAGAATGTTTTTATCTCTAAAGGCCCCCCACATTCCGGCTATCCTATTTACATGCTTTACGCCTTTCCACCGCTGCGTCTCATGCCACACTCCTGGAGGGGGTTGAGATGAGAACAGTTGTCGGTCATTCTGGTCGCCGCTCGGCGCCGTGGTACACAGAAGTGACACAGATGATGGTGGGCCAGCTCTGGACAGTTCCTCAATTCCGGGGGCGCTGTCTGAGGAAGCGGGTGCAATAGGGGCGTTACCCACTCTGTGCCAATCTCTCCAGGCTTGGCTACTGAGAGGGACAGGCTGAGAAGGGGTGGACTGTCTGACAAGTTATACAGACTATCTAGGCAGCAAGGGCGGGATCCACCACAGCCTGTTACAGGACGAAGTGGTTTGGATTCCTACAGTCACTGAAAGTGGTACAGCCGGGCGATTGCCGGGCGATTGGTTCACAAGCCATCGACCTGAGGGACGCTTATTTTCAATGGAAAATCGTCCAAACGGCACCAGACTTCAGATGATGGCTAATGGTCCGGCCCTCAACAGCTCTACACCAATCATGGGATGACATCATATGCCGTTGCCATGGCGACAGATCCCTCGCCATGAAACACGGTGTTGTCCTAATTCAATGGAAAATCGTCCAAACGGCAGCAGACTTCAGATGATGACTAATGGTCTGGCTCTCAACAGCACTATGTCAATTATGGGATGTCCTCATCTGCCGTTGTCATGGCAATGCGTCCTTCGCCAATAAACCTGGTGTTGTCGTAACTCAATGGAAAATCGTCCAAACGGCACCAGACTTCAGATGATGGCTAATGGTCCGGCCCTCAACACTTCAATATAACAATAGGGAGTTTTACCCAAAAGCTGTTGCCATGGCAAACACACCCCTCGCCGTTAACCACGATATTGCTATAAGTCCTGTGTATATGGTCAAAAACTGTTCAAACATTACATGTGTGCTAACCGTCAAGCCCTCGAGACATATATGTGTCAGTTTTGAGATTTCGTCAAATGTCGTTGCCGTGAAACACGGTTTTCTCATAAATCCAGTTAACATGCTCCAAACGGCACAAAACTTCACAGGTTTGATAACGATGCAGCCCTCAATACAACTAAGGATATTATGGGATTTCATCATATGCCGTTGCCATGGCAACGCATCCCTCGCCAAAAAAACTGGTGTTGTCGTAATTCAATGGAAAATCGTCCAAACGGCACCAGATTTCAGATGATGGCTAATGGTCCGGCCCTCAACAGCTTTACACCAATTATTGGATGTGATCATATGCCGTTGCCATGGCAACGCATCCCTCGCCATGAAACACGGTGTTGTCCTAGTTCAATGGAAAATCGTCCAAACGGCACCAGATTTCAGATGATGGCTAATGGTCCGGCCCTCAACAGCTTTACACCAATTATGGGATGTCATCATATGCCGTTGCCATGGCAACGCATCCCTCGCCATGAAACCTGGTGTTGTCGTAATTCAATGGAAAATCGTCCAAACAGCACCAGACTTCAGATGATGGCTAATGGTCCGGCCCTCAACAGCTTTACACCAATTATGGGATGTGATCATATGCCGTTGCCATGGCAACGCATCCCTCGCCATGAAACACGGTGTTGTCCTAGTTCAATGGAAAATCGTCCAAACGGCACCAGACTTCAGATGATGACTAATGGTCTGGCCCTCAACAGCTCTATGTCAATTATGGGAAGTCCTCATATGTCGTTGCCATGGCAACGCATCCTTCGCCAAAAAATGCGATGTTGTGTTGACTCAATGGAAAATCGTCCAAACGGCACCAGACTTCAGATGATGGCTAATGGTCCGGCCCTCAACAGCTCTACACCAATCATGGGATGACATCATATGCCGTTGCCATGGCGACAGATCCCTCGCCATGAAACACGGTGTTGTCCTAATTCAATGGAAAATCGTCCAAACGGCACCAGACTTTAGATGATGGCTAATGGTCCGGCCCTCAACACCTCAATATGACAATAGGGAGTTTTACCCAAAAGCTGTTGCCATGGCAACACACCCCTCGCCGTTAACCACGATATTGCTATAAGTCCTGTGTATATGGTCAAAAACTGTTCAAACATTACATGTGTGCTAACTGTGAAGCCCTCGACACATATATATGTCAGTTTTGAGATTTCGTCAAATCTCGTTGCTATGGTAACAAAATGGTCGCCGTGAAACACGGTTTTCTCATAACTCCAGTTAACATGCTCCAAACGGCCCAAAACTTCTAAGGTCTGATAACGATGCAGCCCTCAACACATCTAGGTGTATTATGGGATGTCCTCATATTTGGTTGCCATGGCAACGCGTCCCTCGCCATGAAACATGGTGTTGTCGTAATTCAATGGAAAATCGTCCAAATGGCACCAGACTTCAGACTATCATTAATGGTCCGGCCCTCAACAGCTCTATGTCAATTATGGGATGTCATCATATGCTGTTGCCATGGCAACGCTTCCCTCGCAGGGTGTAGCTATGGGCTTATTTAGACCAATTGGCTCTACCCAGCCAAGTAAGCATGCGGCTCAGACTTCTCAACGGTCACAACCGGGTGATAAGAAGTTGGGATGCGATGGCTGTTTACCAAAGGCCGGTCAGGGGCAGTGTGGTCGGTTGATGTGTGGGGCGACAGGGCGTTTATTCATCGGGGCTCCACCTACTGTACCCACAGAGTCCAGTAGAGGGTGGAGCCTGTGTGAGATCAAAGGGGGGGTTACGTATTATAAGCCTAGTTTTTTAAGCACAGGTGAAGCCCTCTATCTAGGGGCCCTGTCTTCCCTATGCCGCTCGCTGAAGAGGGTGTAGGATTACAGTCAGGAGACGTAGCTGTCTTATATACTGTGAGCCTGCGCGCACATTCAGGTAGGCTCGCCCTGATTGGCCGGCTACGTTTATACAACTTCAGTGTGTGTGAACGAAACATAGCATTTTATTGATGAGAGTAGTACCCATAGAGTCCAGTAGAGGGCTCCGCCTGCGCTTATATAACTAGGGTTACAATACGTAACCCCCCGTTTTTCTACTTCTTACATTTTATTTTAGTTTTAATCTGCATTTGATGGCGTGTTCATTTGTATTTAGAGTCAGTGTGTGCCTATTGGTGTATCCAACATTTCCTGGTCTTCTGTAAAGAAGAGCAACCAATGTGAACTTATCTCAAACCACGCCACTAGCCTATAAAGCTATTTCAACGAAACATGGCTAAAGAAGAAAATGAAAAAGTGAAAGAAAATGACTGAAAACAGAGACATCTAGGTGATGGCAAATATTTTTGTTTATTCCTTGTCCTCACTACACTATGTTTTTCTCTGCTTATGTTCTAAATAGTGGTAGTTCAGCCTTGATACTGTTGAATGTTACAGTTTGAAATAGAAGTTATTTAATTTTCTATTAATATAAAGTGAGGTCCAGTTACCAGTTAGTTATGGCTACTGTTGACTTGAGTACATTCCGAAGCCCATACTTCTTTACTTTTATTTGAGTAAAGAAGTTTAGTCAGTACAACTTTCTGCCCTTCTTTCTACTTGAGTGATGGATGTGTGTACTTTTGCCATCTTTGCTGTTTTGTTGCAAAAATAAACTGTAAAGTAATTATTGTTATCAAAATGTCAATAGGCCTACTTATATATTAAATAATAATAATAACAAATATAATTATCATTATTAAAACAATATTGATTAAATGGAGTCCATTTGCTTTGAGGGCAAACATCATTGCATTTAAATAGAGACCACTGACTCTCATAATAGTGTAAGGAACAAACTCAATAGGAATCTAATCGCTGTGATTTCTAATCGAATATCATCCCTTCTATTACACACATTGGTAGTGGAAGTGAGCATCAATATCCACTGCCAGGCAGGAATACTGTGCGGCTGTTTCAGAGAGAAAAACCCACATGATGTCGAGCACTACTCGCACACTCCTCGAAGACACATCCCCATCGTTAAGCAGACTCACACAGACAGCAGACAGTGTGTGTGTGTGTGCAGGGGCGCCGTAAGGGGGTGAAAAGTTAGGACGATTCTAAAGGCCCGTGACTGACAGGGGGCCAAACAATTTTAGAACATTAAGAGAAAAATGTTTAAGTAACCAATGTGACATATTTTCGTGGGGCCCAAAATCCCTGGCGGCGCGCCTGTGTGTGTGTTTTGAGGCATGGGCCGGTGTTGTTTACATTTTTGTCTTACAAGTTTTACTCTTTTACAGCCTACTTTCCAAAATCATTCAACTCTGTGGTTGGAAATCTTAGACTCTAAAGTGGTTTCATGCAGTTTTAATCCTCAGGCTGTTCATAACGTCAACATAGAAGCTGGTCACAACAGTGATGAATGGTGCTTCACTTCAGTTGACAAGCAGCAAAGCAGAATACCCAACACACCCTGGTGAGAAAATGTCACAGATGATTATTGTTACATGTGTGTTTTGTGTTCTTACAGTGTTGGTCACTGTAAGGAAGTGGACAGCGCTGCGACGACACGGCCGGTCTCAATGTCTCCCTCTGACTTCCTGGACAAACTGATGGGCAGAACATCTGGATATGATGCCAGGATAAGACCAAATTTTAAAGGTACATACTTCGCTATCTTTGTGTCCATCTGTATTTTCCAACAAGAACACAGAGGGCAAAGTAGAGGGTCCGTGTCAGTTTGATTTTTCGTTTAAACCAAAAGCCAAAAAACGAAAACCAAAGCCTTTTTTCCGTTTTTATTGTCTGAATCAAAAGACGGATAACGAGAAAACCTAATTAAAAAAAGGTCCGTGTATGTTTTGTTAGTTAGATTTTTCGTTAGAACCAAAAAACGAAAATACCAGCCTTTTTTTGTTCTAAATCAAAAACGGGAAACCAAAGCCGTTTTCCCGTTGTTGTTGTTGTTGTTGTTGTCTGAATCAAAAAACGGATAACAAGAAGACCTAATTAAAAAACCGGTCCGGTTTTGGTTTTTGATAAAAACTTCATTCAATTTTTGTTATGAAAAATGAAGAAAAGCAGTCCGGTGGACCGGAAGTTAAACAACATATTTCAAAATAAAAGACACCAGGATATAATGGCAATGCTGTAAAAGACCCAGAAGTCTGACGACCCTTGGCCCCCCTGCTTCCGGCACCCATGCTGACGAGGATACGTTTATTTCTGCATTCTCATGCAGATATGCGTTTATAGAGAATAGAAGTATGCAAGCTCTGTGCATAACTTTATTTCGCTGCAGTGTTTCCCCTATATACAGTGATGCAAATTAGTCGCTTTTTCGGCGCCTCTCGCTTTTTTAGCGCTGCTTTGGGTGACTTGTGTAATTCGTGGAGAACCGAAGACTTTTCTTTTCTTTTTTAGGGGGGGGGGGGTCTGTCAGTCCGTCCGTTAGTCCGTCCGAAAGACGGACAACTTCTCACTTCAAAAAAGAAGAAGAAATCTAGATCGCAAAATAATTAAACAAGCGAGTGCCTGTTTTTCCTGGCCAAGGACAGGTTCCATGAACACAACACGAGCGTAACGTGTCTTCACGTGGTTATGTCTCGTCTGAAAGGAGACTAGACTCGAGTGCTTACCGAGTGCACCGGAACGCCGCTCCAGCTCTTCAAATACTGCAGCACCCATAAGGAGCCGTACACATGCCGCAGTGTTTGCGTGGCTGTGTCTTTAGTTTTAAGCACAGTGGCGATCTGTTGTTATTAGCATCTGGTTAGCTAGCTATGCTAACGAATTTAAAGAGCTTTTCTACAACCAGGTGGAAGAGAGCTCTCTCCTGAGAGTCTCAAATAACCTCAGCTAAGTGAGGTTAAGGCACACCTTGATATGATCATTATAGTTATTAATGAGAACAAATTTAAAACAGGTATAAAATACTATATGACAGTAACAAAAAAGTTGTTAAAAATAACAAGAATAGAGTTTAAAAGGGGAGTGATTTGTAAATGATCCCAAAAGAAAAATCTGCTTACAGTTCTGTTTCAAATGGGTGTTGAAAGATGTACCCATAGATCTCCTCATGTTGCTCTCAAAGTGCACCAGATTGATGCTTTTAACTTCAATATTTAAAAAAGAAATCTTCCCGGGGGATCATGCCCCCGGACCCCCCTAGAGGAGGTTAGGTTCCCCCCACTTAAATCATGTTCACATGGATACTAAATACATTTGCACACATCTTGTGTCCATATCTTTCTGTTTTGATGGTCATGCCGCATGTGCACGGTGCACCCAGTCATGGTAAGATATCTGGATTAAGAGGTTGCTTTTTCTTTGCACAGCATGAAAGAAAAGCCAAATGAATGGGCTGTGATTTTAGTTTTTTTAAGCTGAGGTTGAGTTCAGTCATTTGTACGGCCCTCGGAGGCTGTTGTAAAAATTGAAAGGAAAAAGGTTCCCCACCCCTGCTATAAATAATAATAAAAATCATTGATTTATAACTTAACATCTGTCTCCTATTGATCTGAGTATATTATAAAGAATAGCCAGTTAATTGAAGCATTATAGCACAGGCCTTTGTAAGATGGTATATTACGCTATTTTTTTCCTGCTTCGAATAGTTCTCTCTTTTTTCACCATACCTGTGTTTGCATCACTAAATAGCGGCGGCGAAACCAATGTTTGTTTTTTAATTTTTTTTTATTAAAATAATAATAAATGGCGACCCTTTTTCGTTTTTGATTGTTTGTTATGTGGATTTGTAGTATTGTGGATTTTAGTATTTGTGTTCAGTAAAGGTGTATTTTTGCTAAATCTTGAGACATTGCCACTGTATGTACTGGCAGGGCCGATATTTGACATGGGCGTGATGAAAGTGGGGGATGTTGGCTTATCAGGCGCCCGCAGCTCACAGCCAAAGTGCGAGCGTGGGAGCAAGAGAGCGAGCGAGGGAGAGAGAGAGAGAAAGGGTGCACCGGTACCGGCGCTGTTGTTATTAGAATCTGGTGCTAGCTGCGCTAATGGATATAAGAAGTAGATGTTTCTACAACCATGGTGGAGGAGAGCTCTCCTGTCAGACTGAGAGGCTCAGTGAGGTAAAGGACTCTCTGAGTGTTTAGATAGTTAATTTTAGTCTAAGTCATCTCAGTGGGTCTCAAACAAATATGTGTATGATGTAAACACATATTTCCAAGGCACTCCTTTATAATTGGATAAATAAAAACAGGTTTGAAATCATTCCGATGTATACTATAGACCAAAATATATATATAATGTAAACCAAAAATATTGTTTAACACTAGAACCGCCAACGGGTAAATTTTACCCGCAGCTGTTTTTTTATTGTATGTAACTTTTTTTCAATAAAATATTAACGTCTCCCAGTCCGTGACTTTTCCTGAAAGTGTGTTATGTAACACCCTGTGTTGTTAAAATTGTCAATATGAAGTCAGATTGAAAGAATCGCCAAAAAAATGGCTATTTCTACCTATTTCCGCCAGCGGGTAATATTTACCTCATAGAAATGCAGCGCTCCTCGCGCTATTGATTTTGCGCGTAAACATAAACATGACTTGTTGCTATAGCAACGCCTTTTGTCTACTGCTGTAGATAGAGAGAGAGATTGAGAGAGAGATAGATAGATATATTGATTGAGAGATAGATATATATATAGATTAATAGATAGATAGATAGATAGATAGATAGATAGATAGATAGATAGATAGATAGATAGATAGAGAGATAGATAGATAGAGAGAGCCGGTTATATTTCCAAAATGGACAAAAGAAAGAGACTCATGAACGTACAGGAGGCACTAGCGTTGCTAAACCGTCTGAGCGAAGCAGAGTCTGATGGTGGGGAAGTATCAGGACTGAGTGATGTGTCCTGGGTTTGTTCTGCCTCTGATGGGTCATCTGACAGCGATCCTGAGGCTCCGCGGAACGTGAGGCCGTCCCATCCTGATCCCCCGCTTGCAGATGGGCCAACTGTACCAGCCCATGCAGAAGGTATGATGATTCTTGTTTTTTATTTCCTACTTTTCTACAAATCGTAGGCTATAAGATATCAAGGCATATAGATAATGCCTTTTCTTTTTACAAATGATCTTTTCATTGCCTTTCGAGGATGTAATATTATCAAATAAACATTTATGAAATATACTTTAGTCTAAAGTAGTGTTTTCCTCTCTCCTATTTAGTGTGTGCCACTGAGCCGTCACCAGCCCAAGAGATCGGGAAAGATGGCACAGTGTGGACGGTCATGGAGCCTTGCGGAGGCGCTGGGAGAAGGCAGATACAGAACATCCTCACGGAGTCTGCTGGCCCCACACCAAACGCACGTCACAACATTACTGACAAACTCACAGCATTTATGTGTCTGTGTGATAATGTAATTTGGAGGAAATCCGTGATTGCACAATTGCTGAAGCGCGGAGAGACAGAGCCACCTGGGATGTCTCTATTATGGAGCTGAAGGCCTTTATTGCGCTTCTCTATGTGAGAGGTGCATATTGTGGGAAGAACATTGAGATGGAGAGTTTCTGGTCCGAGCAGTGGGGCAACGCGTTCTCCAACGCAACACTGTCGAGGAACAGGTTTCGGGAAATCATGCGCTACCTGCGCTTTGATAAAAAGGAGACCCGCCGGTGCCGGTTGACCACCGACAAGTTTACGCACGTGAGGAAGGTGTGGGATCGTTTTGTCGAAAATTCAATCGCGTCCTACAGACCAGGGTCCGACATCACTGTGGATGAACAGCTATTCCCGACCAAATCAAGATGTCCATTAACACAGTACATGCCCAACAAGCCGGACAAATTTGGCATCAAGTTTTGGCTGGCAGCTGACGTTGACAGTAAATACATGCTGAATGGCTTCCCTTACCTGGGAAAAGATACCAGCAGGCCAGCAACACAACGGCTGGGAGAGAACGTGGTGCTGAGGCTGGTGGAGCCCTTTGTTGGTAAGGGAAGAAATACAGCCACAGACAATTTCTTTACCTCCCTCCCTCTCGCCAAAGAGCTTCTCGCCAAAAATACCAGCCTAGTGGGAACCATCAAGCGCAACAAGCGGGAGCTCCCACCCTCTGTGCAAGGGAGATCTAAGCTGTTCAGCACTAAGGTGCTGAAGAGTGACAAAATGGTGCTCTCAGTCTACCAGTGCAAGCCGAGGAGAAACGTGACAATACTCAGCACGCAACACCAGCATGTGGCCATCTCCACAGAAAGAAAGAAAAAGCCAGAGACTGTGGAATACTACAACCACTCAAAAGTGGGGGTTGACGTGCTCGATCAAATGGCTCGCCAATATTCGCTGAAAGGTAGGCTATTATTGTTTTTATTATTATTATTATTATTATCATTATTATTATTATTATTATTTTAGGCGTATAGAAAACACTGCATTGGTCAATCGTTTTTACTAAATCCTATGTTTCACTCAGGTGGCACGCGTAGATGACCCGTTGCTGTCTTTTATAATGTGCTGGATCTCGCTGCCATCAATGCCTGGGTGCAGTAAAGGAGCTGCATGAGCCAGGAGAACATACCGAGAAGGGACTTCATGCTCCAGCTGGCACACGAGCTGCGCGCTGAGTGGATGGCATCAAAAGCGCCACCACTTGCGGACCTGCCCTTCAGCGGTGCTGGTCCAGAAGAGCGCAGGAGAATGACCTGCATGGTGAAGGCGCACTGCATGCAGAATAAAATGTTCTGCAATTGTGTCAAGTGTGGGGATGCTGTGTGTGGCAAATGCACAGCCAAGGTGCTCAGTGTTTGCAACAAGAGTGTTTGTGAAGCGTTGTGATCGATGTGTTCGTTCTTATTGTTCTTCTTCTCTGATGTTTTTTGTTATTTGTATATGTTCTGTGTTATCTGCTGTTCAATTATATAACAAATACATTATTATAATCATTTATATTATTGTCATGTTGTTGTTTTTTTATGAGTAGAAGGCTATCAGACGATATGAAGCATTTTTACCTTTACGAAACGCAAGCCTAACATCAAGCGTTTCTTAGCGAGAGTGGGTAATATTTCTACCATGGATTATGCAGCGATCCTTGCGCTGTTGATTTTGCGCGTAAACATAAACATGACGTGTTGCTATAGCAACGCCTTTTGCCTACTGCTGTTCCTATAGATAGAGAGAGAGAGAGAGATAGATAGATAGATAGATGGATATATATATATATATATATATAGATAGATAGATATATAGATAGAGAGATAGACAAATAGATAGTTATAGATAGATAGGGAGAGAGATAGAGATATATACCTAAACAAAACACAAGTCTAACACCAAGCATTTAGATCAGCACTGTTGCGATATTTTATACTTCATGCTATCTGTACAAACTATATAATATGAAAAGCTGAAAGTCCACAGATTATATTGGTATACATTTCATCCCTGTGCGATCAAAACTCACTGTTCTGTATGGTACATTGTACCTTGGAAATCAATGGCGGGTAAACTTTACCCGTTGGCGGTTTTAGGTATACAGCGACCTCTGGCGGTTCTAGTGTTAAAGTTGGTGAGATACAAAAATATGCATAAATTAATAAATGTTAACTGGTCAAATAAGATATAAATGAACAACAAAAATAAAATAAGTTACATTTATTTGTTATTGGCTATGGTAGATTATTGGTTATGTTCAAATACTTATTTAATTATTAAAATGTAAACCGATCTTTTTCATATGGGTGTTTTAGAGTTGTACCCCCTAGATCAGGTCTCTAGTAATTGTGTGCTCGAAGTGCACCAGATTGAAGCATTTTACTTTAAAATGTTCAAAAAAATCTTCCCGGTGGGGGCATACCCCCCTAGAGCAGTGATTCTCAAATGGGGGTACGTGGACCCCTAGGGATGCTAGTGAATTAATTTGTTTGTAAAGTTTGAGAAACAGAGCCTCGTTGCGAGGAAATTATACAGATGGCTAGTCCGCCCCTGAAAATGTCTATGCAAACGTTATTATTAATAATAATTTAAAAAAAAAAATTATAAAAAAAATTAATCAATTTTTATTTTATTTTTTTATTTCTTTATTTTCCATTTTTATTTTGTAATCATCTCGCGACGCCCACTTTGGGAACCCCTGCCCTAGAGGATGCGACGTCCACCCCCCAATTAAAACATGTTCATACAGTACTGAATACATTTGAAGCCATTTTGACGTATATGACCTATGTCAATACGTTTCTGTTTTTGTAGTGTATTTGTCTTTTGTAGAGATTTTTCATGTATTCTTTATATATACAATTTCGTCTAAAATCTCGCCTAGGGCAGCAAATTGTCTAGAACCGGCCCTGGTACTATAGGCCTAAAGAGCCTTTCTTGTGCTGGCAGACACATAGAAACAAATTGGCGGGGCGCACTTCGCACGCGCACACACGAAAACATTCCACGTGCTCCGCGCTCACATTATGCTGGGCCCACGTGCCTTAGCACCGCTGCTATGACTCCATCCTAGGGGAAACACTGTGCTTACTTCCGGTTTGTACGACTTTCGGTTTGTACTGTGTCGGCAAATCCAGTGTCCAGCTTGTCGCTGTGTGACAACCATTGAACAACGTCATGTTTGTTGCATACCTGCAAGATTTACCTGTCATTTAAATGTCAGCGATGTGAACAGAACTGTCACCCTACTTTCACCTGCTCCCAGCAGCAAGCGGGAGAACAATACACCATAGAGTCGACCCCTAAAACAGTTCACACAGTAATGGAACTGTTGTTAAGCATTATTTTGTCCAACTAGTCTCTACATTATGAATTTGATGTTTGTCTAAACTGCTAAGAAGCTGACAGCTGAGTTAGAACAGAAAGACATGCAGGCCATAATCACTAGACGCTCAAAAGAGGAATGTGTGAATGTGCTAGTGAATTAATTTCAATTTCAGGAAAAACGTAAACAAATGTATAGTAGCACAAATATGAGCACATGAGATGAGATGAGTAGAAACAATGGGGCGATGCTGCTATGTCATAGAAAGGTGGTAAAACATGGTGATCGTAATATTTTTTTAAAACAACTAGAAGCCCTTTTTATGAAAGGCTGGGATGAGGCTCTTTCCCATTTCTGCAGTGCAGCTGTGAATGCCAAAATTGGCGGAGCCGACCGGCATAACTTTGGCAGTGACATCAGCACCTTACTCCCGCCTGCTCCCGCCTAATCGTAACAAGAGCAAAAAGGTGGAGCTGAGGGTATGGCTGCTGAGACATGCCACACTGATTGACAGCAGTAGACAGAGCGAGGCAAGGTGAGCTGGCTCTGTAATATCAGGGCCGGACTCCGGCCGGGATTGAGACTTGATCAACATATTCATGTTGAGGCTTTCAAACATATTGGTGTTATAGGGAAATTGTTTGCTAATATGTACATATAGTGTTTTTGAAAAAATAACTCAAAACATCTCCCCTCTCTCTCTGCAGGTCCTCCAGTCAACGTGTCCTGTAACATTTTCATAAACAGCTTTGGCTCCATTGCTGAAACCACCATGGTAGGTAACAGAGATACTGCAAAAAACTATGATGAGTAATCATAAATATATTATAGCAGACTAAAGAGATTTTGTAAGAAGTATTTTAAAAATGTTGTACTCATTCAAATGCGTCCCTAATTTAATCTAAACAATAGCTGGGGATTCTGGGTAGTGTAGTGTCTTCTGCCATCCTTTACTCCGAAAATATATTTGTTTATCCGAATCGAAGGGGAAAAATAGCATTGCACACAATTTAAACCAATCAATGTTGTGTAATTAACAAGGATAATCTTGTGTCTTTTAGTCGATGAGTAGTGCAGATATCACTGTAAAATCAATCGACAGTAAGGGAAATACTTACTTCCGGGTGTACAATTCTCCGTTATCCATTTGGAATGGACGCTCACATTGCCTTTAAGGGCAGCCGACACAAACGAATGCCGTGCTTCCATGAGCGTCAAATCCCGCCACAGATGGGAATACATTGCAATCAATTGAAAGCTATTTAGGTCCCTTTATGAAGCTGAAGGATTCTAGGAGCGTCACAACTGCACACCACGGGACCCTGACCAAGCGTCGCTCCTGGACGATTATGGAGTGAGAGTGTGTTGGTCTAACGTATTAGCTTCCCTAATATTGTGGGAAGTGTTGGGTAATGTGTTTCACAGTTTTGGGGCGTAGTTTACAAAGGCTGCATCACCGATCTTCTTCAGACTCTTTCTGGTGACCTCTAATAGACCTGCATCTGATGATCGCAGTGTTCAGACAGTCCGCCTCGTCCTTCCTGGATGTTAGCGCATAGCCGTGGGAACATGTTTCAAATGGGGGTTGCTGTGGGGATGACACCAGGGCTGATTCTGACCAATGTGCTATAGGCAAGATTTTAGCTGGCAATGAAAAACCTCTACAAAAGACCAATACACTACAAAAAGTGAAACATATTGACATGGTGGACAGCTTATATAACAAGGCTTCAAATGTATTTAGTATTATAACATGTTTTAATTGGGGGGGTGGACTTCACATCCTCTAGGGGGGTCCGGGTTGTCCCCCCCTTTTAACATTTTAAAGTAAAATGCTAGGGTATACTACTCTAAAGCACCCACATGAAAAAGATCGGTTTGCATTTTATTAATCAAATAAGTATGTGAACATTTCCAATAACCTACCATAGCCAATAACAAATAAATGTAACTTATTTTATTTGTGTTGTTCATTCATATCTTATTTTATCAGTTAACATTTATTTATTTATGCATATTTTTAAATCTCTCCAGTTTTAAACTATATTTTTGGTTTACTGTCCTATAGTATACATTGGAATGATTTCAAACCTGTTTTTATTTATCCTAACAATTATAAAGGTGTGCCTTGGAAATATTTGTTTACATAAATTGTGATCAAAACGTTTGAGACTCACTGAGATAACTTAGACTAAAGTGAACTATCTAAACACTCAGAGTCCTTTACCTCACTGAGCCTCTCAGTCTGACAGGACAGAGTTCTCCCTCCACATTATTGTAGAAACAGCTTCTTATATCCGTTAGCGCAGCAGAAGCTAACAACAATCCCCGCCGGTACCGCGGTATCCCCTCTCTCTATCTCTCTCACTTTGGCTGTGAGCTGCGGGTGCCTGCTAAGCCAACCTCCCCCACTTTCATCACTACAGCGCCCATCGTACAGGGCAAATGAAAAATGTAACCGGGGTGAAAAGGGTGTTATCTTTACTTAATTAGGAATGTTGTTACATCAAGGCTGAAAATTCCTTTTTTTTGTATTATATCTTTTGGAAGTGCAGATCCCCTGTCCTCCACAGGGGGTGCTGCAGCACCCTCAGCACCCCTACTTCCCACGGCCATGCTCAAGGTTGGCAAGTATGAACACACGCATAGCCGTGGGAACATGTTTCCAATGGGGGGTGCTGTGGGGTTGACACCAGGGCCGGTTCTGACTAATTTGCTGCCCTAGGCAATATTTTAGCTAGCAATGGAAAAACCTCTACAAAAGACCAATACACTACAAACAGAGAAACGTATTGACATGGTGGACAGCTTATATAAAAAGGCTTCAAATGTATTTAGTATTGTATGAACATGTTTTAATTGGGGGGTAGTCGTCACATCCTCTAGGGGGGTCCCGGGTGTCCCCCCCGGGAAGAGTTCTTTTATCATTTTAAAGTAAAATGCTTCAATCTGGTGCACTTTGAGCACCCAATTACTAGAGACTGATCTAGGGGTTACAACTCTAAACACCCACATGAAAAAGATCGGTTTGCATTTTATTAATCAAATAAGTATGTGGACATTTCCAATAACCTACCATAGCCAATACAAAATCAATGTTAAAACTTATTTCATTTATATCTAATTTTTACATTTATTTATGCATATTTTTTTATCTCTCCAGATTTAAACAATATTTTTGGTTTACTGTCCTATTGGAATGATTTCAAACCTGTTTTTATTTATCCTAATAATTATAAAGGTGTGCCTTGGAAATATTTGTTTACCTAAATTGTGACCAAACCGTTTGAGACCCACTGAGACAACTTAGACTAAAGTGAACTATCTAAACACTCAGAGTCCTTTACCTCACTGAGCCTCTCAGTCTGACAGCGGAGAGCTCTCCCTCCACATTATTGTAGAAACAGCTTCTTATGTCCGTTAGCGCAGCAAAAGCTAACAACAATCCCCACCGGTACCGGTGCACCCCCTCTCTCTATCTCTCTCTCTCTATCTCTCACTCTAACCGGGGTAAAAAGGGTGTTATCTTTACTTAATTATGAATGTTGTTACATCAAGGCTGACATTTGTTGTATTATATTTGTATTTAATCTTGTGGAAGTGCATATCCCCTGTCCTCCACCAGGGGGTGCTGCGGCACCCTCAGCACCCCTACTTCCCACGGCCCTGTGTTAGCGTCTCCTGCTTCCTGGCCTTGCTTTTTGCTGCTGATCTCCGTGGGCTCGTTGCTTCCTGTTTTTTCCCGTCTGCTCGTTGCCTCCTGCCTTCTCTGTTGCTCGTGCTGCGCTCTGCTGCTTAAGTCCTGCGCTCCTCTTACACGCACACCGGTTGCGCATCGCACTGATTGCTGCTGCCGCCGTTCCATGGTGCTCAGTTCAGGGGCAGTGGGAAATTACATTACACACACTTAAAACACAGCAATACTTAATATAAAAACACATCAGATCCCATTAAAACTGACCCTGTCACATCCCCCCATGACTAAAAGTTGGCAGTCTCTGCAACAGTTCTTATGATCTGTAGCGTCCTGGTGGCACTCCCATATTAGGCCTTGACGACCAACGTACAGGTTCCTCCTCTACATCAGCAGGCATTTCGGGGGCAGGAAAACAATAAAGAATAGGCACCCCCATATGTCTCTCTTGTTCTAGCAGTGGGGCTGTGGGCCTAGGTTGTGGCAGAGAACCTATACACAGTTTGAGAGAGTTCCTGTGCAAAACATTCTCTCTTCCTCCCCTCTCTTGCCTTACCCTATACACTAGTCCTGTGTCTCCCACTGTGGCTAGTATAATGTAAGGTTCTGGGTCCCGTCCACCATGTAGCTTACCCTGACCCTGTCTATTCCTGTTTCGGACCCACACTCGCTCACCTGTTAGTAGGGGGGTAACATTCACTTTTTTGTCATAGCGACGTTTTGACTGTTCTGCAGCTTTAGTCATCCTATTGCGTGCTAAGTCGTAAGTATACATTAGTGTATGATGATGGTCATGGACCCAGCCTTCTAACCCACCCTCTGGTTTCTCCTGTATGACACCCAACCCAACATCTACAGGGAGTCTGAGGTGCCGGCCGAACATCAGGTAAGAAGGGGAAAACCCTGTGTGCTATGTGTTGTTGTAGGCTTGCAACAGCTCTGGTAAGTACTCTGGCCACTCTGTTTTTCAGCCTCCATAGTACGGAGCATGTTAAGAAGGGTCTGATTCATTCGCTCTACCTGTCCATTCCCTGCAGGATGGTATGGGCTAGTCCTGCTTTTAGCAGGACAGATTCAAAATGTGGACCTTGGTCAGAATGGAAACGAGAAGGGCAACCGAAAGTCTGAATAATGTGGGACCAAATAGCACGTACTGTAGTTGTAGCTGTCTGATCCCGAGTGGGCACAGCCCAAGTGTAGCATGTGAACATGTATGTCATACCCAGAATATTTTGATAGGAGTCACTAGGCCTTCTGAGGGAAAGGAAATCAAGGGCTACTACCTCTAAGGGGTAAGTGACAACAACAGGGTTTAAAGGGGCCCTTGGTTCTAACCTCTCCTTCTGTAGGCTGCAAAAAACACACCCAGACTGGGAACCCTGCACCTCTTTCTCCATGTCGACCCAAAAGAAGCGCTGTCTCAGAGAGCCCAACGTCCTCTCTGCTCCAGCATGTGCAGTGGCCTCATGGTGATGTCTCCATACCTCTTGACGCTTATGACCTGGGAACACAATCTGGAATATTTGCTCATGGGTGTTAGTCAAGAAATCTTCGACACAGGACCCCTTCACGAACAGAGAGTCTCTTGTATTGTTTTAACAATGTAGCAGTGCCAGTCGTAAGGGCGCTGTGTACAGGTCCAGCAGGGCGGAATCCTTGCTCCACATAACTCTTTACATCCTGCATTTCTGTGCCACCTTGTTGTTCAGCCACCCAGTTGTCAGTCTGTCCCGGGGGGTGCCGATTTAATCTCACCTGCAGTGCTGGTTGACGACTGTTCTGGTGGGGGGCAAGCTGTCGGGAACCGAGAGAGGGCATTTGCATTTATGTTCTCCCTCCCAGCACGGTACTTGACCTCGAAGTTGAAGGATGCGAGCTGCGCTACCCAACGCTGCTCCACTGTACCCAACCTTGCAGACTGTAAATGAGCAACATGGTTATTTTCTGTGTATACAAGGAAAGTATGCAAGGAGTTCCAATTTGAAGGAGCTGTGATTAGCATTGTTACGCTCTGTTGGGTGCAAGCTCCGACTAGCATAAGCAATCAGCCTCTCCTTACCTTCCTGGACTTGAACCGACACAGCTCCCAACCCTTGGTGACTGACGTCTGTATAGACAACAAACGGCTGGGAGAAATCAGCATAGGCTAGAACTGGGGCTTCGGTTAGTGTTCTTTTGAAGTTGTCAAAGGTAGTTTGAGCCTCTGCTGACCAACTTATGTGACGGGATCCAAGGCGCTTGTCATTTGGTATACCAACCAGGAGCGAGTTTAGTGGGCGTGCGACCTTAGCAAACCCGGGGACAAAACGCCTATAATACCCGGCAAGCTCTAAAAAGGCCTTTAGTTATTTGGCTGTGGTGGGGACAGGCCAATCAACAACAGCAGATACTTTTTCAGGGTCTGGCATAATTCCCTCTTGGTTAACTACATGCCCTATGAATTTGACTTGTTGCTGAAAGAGTTTGCACTTGTCTGGCCGAAATTTCAGGCCATTTCCCGATAGGCATTCAAACAACCTCTCCAGGTGTGAGAGGTGCGTAGCAAAGTCAGGGGAATAGATAATGATGTAATCTAAATAGACCAGTAAGGAGTCTATTTTGCCACTGAGGCACTGCTGCATTAGGCACTGGAACATCGCCGGGGCATTCCAGAGCCCAAAGGGCATTCGCTGAAACTCAAATAGACCCACAGGGGTTGTGAAGGCAGTTTTTTCATGGTCCTTTGGATCCATCTCTACTTGCCAGTAGCAGCTGGCGAGATCCAAGGTGGAGAACCACTTAGCCTGGGTCATGGAGTTGAGGGTCTCCTCGATTCTAGGAAGTGGAAAAGCCTCTTTGTGAGTCACAGAGTTCAGCTTTCTGTAATCAACACAGAACCGCCAGCTGCCATCATTTTTTTTCACCATTACAATAGGGGCTGCCCTGGGGCTGGAACTTTCTGTGATTATGCCATTCTGCAACATACCTGCTAACAGAGTTCTCATGTCTTGGTACAACATGGGTGGTAGTGGTCGGAAGCGTTCTCTTGTGGGGGCTGCGTCACCTGTGGGGATGCAGTGCTTGACCGCACCGGTTGTCACGGTTTGTGAAACAAGCAGGACCCAAATGCAGATATAAACTGAAACTTCCTTTATTTCAAGGCTATGAGATATATGTACAATGACAAAAACAGAACACTCACCGCAGAACTAGTCAGGGAACAAGACGAACCGACCAAGACAGACAGACCACCCAGAACTTAAATACACACAAGACTCAATCACACAACAAGACACAGGTGAGGAGGGAGGAGAAAACACAGGGGCCCAGGTGAACATAATCAGACAATTAGACACACCAGGGAAACTAATGACAAGAGGAAAACACAGGGAAAAGGACCAGACAATAACCCAAAGGAAAACATGACATGGAAAACAGCAAAAACACCCAAACCTACAAAACTATAAACGTGACATAACATGAGAATCGTGACACCGGTCCTCCCAAAGTCCTCATCATGGGTGGAGAAAACTTTCTCCCACTTCTGCAACAAAGCTGCTAACTGACCTTGTTCCTCTGGAGCAGGGGTTTTCAAAGTGTGGTTAGGTGAGCCTCCCCTCAGAGAACATAAGAACAGCCGCACCCCCCCTCCCAATTATTATTGCTGTTATCATTATTATTATTATTATTATTATTATTATTGTTGCTGTAATGCAGGGGTATTCAATTGCATTTCAAAGAGGTCCAGTAAGAGAAAATGTAATTAAATGCTCTGTTTTCTCTGTCTACCTTCCGCCATTTGAAATTACTGTTTCTCTCCTCTTGTCTCGTCTCTGTGTGTGTGTGTGTTTGAATCTACCGTGCTGACTGCACCGATTTGATTGGCTGAGTAGCGTCACCTCCTTAAAACATTAAAGAATAACTTTTTTAAACCTTTTTATTTTTATGTTTTAAACATATTGTATAAAACTCCCCCACTACTTGGACTATTCCTTGCACCCCTCTAGAATAAGCCTGAATGGTCTCAACCATATTGCATCAGCAACGTGCACTTGTTATTATAACAAGATCGCAAGGACACTGGTAGCGATCGGAAAATTGAGTGTTGTTCAGTTGGTGTGTTGTGGAACATGCGTGTCCGTGCATGAAAATATACCACACACCCAAGTACAATTGCATGTTCAATTCACTACCCTGGAAGTTAATACAGTTGTTAAAGTTGGAACGGCCTGTGGACAGCCGTTCTTCCTTGCATGTCAGTCGCCGACACCTTCTTACAGAGGACAGGCACATCTAGCTGCAGCACGACCCGTATATTTCCGCACGCCTTGTTCTCAAGACATATTTTTTTTAACATTTTCAACATGGTGGATAAATCCTTATATGCTCCCGGCAACACACTGAACGTCAACTTTGCCTCCTTATTACACTCACCCCTACTTTAGTGGGAACAATGAGTCTGCTTCTTTGATGCACAGAGGAATAAACGCAGATCATCCTCTGGCTGCAGCCTTTACAGGTACTTGATTTTGATCAAAGTCAATGCGGAAAACCTGCACTCACACAGGTAGGTGGAGGTGAAGGGAATGAGCACTTTTACAGCCTTTTTGGCGAGGTGGGGGAACTCTGTCTCCACAGACCGCCACAAGTGGGCAAGAGTCACTTTACTCGTCTTTTTCTCGTTCTTTTGTGTCTCACGCTGCGCCTCCCCTGAAGCTCTCTGGCACCCCCCAGGGGAGGCGCGCCTCACACTTTGAAAACCGCTGCTCTGGAGACAGGTCGGGCCGAACAGCCAGTTTCAGCACTTCAAATTCCTGTTAATCCTCCAGCCCATCACAGACGTCTACCAACCCGACGTCCACCACACCATCTGTACCAGGCGTCAGACTGATGTCACGTGCTCCATGGATGTCGGACTCATTCACCTTGAACAGCTTGCCTAGCTTCTGGTAACGGCCTATGGATACAGGGAAATCATGCAAATTACGAATGTGAATGGGGAGTTGGCCTTGTCTTACCACAGCTATAGTTCTAGCGGCGGAGATGGCCCCAGGCTCCTGTAGTGCCTCCACCAGCCCATGGTAGTCACGCCCTTGCACTCCAGCTTTGGCCCGTCCCAAGACTACCACTTCACTCCTGGCTGGTACGGTGACTCCTTGGCGTCCCAGTTGCATCGCTTCCTCCTTGGAAGTAGGCACACTCGGTGGCGAGGTGGAGCCAGGCTGTCTAGATACAGAGGGAGCATATTTGGGTGAGTAGCACATTTTTTTGCAAAGCAAAAGGAGAACGCTGGTTTGGCTCCGCACGGCACCCCCGCAGCCTGCTGTCGAGACCAGACACCAAGGAGATTAAGGATTGGAGGTCAACCCCCTTACAAACACTGCCCTTAGAGCCGCCTCGCCCCACCGGGTCTCTGCCGCCAGTGTCCGAAACTCGATAGAGTAGTCTGCCACAGTTTGGGTTCCCTGTTGAAAACTTAGCAGACGATTAGCAGCAGAGCCAGAGTAGTCGGGATGATCAAATACAGCGGACAAGTGTTCAGAAAAATCTCCAAAAGAAAAAGAGTCATAATCCACTGGAGAACTCAATGCTTCAGCCCAGGCTAATGCTTTGCCACGATGCAAACTCAGCACATAGTTTATCTTAGTGACATCAGAGGAAAAAGACAAGGGGCGCTGGTGAAATGCCTTGTTGCATTGAAAAATGAACCCTCTGCATTTCTCCACCTCAACAGGGAATGGCTCTGGGTCGGTGGGGAAATCCCGGCATGGAGAGGAAACCTGAGGGAGACTAGAGGTGGCAGGAGAGGCAGCAGAAGAGGCAGATTAAGTCAGGGGGGAGATCTGGTTTGCTCAGGCCGAGATGTGATGTGCCATGGACTGATTGCTTTCAGCTGAAGCTCGGATTAGCTGCTCATGTTGGCCCAGAAGGTTGCCCTGATGAGACAGGGCGTGCTGGACTGTGGAAGGATCCGAACCAGTGTCAGAGGAGTTCATGCTGGCCAGTTCGTACTGTTAAGGTCTCAAAAAGCTACTGGAGTGAACCCGCAATACTAAACCCTAGGAACGGATACTGAAGTTATTTTGAACAAAAAAAGGTTTATTTCCAAACATGCAGGGTCCTATGGGTTTAGGCTGTAGCAGGGGACAGAGCAGGAGAGATGTAATCCAGAAAAACAGGGGATAAGGGAATCCAAAAAGCCAGGGCCAGGGAATATACCAAGAACTGGAGCGGAGGTCAGAATCCAGCTTTCTGGGGTGGCCGAGAGAGCAGGCTGAACCAGGGGAGCGAAGGTACACGGAGGAGCACAGCAGGTAAGGGAGGTGGCTGGGCGCAGCAGGCAGAGGAGCAGGTAAGTTGGTCACACTGGTGGTTTAGACGACAAACTGGCGAGTACTGGATGAGGGAACCGGGTTTTATGCAGGTGTCGGTGAGTAGTTGCAATCAGGGTGACGAGCAGCAACTGAGCAGTTGTGGAGGTGGAAATCCAAAAGTAGTTCAGCCACGCCCAGCCAGGAAGACAGACACACAGACAGACAAAAACAAACAGAGGGAAAAAAGTGGGAGACAGAACTGTGGACCCTCACAGTAGCACTGCTGAGGTGTTATGGAAGTCCAGGTTGCTTTGATAGCGGCCTTCAGCTCGTCTGCATTTTTGGGTCTCGTGTCTCTCATCTTCCTCTTGACAATACCCCATAGATTCTCTATAGCAGGGGTTTTCAAAGTGTGGGAAGGTGAGCCTCCCCTCAGAGAACATAAGAACAGCCGCGCCCCCCCTCCCAATTATTATTACTATTATTATTATTATTATTATTATTGTTGCTATAATGCAGGGGTATTCAATTGCATTTCAAATAGGTCCAGTAATAATCCGGGAGCCAAAGCCTGATTTTTGGATGAACCTTGTTTCGTCTGATAAAGTTTTTTTTCCTGCTGTTTCTTGTAGCTTGGGGGTACCTGGTGATATCCCTTGAGCATTTTTGGATATTAACCCCTTCATGGCCAAAATGCCAAAATCCCAGAAAAATAAGGATTTATGAGATTTCATGCAAAGTACTCAAATCAAATGCACCCAATTTAATTTCTCCAATGTTTATTCAATAGGAGTACAGAAGGGTGCCCACTGATAACCTTTTTTGCATTTTCAGATATTAACCCCTTCATGCCCAAAACCCCTAAATCCCAGAAAAGTAAGGATTTATGAGATTGCAATAATATTGAAATATATTCAAATCAAATGCATCACATTTGCCTTCCTCAATGTTTATATTCATACAGTGAATTGTATTATAAATTAATTAATATTAACCCTTTTAAGCTGACCCAGCAAAACATACTTTTGAAGTGCAGTGAATTCTGCAAAGACAATGCAAACAACTTCTCTCTTTTGCTCACGCAACTGCGTGGCGTTTATTACCAACAACAAAAAGTAAAGGCAAGCAGATTGCTGGATAAAACTTTGCTCATTAGTATATACAAATGACACATTACTGTTAGGATCTCGAGCATCCTGGGCTGGTAAAAGGTTCTTGACAACTTCTGAATGCTTGGACAGTGTCGCCTTGATGTCCACTATGGCTCTTTCCTTGCGGGGGGATTCCATGATGAGTGGTACATCCAGTCTCGATGGGGCATGAGTCCTCCCATGTCACCACCAACTTGTGTTTGTTTGTGCCCCATAGATGGAAAAGCCTGTCTTCAGTCAGTTCCTTAAATATTAATCGGTTGAGCTGTTTCTTGTTTTCAATGGAAGACAACCTTCTGGGCTGGTGGCTTAGTTGATAGTAGGAGATGATGTTTCCTACTGACCACTGTCTCCCTGACATCTCTGGTGACAGACTTGATACTGTAATCATAGTATCTGTCAAAGATGAGGTAGACGTCACTCAGGTATGAAATCAGCTGTGTTTTAATATTATCCATAAAATCAGCGACAGTACCATCAGCTGGCCAGTGTATGGTCCAAAAAAGTGCTGATCCATCAATGACAGTGACATCTGCATCACCGGCATTCCTCCTTGAGACTTCCACCAGGAGTGACTTCTTCAGTGTGGACTTGGCTTTACAAATTCGCATTCCATCCTCTGTGCAGGACCGGCCCGCAGCACTGGCGTTATAGATGTTCGCCTAGGACGCCAGATCTGGGGAGGCGCTGCGCTGGCAGTTCTGGGAGGGAAACATTTTTTTTGAGCATTGGTGCTCATCCTAATTTTCGGCCTTGATGTAACAATATTCATAATTAAGTAAATGTAACACCCTTTTCACCCAGGTTATACTTTTCATTTGCCCTGTACGATGGGCGCTGTAAGTGATGAAAATGGGGAATGTTGGCTTATCTGGCGCCCGCAGCTCACAGCCAAAGTGTGAGTGAGCGAGGGAGAGAGGGAGGGTGCACCAGTACCGGCGCTTTTATTATTAGAATATGGTGCTAGCTGCTCTAACGGATATAAGAAGAAGATGTTTCTACAATAATATGGAGGGAGAGTCCTCTCCTGTCAGACTGAGCCAGCTAAAATCTCGCCTAGTGCTGCAAATTGTCTAGAGCCGGCCCTGCCTCTGTGAACATGGCAGTTGGAACTGGTGCCAGCTCATAGGCAAGGACATCCTTCACGTTAACATTGTGGTCACGGGGCTGAGTCGCGGGCTCTGAGGATGTAAGACGTGTTTCTCCGCTGCTCCTGAGAATGTGACTTAATTTCATAAATCCTGCACAATTTTGGTCTTTTATTGTGGAAAATTAAATAGAACATAAACTAAGGATTCGTCGTACGTGACTTTTGTTAACCAAAACAACTGAAATGTCTTCTGCTGGCCAAAAATCCGAAGCACAGAGAGGAGGCCGCAGCAAAACCTTGCCTTTGCCTGACCTGGCTAGCGCTACTCGAGGGGTGGCTGAAGCTAATGCACTCGACGCTGAACTTTTACAAAGTATGATGGACTCCCTGAAAGCCGAAATTTTTGGCAAAATTGACCCTTTGTCTTCCAGCCTACGCTCCGAGATTACCTCTGTCCGAAAAGGACTAAAAGACTCAATAGGACCATTACAAGCTAAAGTCGATCAACACGGGCAAACTGTGCTTGAGCTTGAACGAGCTGCTACGGACCATAGCGGCCGGATAACGAAGCTGGAAGCTACAGTTAGCAGGCTAACGGCTCAGGCTAAACATGTTGATGATCGGTGCGAGGTCTTGCAGGGGAGATCCAGAAGGAATAATATTCGGCTGGTGGGCATATCGGAGGGATTGGAGGGACCTCGTCCTACTGAGTTTATCGCCAAACTACTTCAGGAAATACTTTGCCTGGATGAAAAGCCCCTGCTAGATCGAGCCCAACGTACACTGCGGGACAGGCCCAGAGAGGGAGATGCACCCCGACCATTCGTCGTAAGAGTTTGTTACTTTCACATTCGCAATGAGATGCTACGTCGGGCTGGGGAACTGTCTCCCCTCCTCTGTCAGGGTAAGAGGATTTCTATCTTTCCCCGACCGTTGCTAAAAAGCGAGCTGCTTTTGGAACTGTCAAGCGTTAGCTGCACTCATGTCCGGGCATTAAAGAGCCTGTGACACGAGTATCCCCCATCATCCAAACCCATCAATTTAAGTAAATATTGTCCACTTGAAAACCGTTACTGAACTGATTTTGGATATTTGTACTTTGATAACCATTAATCTGCCCTTCAATGTTGACAATTTTCTAGATCTTCTCGGGGATTCTTCAAGTCCCGCCAAACTATGTGTGACGTCATTGCGGGCACAGCGCTCCAGCTGCACCGTTCAGGATCCCAGCATCTGCATGTAAACGCACGATGGGGCACACAGCAGCAAGCTCAGACAGCGATGACAGTTTAATTTTGAACGTGTCTGAGAGCTCATATGAGGCTGAAGGATCGGTTTATTTTGTATCTGTTAGAAATTTAGGAATTAGGTGCGTCAATATGGGCGATCATACGGTCATGTAGCCAGTGGTGGACTGGGACTAAAAATCAACCCGGGACTCTCGACCGGCCCACTTCGGTACCACTAGTAAATTGTCAACGGGGGGAGTGGGGGATGTGCTAGTGACTTATCCGACCGGCCCACTTCGGTACCGGCCCATCGGGATTCGTCCCGATGGCCAGTCCGCCACTGCACCCAGCCCAGCCCACTTAAACTGTCAACGGAGGGAGCCTCGCTGCGGGGAAACGGTGGACCTAGTGTCCCGATCGGACTGGGAATAATAATAATAATAATAATCCGTGCATTTTATCCATTAATTTCCCCAACATTGTGGTAAAAAAAAAACACACGTTTAATCCATGTTGGTGTACTACTACAACCAGTGGTGTAGTGGGGATGTTTTTACTGGGTGGACGGGATGGTGGGTGGACGGGAGACACTATGGACACGCTCGTGAACTGTCAACGGGGGGGGGGGCTTGGGGACCTCTGTGTCGCCTGTCAGCGCAACTTACATGATGCCGTTTAGACAATATAATAATAAAGGGCGGTGCCGGCTGTCAGCGAACCGATCCGGCCTTTCTGCGCGACTATCACTCAAATGCGGGACATAGTCTCAATGTGTGGGACGCGGGACAAATAATAAAAATGCTGTGTGTGCAGTCCCGCACAGTGCGGGACACCTGGTCACCCTACACACACAGTTCTGCCCCTCACACACACACGCTTCCAAATCAAGTTGCATAAATGCTTGAGCTACGTTTTTATTATAATTACTGTGAAATATGCCTATTATGTTTTCGTCATTATTACAACAAACACACACTTGCAACTGATAACACTGGCAATGATTTTAGATGTATTAGACTATTAAAAAAAGAAATCATGCTTCAAATAAGTGGGGGTATGGGGTACCCCCGCGTCCAACGCCCACTACACCACTGACTGCAACTACAAAAAGCTAAGGTTTGTTTTCTCATCAGGAAATGCAGACCGGCTCAAACAAAAGATTTTTAAATCATCATCCTCACGATCATTTAATGTATCATATGTTTGCCGAATTGACATGAAAGCACGAATAAATGTAGTTTCATCCACTTGAGTTTACAACTACAAAAATAATCGATTTGTTTTTATATCACATCCAACGGGAGGAAATTCAGCAGCTCTCACTACCGATTTTTAATCCTAATTTAATCATCATCTTCACCACGATCATTTATGTTTATGTTCGCAGAATTGACATGAAAGCACTGACAAATATGAATATACTGTAGTCAACTTCATTAAAACGTTATTAACGTGCCTAAACTCAGTAATTCACCATTTCTACGCATGACAACACACTTTGTCCGTGTTTGGCTCTCTCGCCGCACAGTGAAGCGTTCCCGCATTGACGTCACTTCTGGCTTCCCCCAAAACTACAAAATGAGTCGAAGTAATTTTCCCGCGATGTTCGAAATTATTGATATATATCGGAACGGTATCGCTTTTTCTTTTTTAAACTGACGGTTCGAGATTACTAGTAGCCCACTATTTCATTGCAAAACAGTTGTTGGGTTCGTGTCACAGGCTCTTTAAGTTTGGACTTCTCTACCCAGCGGTGCTCCGAATCACGCTGCCGAGCGGAGACACACATCGGTTTGAAGACCCTACAGCTGCAAATGACTTTGTCAATACAAAACTCAAGAAAGCAGTCACTCCAAGTGCTGTGTGACGGAGCAGGGCTGAGCTTGCAGAGCCAGCTCCTTGTCACACTTTCTTTTTTTTTTGTTCAAGACAACTTGGACTGCATCTCCCAGTAAGTCATTATAGCTTTCCATGATAATTAGTCACTGACAACATATCTAAACGTGTTACGAACATATTAATGTTCTGTTTATTTTGTGCGTGTTTACTCTTCTTTTACCCAGTCAGTTCTCTTTGGGTAGCTTTAGGCTGTGTTAGTAGTAGCCTAGGATGGTAGTAGCTACGACGGAGCGTTTAGCAATTCCTATAAGGTTTGATCGGCGTGTCTCGCATGGGGAGGCACTTCTGCCAAGGTGGGAGGGAGTAACGTGGTTCTTTTACCACAAAGGCTTGTTCTATATTGTGTGTTTTTTGATTGTTTATTTTTTGTTTTTTTCGTGTCGGCTTGGTCTATCAACATTGTACATGTTGAAATGCTGTTATTCGTTATACCTCATTCTGCTTATATGTTATATAATGCTTCCTTGCCTCTTAATATGCTTCTATGGTTTCACCTAAATTAATACAACAAGATGGAGAGGGGCTTCAATTTTGTACCTTGAACTGTAGGGGCCTTAGCAATCCTGTTAAGCGCAGCAAAGTGTTGCACCATCTCAAGCACCTGGGTGCACAGATAACTTTTCTACAAGAAACTCATTTTAGAGTCTCTGATCAGAGCAGATTAAAGGCCAGTTGGATTGGCCATACTTACCACTCTTCTTTCACGGGGAAATCTAGGGGAGTAGCTATTTTATTGCACAAGTCAATTCCTTTTGTGTGTTCAAATGTGACGGCAGATCAAAACAGGAGGTACTTAATTGTTAGTGGTAAAATTAATTCTACTCCAGTGCTTCTTGTCAATGTATATGGACCAAACTGGGATGATGATGGGTTTTTTACACATTTATTTTCCATTCTACCAGATATATCCTCACATTTCCTTATTTTGGGAGGGGATTTCAACTGTTGGCTGGATCCTCAACTGGACTGATCATCGACCCGAAATTGTAAGCCGTCTAGGTCTGCTAAGGCAATTCAATCCTTTAAAAAACAATTTGCCATTTCTGACCCCTGACGTTTTTTTAATCCCTCTGGAAAGGAATATTCATTTTTCTCAAATGTCCACCACACTTTTACTCGTATAGATTATTTTCTCGTAGACAATAGAATTCTTCATTCTGTTAAATCAATTTCCCATAATGCGATATTCATATCTGACCATGCCCCAGTCACTATGAGGATACATTTCACATGGTCTGATAAAAAACCTGCTCCATGGCGTTTCAATAACCGTTTGCTTTCAAATGGAGACTTTGTGGATTTTTTTTCCGCGTCACTGTTGTGGGAGACCTTAAAAGCATACATCAGAGGTGAAATTATTTCTTACAGCGGCTATGAGAGGAAAGTGAGGAGGGAAACACTTAATAATTTAACGAAACTTATTGCACAGCTGGACGCAATTTATTCTGCTTCTCCTTTTCCAGATTTATACAAGGAGCGCCTCTCCTTACAAACTGAGTTTGAGGTCTTAGCTACGGATCACACAACAGAAATGTTACTGAAATCTAGACATACTTATTATGAACATGGGGATAAGGCTAGTAGATTGCTAGCCTATCAACTGCGACAGACATCGTCGTCTCACCAAATTCCCCAGATTAGGACCTCTTCAGGCTCGACGATTGATCCTAAGAAAATCAATGATGAGTTTAAAGATTTGTACGTATCGTTGTATACTTCTGAAAACACATCCGACTCTTCACACTTGGATAGTTTCTTTAACTCACTCCATATACCCACCGTTCACCCTGACTTTGTTGACAATTTGGAAATAAATATTACAATTGAGGAACTGGCTACTGCAGCCCAGTCCATGCAATGTGGCAAGTGTCCAGGACCAGACGGCTACACTGCTGAATTCTATAAGGCATTTTTACATAAATTGGCTCCTATTTTAATTGACATGTTTAATGACTCTCTTTGACTCTTTGACTTTGAATCTCTTAAATTACCCCAGACTCTCACTCAGGCCTCGATTTTCCTCATTTTGAAAAAGAATAAGGACCCTTTGTCCTGTGACTCGTTTCGTCCTATAAGTTTGCTGAATGTAGACTTCAAACTACTGTCTAAACTCTTAGCTTTGCGCCTTGAGTCGACACTTCCCTCTGTTATTTCCCCTGATCAAACAGGTTTAATTAAAAATAGACACTCTTTTTTTTATTTAAGACGGTTGTTTAATACAATTTATAACCAGGGTTGGGTTGTAACGGAATACATGTAACGGCGTTACGTAATCAGAATACAAAAATCAAGTAACTGTATTCAGCTCGCGTTACGTTTGAAAAACGATCAATCTGATTACAGTTACTTTCGTAAACCTGAAGTGAATACATTTTGGATTACTTATTGGAATTATTGGTGGAAAGATTTCCTCACAACATTTAATATTCATTATTAAAGGTACAGCCGAATTATCACAGCGCACAAAAACTTTTACCGCCGCAGATGGACCAAAAAAGGGAGCGTTTGAAAAAAAAGGGGTGGGTCCGCTCAGTGAAACAATAACAACGAAACATGGAGGAACAAAAGTCTGCGTTTAAGTTGTGTGTGTGTAGAGGTGTGTGTGGTTAAAACACATCAGCCTGTGGTCGCCCTTTAGCCTTATGATTCTGAAGGTAAACACAGTGAAGGCTGTTTGTGAAAGGCACTGCACGCTCGTCTTCTCAGAGACTGAGTTAACCCTCCCGCTGCCTCCTGGTGCTGCAGAGATTTCATGAAGTGAAGGAGGTTTTCCTTCTATAAAACAGCTGTGGGCAGCAGATACTGTTAGTGTCACGGACATGAATTCATAGATCAAGGCAGACTGGTGCACAGAGTCTCCTGTTTTGCCGATGCGGTGCTTAAACAAATATAGCTCAACACCCCTGGCCGACATATCCTTAAAATGAAGTCCGAGTTCGATATTTTAATTCATGTCCTGCCAACACTGGCAGGACAGAAGGCGACACGCCCGTTCTAAGCCGTGTCCCTCACTCCTCACATCCCAAGCTGCATCCCCAAAAAGTGTTTTATGTTGTTATATCGTTTCAGATGTTATGTTTCAGTTGTGCTCTTGATAAGCCATTAAAACAGTAAAAACACGTTCAGTTTCCTTTTGCTTTTTGTGTCTCCTGTTCACCAAAACATACCATCTGTGATGGAAAAAGAAAGTAATCCAAAAGTAATCTATAAGTAATCTGATTACTTTTTTAAGACGCGTAACTGTAACTGTATTCAGATGACTTTCAGAGCCATGTATTCAGTAATCAGTAACTGATTACATTTACAAAGTAACCCTCCCAACCCTGTTTATAACCCATCTTCTTCTAGTGCTCCAGAAGCATTAATATCCCTGGACGCAGAGAAGGCTTTTGACCGTGTGGAGTGGGGCTATCTCTTCTACTCCTTAGACAAATTTGGCTTTCGGAAAAAGTTTACGACCTGGACTAAACTGCTTTACTCCTCGCCTCAGGCCTCCGTTAGAACTAATAACAATCAATTGGAATATTTCCCTCTTCATAGGTCCACCAGACAGGGTTACCCTTTAAGTCCTTTGCTTTTCGCCCTCGCGATTGAGCCCCTCGCCATTGCGCTTCGCTCTAACCCCTTCATTACTGGGATAACCAGAAATGGCGCAGAACAGAGAGTCTCTCTTTATGCGGACAACCTTCTTATGTAGCTCTCGAACTTGTCTGTTTCAATCCCTGCTACACTTGCCACGCTGGACTCATTTGGTTTCATATCAGAATATAAACTTAATCTTGGTAAAAGTGAATTATTTCCTCTAAACTCAACCGCACGTAAATGTCCTTTACATAACTTCCCATTTAAAGTATCTCTGCAAAGCTTTACATATCTTGGAATACAAGTTACTAGCACATTTAAAAGTCTCTTTAAGGCCAATTTTACACCCTGTTTAGAACGTATGCAACAAGACTTTGAACGCTGGTCACTGCTCCCTTTAAATTTGGCCGCGAGGATCAACTCAGTAAAAATGAATCTGTTTCAGTGTATACCTATTTTTCTTCCTCAAGCGTTTTTTCTGAAAATTGATAGCTCCATTTTGGAGTTTATTTGGAACAAAAAGAAACCTAGAATTCGTAAAGACTTTCTACAAAGGCCAAAGCCTCTTGAAGGAATGGCCCTGCCAAACTTTAGATTTTACTATTCGGCTTCCAACCTAAGAATCTTACAGTATTGGCTTAGGTCCAATACACTTCATCCTCACCCCGCTTGGCTGGCTATGGAGACTTTTTCCTCTAAGCCTGTGTCACTGACATCACTTGTACACTCCCCCATCAATAGCCAGGTTTCCCTCTATGCTAAAACTATAGTTGTTAAAACCTTCTTAAGGATTTGGAATCAGTTTAAACGTCACTTTGGTCTGCAAGCTTTTTCTACCTCGGCTCCACTAGCTGCAAATCATGTTTTTCCCCCCTCCATATCAGATGGTGCATTTTCTATATGGTCAAATCTTGGTATTAAAACATTTAAAGATTTATATATTGAGAACACTTTTGCATCTTTTCAACAGCTCTCAGAATTGTTCTCTCTTCCTAAACATATTTTTTTTAGATACCTGCAAATTCTGAGTTTTGCTCGCAATAGATATGCTCAGTGTCCTAACCTGCCAGCTGACACGCCTATACTGTAGATGCTTTTCTCACTCAGGTCCCTGTGATTAAAGGAATTATCTTGTGTATTTACAATCAAATCCAAACCCTATCTTCAACCTCTCTAAACTCTGTGAAAGCTGTTTTGGAGGAGGATTTGGGGCAGGAGATCTCAGGGGATCTTTGGGGCAATATTCTTAAGCGTGTGCATACTTCATCCGTCTGCGCAAGACATGGTTTGATTCAGTGTAAAGTTGTTCACTGCACCCATTGGACTAAAGTCAGGCTGTTCAAAGTGTTTGACAATATAGATCCTTTTTGTGAAAAATTTCACCAAACACCTGCAAACCATTTGCATATGTGTTGGTCATGTACGTCTCTGCACAACTACTGGACTTCAATTTTCAGTACTTTGTCAGAGGTAACTGGGACGCTTATAGAGCCTAATGCCATTACTGCAGTATTTGGCATCCCAAACCTGCCTTTGCCTAGGCTCAAAGCAGACCTTATAGCCTTTGCAACATTACTAGCAAGACGTCTTATTCTAACAACATGGAAATCACCGACACCACCTTCCCACAATATGTGGATAAGGGACATTTTTAATAATTTGCAGCTTGAAAAAATCCGTTACACATTGAGAGGCTCCTCCGGGAAGTTCCGGAGTGTCTGGGGACCTTTCTTTGCCTATGCAGGGAGGATGACCTTCCCGGATATTCCGGAATAAGACCCAAATATGTATGTGTGTATGTATATACATATATATTTATATGTGAAACATTTTAAATGTATTTGTACTATTACCTGAAGAGAATGAGATTATGTGTTTGTTTGTGTTTTGTTGTATGACTAAGCCAACTGTTTTTTTTTTTTTGTCTTGTAATGTTTCATATGTTATGTCATCCGCACAACTGTAATTTGACACTGTCAATCACAACCGCTCTGTCATCTCTGTTTAATTTGTGTACGAAAATCAATAAACAAAGTTTATAAAAAAATTAATTAAAAAAAGCATTGCAGTCACTAGAGAACAGTGCAATGGTTCTCGAATAGATCACATTTAGATCATACATTTTGGAGTCGCCAATTGTGATGGATTTGGTTGTTGTTCCCATGGTCTTCACTTTGGTTGAGATGGTGTTGGAAAATCCCTCCGGCCAGGTCTTTTCAAATTGTTCTAACATTGCCTCCACTGTCTACACTGGCAGTTGGAGGGGCTATCTTGCCACTGGTGATGTTCACAATGCTCTCTCCTGGATGTGTGTTGGGATCCAATGCATGGAGGCAGGTGTCTAGTTTCTGATGAAGTCCATCCCTGTCCTTGGTGTCTGCTCTAACCCTGGCTTTAGCCTCCTCCTTGTGATAGAGATGTACTTTTGTTGTATTTGTCTCCTCCTCTTCCATGTCCTTCATGTCTGATTCAATCTTGCAGCAGATGTGGCGGCTCAGGGCCCAGATCTTCAGTGCTTCTGGCTTCAAGGTTATCCCAATGATCCCTCCTGCATTGTGGCTGTACCTCATGAAGGTGGACTCTATGAACTGGTCACTCCACAGGCCGTTCCATATTACACGGATGTGTCGCATCACATGTTGCCCTTGGAGGAAATAGCCTTGGACATGTGGAGGAAGCTTCTCCATGGAACGGAGGTAGTAGAGCCATACCTGCCATAGTTGACATGGCCAGCTGCAAAGTAGTAGGGAAGCATCTTCCGGAATGTGGTCAGATGGAGAAACAAGTCCCCCTCACGTTCAGCCCGGATGTACGACATCATCAGCAACACTGGTTTCACCAAGACCTCAACCCAAAGTTTGGCTGTCCTACTTTGACTAGCAATCTGATCCAGGGCTCTCATCAGATCGTCTGCTTTCTGGAAATGGCCAACCATAATCACACTCCGCAGCACCTCCTCCGCCATCATGCCCAGGGCACGTACATTCTGAGGGAACTTCTTCCCATTCAACATCTTGGCAACCCCACCAAATACTTCTGGCAGGACACTAGAGAGCCCACTTTCCGCCATCAGTGAACCTATAGCCCCAACAAAACTCATCAATGCATGCATACCCCCAAGACGTAAGTGCATGTCTTTGAACTTATCTGGATGGGCCCATAACGCTTGCACTGCAACCCAGTAGAGCTGCAGGTCACATGTCAGCACACTGAAATTCTGACCAGTTTCAGATGTGAGCTCTTGTACTCTGGCCATGGCTGTCATCATTGTATCGGGATCAGATGGCTTCATGTCGATCAGGGGTAAGTAGAGCACTTTTGTCTTGGCCTGGGGGAGAGTACCCTGCTCCCTGCTATGTTTCGTGTTGTATCCATGGTATTCAGGGCAGTTGTGCTGAGTAAGAACTTCCTGTAGAAAACTAAGGTCAGCCTCTGAAGCTCTCGTAACCACAACTACTTGGTGAGCAAGTGACTTCAGGGAGCAGACAGCCTTTGTGGCTTCATCTGGTGGCATTGGAGGCTGTTTGGGTCCCTGGTATCTGTGGATGTCTATATCGTATGGAATGTCTGGTGAATCTTTGGGGATCCTGTTGATCTTTGGATTGGTTTGCTCCTCACCCTCTTCAGAGCTCTGTGAGTACTGTGTAAGAAGGACACCTAGTGAATGTGTGGACTGCTTACCATTCTGAGAGGCTACATCAGCATCAAAATGATCCACAATAGCCTGAACTAGACCATCGTCAGCATTAAATATGCCAGAAAATTTAAAATCTGCTACTGCTGCCTGAGATGCTGATTTCTTGAACATGCAATACTCTGTGTAAGAACAACATACACCATAGGAATACATGCTATTGATAAGCTTCTTGGACGCTACCATTTTTCCTGCTAGGTCTACTTGCAAACAAGTTGCCTGAGACTTGAGAGTACTAGTGACAATTGAACCTTTGAGCAGTGCAGGAAGGGTATTATCTAGCTTTGGAGAAACCTTTGCTAACAACATGAACAGAAAGTCACTCACTGACTCTTTGATCATGTCCTCCTTATTAATGCTGATGTTATAGTGTCCCTTGTCCATATTAATGTTTTTCACATCCTCAATGATTTGCTTGCTAGCTCTCACTGCGATGCTCTCCATGTCATCCTCGTCATCATTAACAAGCCGAAGAGCCTGCGAGGCACAACTAGGAAAAGCAATGATGTCAGCTATCCCAGGTGAGGATAGTACCAGAAGATCACTGCCAAATGTCTGCTGGAGTTGCCGGATGAGGGTCCTCCTAGAAAGCTTATCCCCATGAAGGTCTGTATAGAGTGCAAACAGTTCAACAGAATTCCACATTTTGACCGGTCAGCTGTCATCTTCTCTACAACTGACGTAAAAGCAGGATCTTCGTCAGTGTCCTCTGAACTTCTACCCGCCTGCCCTGGCAGTGACCTAAATTGGACAAATCTTTGTCGACAATCAACATGGTACCGGGAATCTGCAGCATGCAGATCACTAATTGTCCCCTGAAGACGATGTTGGACGATTTTCGAAACAGCATCCTTTCGTTTTCCACAAACTTCTAATAGAGACTGCTTGGTCTCCAATTCTCGGAATAAGAATGCAGCCCTCCATCTGGACGGGTTTTTCTTTTCAATGTTAAGATTGCAAAACTCACCACAGAAAACACAATGCTTTTGACAATTGAAACGTTCATCTAAGTCCCCTGACTGTGAGCGCCTGAAGGAACTTTTGAATCTGTTTCTCCAGCCCTCTGACGTTTGTGCCGTTCACAGTGAATCTTTGAGGTGTAACATGAAACACAACTTTTATGGCATTTCAATTTGAATTCGTTGTTATTGATAAATGTTTCTTGAAGCTCAAAGTGTTTTTCATCACCATACAGATGTAGCGCTTAATTTCAGACGCCTACCCGTGCGGGTCCGTGATCTGCACGGGGTGGGCCCCTGCTGAAAAGGAACCCCCCCCCCCCCCCCCCCCCCCCCGCTGGACTTGATACGCCCCCTTGATAAATACATGTAATTTTAATGAAACCAGCTGCAATGGATCATGGATCCACCAGGGGGAGCCGTGAAAAGCTGCCACACTGGAACTCATGTGAAATAAACAGCTGATAGATCTACAGGTATCTGATGTAGCGGATATTTATTAATATCCATAATGTCACAGATAGGATCATATTATGCGCTAAATAAGAGACATGTAATCATTTAGAAAACACCACCATGTTTTTATTTAACAAAATAATCCATCGCTATGTTTTTTCATCAGGAAATGCAGCCTGGCTCAAACAAACGATTTTCAATCATCATCCTCACGATCATTTAATGTATCATATGTTCGCAAATTGAAATGAAAGCACTAATACATGTAGTTTAATCCACGTGAGTTTACAACAACAAAAATAATCGCTTTGTTTTTATATCAAATCCGACCGGAGGAAAATGCAGCACGGCTCTCACTACCGATCATCCTAATCCCACGGGCAAACAATAATATGTACAGTGTTAATAGTTTACTGTATTATTAGTGTCTAATATTACTGCTATAACAATCACACATTGAGTTGTTAAAAACAGACCGTTTTTTTTTTAAACAGTCTGAATGTGTGTTTACCTGTGTTGGGACTAACGCGTTGCAAACTATCGCACACGACTACCTTTTGCGGTAACTAATAATGTTACTAGTTAACTATTCCCATTCACTAACTGTATCAGTTACTGTGATTTAAATGGTTGCGTTACTGCGTTACATTATGTGATCCAACTGAACCGAATCTCCCTGCGGAAGTAATTTACAGGCGAATACAGCGATGTCCTCTCACAGTACAATGGAAAAGCGAAAGTGACCAGAGAGGAGTGATGATTGGTTAACACGGGGTAACATTTCAGGGTGAGCCAATCAGAGACAGAGTTGGGCGGGTCTTGCCTTAAGGGGAAAATACACAGACACACAAACACTTGCTAACACACACACATACACGGCAACGCCCACCACCAGCACACACACTATGGCAGATGCAAGTATCAGCGAGAGCAGCAGCGCATTTACAACTTGGTGATATAACCACTATTTTCAATTTGTGGGGATAAAGGACGCACAAAATATTATGGTCAAATGTAAACTGTGTGCAGGACAGAAAGCATTGTCCACATCGAATAACAGCAATGCCAATCTCCTGAAGCACCTAAGTAATGTAGCCTACATGGGGCTATAAAACTATTCGCCAAAGACCCCACCGTCTCAACCACCGGCAGTGACCCAGATGAAGCAACACCATCTAAACAGCCAAAAGACGATTTTTTAAAATCGCCACATGTCACCCAGAGTCAACTAAACAGATTGATTGCTGAAAATAGTTTGTTCGTCTTTAGTGTCAGTTGATTATTTATCTAATTGTTACTGCCAAAAGAGTGTATTTCTTGTTTAACTGTTACACTCCCAACATAGTGTAGTTGTTAATGTGTACACTGTGGTGATTGACATTATTCACCCACGGATCTATGGGTTGGGGTATTGTTCTGCACGGACATTTTAGGTCTTCGCTTCCCGGGCCTGAAGTTGTTTACAATGGTTTTCAGATGCTAAATTAAAGTCTAACTTGTACCTTTGATACCCCGCCTCCGACTCCCATCTCTCCGCACCACAACACTGCCAAAAGAGTGTAGTTGTTTTTATTTCATATTGCACTACTTATAACTTGATTGTTGAGGGTAAAATAACAGCTGATAGATCTACTGGTATCTGATATAGTGGATATTTGTTAAGATCCATATGTCACGGATGGGATCATATTCTGTGCTAAATAAGAGACATGTAATCATTTACTAAACATCACCATGTTTTTATTTAACAAAATAATGTTGTTTAATTCACGTTGGCGTAAGTACAAAACCATCGCTATGTTTTTAGATCAGGAAATGCAGCCCGGCTCAAACAAACGATTTTCAATCATCATCCTCACGATCATTTAATGTATCTTATGTTCACGAGTTGAAATGAATGCACTAAATGTAATCCCCGTGAGTTTACAACAACAAAAATAATCGCTTTGTTTTTATATCAAATCCGACCGGAGGAAAATGCAGCACGGCTCTCACTACCGATCATCCTAATCCCACGGGCAGCAATAATATGTACAGTGTTAATAGTTTACTGTATTATTAGTGTCTAATATTACTGGGGATTTCAGAATGGTACTGGATTTTGATTGATTGTATCGGCTTCATATCGTAACATATTCCCGAAGTATGAAATTCAAAAATGTCCCACATTAAGGCAATTCACCCTACATTTAATTATTCAAACAAAATCATATTTCGTTTCTTTTTAACGAAATAAATGTGGTTTAATCCACATAATTTACTGTGTTAATTGTTTACTGTAGTATTGTGCACATTACTTTTCGCTGCTTGTTGCACTCCTGGTTAGAAGCTAAACTGCATTTCGTTGTCTCAGTAGGCCTACCTGTAATATGTGCAATAACAATAAAGTTGAATCTAATCTTGAGCAGGAACAAATGTATTTACTTAGTACATATCTGACATTAACGATTAAACACATTTGTGCATTCTTTAAACCGAGTCAAGCCGACTCCGGAGGTGGCGGCACATTAAAGTGTGCACCTGATTGTTTAACTTGAAGGTGCCTGATGACATTTACTCATTCAAAGAAAATCATATTTAGTTTCTTTTTAAACGAAATAAATGTGGTTTAATCCACAAAATTTACTGTGTTAATTGTTTACTGTAGGCTAGTATTGTTTAACTTGAAGGTGCCTGATGTGAATATTTCCAGCCAAACCATTTACACCTTCCTTTTTTCCCGTCCAAAGTTTGAATTGGAGAAAGGTAATGGTTATCGATGGTGCTTTTATAGCCTATTGTATAATAACTGTGTGATTTATATTACTTTTCAAATGCATATGGCCACCCATTTACACTGTTCTTCCCGTCAAGAATATGAATAGAACTTAGTTAGATCACTTTACATTTCTGCCCCCCACGTCTCCCCGTCCCGAAAATAATAAATAAAATAAAAAGAGGAAACAATTTTCAAGTTCAGTTTTCACCGTTTTATTTAAAATAACTGACATAACAGACACCATACTAGTCCTATCTGCTGCGGAAACCAGGACGAGCTATTTCGGGATCTGTTTTTTGGGGGCTCCTCAGTCTCTCATTTACCCGGCTCCTGATCTTATGCCACTGGCAGTGTTGGGCAAGTTACTTTTAAAAAGTAACTAGTAATAGTTATTGTTACCAACGCGTTACTTTGTAACGCGTTAGTAACAATAACTAAGTCAGGGCTCAATCTTTTTCAACCTCTTGACGGGAAAAAAGGAAGGTGTAAATGGTTGAATGATGAATAAACAGTGAGGAGGGGTACAGTATGAATACACTAGATATACACAGCCGCCCAGCTTGTGAGCAATGAACACCAATGAGCGCTCAGCTCGAGATACCAGCGAGTCGAGAGAGAGAATGATATCTGCATTTTCTCTTTTGGTTTGATTACACATGCTGGGGATGGTGTTTACAAACATTGACCAGACTGTTCACCAGCCCCACCCCCCATGTTGCCTATGCTGTGTTGCGAACTCTTTGTTTAAAACGAATTGGCCATCGGAATGTGTGGAGGAATTCTCCCAAGGGGGATGGTCACATTCCACAGCTCTCCCCCCCACTCCTGTGATCTTCCAACCCCCAGTCTGTAGGTTTGTGTTAGCATATTTCTATGCCGTAATTAATACTGGTCCTCTCACGCACATACATTCTCCTTACAGTAGGCCTATACATACATATATGAGTCCGTGTTACGGACCATTTGTTTTTCTTTATTAAAAAAGTAAAAGGAAGAGCGTCTGAGAGGCGTTTTTGCCCTTTTGCTTTTTACCTTACTAAATGGTCTAATGGTCAGTGGAGCGAGGGAGGCCGCGAAACTCGCGGAAGTGATTTCAAAACAAAAAGCACTCGTTTGCTTGGAACAAAGAAAACGGCCAAGACACACATTGAGTCCAGAAAACGAATGTTATTAATGGCTGTAAATATAATAAGCCTGTGTCTAAAATTGAAAACAGGCTTATTATATTTACAGCCCTTAATAACATTCATTTTCTGGTGTCAATGTGTGTCTTGGCCGTTTTCTTTGGGATCGCTAAATTCCCCTTGTTTCCTCTTGCATACATATATTGTCTTCAGACATACATACATTCTTCTCTTGCATACATATATTGTCTTCAGACATGCATATATTATTGTTAATAGTAAATGTAAACATTGAATGAATGTGCATGACAACAAAATGTATAAATATGAGCATTAAAATATATGAATATGAGAACAAAATGCATGAATGTGTGAGTGACAATGTATGAATGTGTGCATTGAAATATGATAATATGAGAGCAGAATGTGTGAGTGTAAATATATACGTGTATGAGAGTAAAACTGTATTTATGTAAAAGGAGAATATATGTGTGTAAGAGTGAACATGTATGTATGTAAAAGGAGAATATGTGTGTGAGAGTGAAAATGTATGTAAGTAAAAGGAGAATATATGTGTGTAAGAGTGAAAATGTATGTATGTAAAAGGAGAATATGTGTGTAAGTGTGAAAATGTGCTTCATTTTGAATGTCCGATAGTCCACCATTTCCACCGGAAATATCAAACATTTAATTAAAGTGAAAAACAATGAACAAGACTTAACGTATTAATAATAATTTATTATATTTATTCCGTTTGGATGTAGGATTTTTTACTTTGTTTAAAGCAGTGTTCTTCACTGCAGCAGAGAGCTAAGAGCTGTCAGACTAGACATAACCCTGAAAAGTATTATCATCTGAAATTAATCATTATGTTATTAATATGAAATACATATAAGTATTGTTACAACTTGTATTTAGAAATACTCTGTTGTAATTATTGATGCATAAATGTGTTCATCCATTCAATGTGGCATCTGCTATAATTGGGTTAGTGTATGATATTACTTAATAATACAATACATTAGAATATATGATATGATAATTACATTTGAGTTTTATTCATTTCTTATTTCCTAGTTTCTCATTATTATTATTTTTATCGCTCATCTTATTTTTGATTTTATTAATCTCTGCTATCCTGTTTTTCACTCTCACTACTGTGTAAAAACACCCCAACAATATTACAAAAAATATACTGCATAAAGCAAACTATATACTTTATTTGATCGTTTTTCATTATAGTAGCCTGTGAAAACCATAACAAATAAGTGATTAAATGCTACAGTATTCAGCAAACACAACTGCAGAGCTGCAAACATTGCAAACAGACTAAGTTCTACAACACCCAGTTGTCTTTGTGTATTTGTGAATGAAGCGCCATCTCATGGTTAAATCCTGTAATTGAACAAATGGGGAAATTGGGCAACGCCCTCTAGCAATTTCGCAACACCCCCAGCCACTGGGATCCGCTGGGCTTTTGACTGGGACTCACCCATGTGAGTCCTATCTGGAGTGCTACATCTGTATATCTTGCTACACTGGATAATGTTTGCTAATCTGACTGCTTCTGCAGAGATCAAAAGTTCCTTCTTCGCTTGGCAGTTAAACCTCCAACTGAAGTAGCATTCATCAGGCACTGAATCCATAACCAATGTAAACCCTGTAAAGAAAATAAATAATACAAAAAAGGTTAATACACTTACATGTCCATCTATGCTAATATTTTATTCTAATAGCCTACCAATTTCCAGTGTTATTCTTGACTGATTTACATTGAATGATAGCCATGCTAACAGTAGACTACATTAATAGCTAGCATCATGAGAAAGAAAAACAAATGTGACTTGCTCTATCGAAATCAAATCAGTCACATTGACCCGAAGACACATTTTGAGTTGTATACACTGTTGGAAAGAGGAGATTCCTAGCTTTGATATCAGGATTGCTGTTGTACTACTACTGTACATATTTCACATTATATAATGACTGTCACCGAGTCATCATTTGGAGGAAAAGGCCTTCAAAGTGTCCTCTTCTCTGGAATTCATCGATCTGATTGATTAATAAATCACCAAAGTAAAGTCGTTTGTATTACCGGTCTGGGGGAAGCGTGTGTGTGTGTGTGTGTGTGTGCGCGCGTGTGTGTGTGTGTGTGTGTGTGTGTGTGTGTGTGTGTGTGTGTGTGTGTGTGTGTGTGTGTGTGTGTGTGTGTGTGTGTGTGTGTGTGTGTGTGTGTGTGTGTGTGTGTGTGTGTGTGTGTGTGTGTGTGTGTGTGTGTGTGTGTGTGTGTGTGTGTGTGTGTGTGTGCGTGCGTGCGTGCGTGCGTGCGTGCGTGCGTGCGTGCGTGCGTGCGTGCGTGCGTGCGTGCGTGCGTGCGTGCGTGCGTGCGTGCGTGCGTGCGTGCGTGCGGGCATATTTTCCCTGGGGAAGTGTAGGCTGGTGAACAGAACTGTCAACGTCAGCGCATTATGATGCCGTTTTACAAATATAATAATAAAGGGCGGTGCCGGCCGTCGGCGAACCGAGCCAGCCTTTCTGTGGGACAGGGGATGAATGATAAAAATGAGGAGAGCGGGACATCTGGTCACCCTAGCTGTGACGTTAAATTACTCCGTTCTCCGCTTGTAATTATGCCGTTACAAGCTTCAAAGTTATAGTTATCATCTGAATTTGCCGAAACAAGTTTAATATTCTGAAAGCCAAGACTTTGTTTATTTGAAATCAGATGAAAACAAACTTTAACGGACCCTACCGTGTTATCCATGATTACTAGTATAGTAATAGTAAAAGTCACGCCTTACATTCATAATTTCAGCGGAGGGAGGGGAAACGGCGCTGCGGAACAGCAGAGTGGCGAGCGAGAGCTGTCATCTTCCCTTTACAAGCTTCAAACATGTATTTATCGTGAGATATTGTCAATAACATTTTCATATTCTGAAAGTCAAGACTTTGTTTATTTAAAATCAAACAAAACACCCGAGCCCTGAAAAACTAGTTTTTTACACAAATCAACGTTTATTTTGAAATGAGCCGTTGCGACTTCCGACTGATCGAGCGGGTCACAAATGTATATGTGAAATAATAGTCAATATAAGATATAATAGCAGAGGTGGGGACTCGAGTCACATGACTTGACTCGAGTCAGACTCGAGTCGCATATTTTAACACTTGACTTGACTTTGACTTGGTATTCATGACTTGAGACTTGACTTAAGCTTGAGACAGATGACTTGAAAGGACTTGACTGTTTAAAATTAAATATTTGCGTTTGTTTTTGTAGTGGGATATTACGTTTAGTTTTTTCGAAAAACGTGATTATAACGCCATGCGCGCAAACCTGGCAACCCACTAGACGGCAAGAGTGTCAGTTAACATGGCAGCGGCTGGCTTCACTCCAAAAATAGTGAAGTTTAGATTCAAGGATTATTTTGTCGATGACGCTAATAAGAAGAGAACAGCGGTATAGAGAGGCGAAGTCCCTCCCCTTCCGGGAGCCTCCATGGGACCCCGGAAGCGGAAAATTATACATTGAATTCAATGGAGAGAGAAAACGTATCTTTTGATCCCGTTTGAATTGTGCCACGAACTACACATATGATGTTTGTCAATTTAAAAGAACATTTTGCAAGTCAAAAAAATAAAAATGTGTCGTAAAACTGTGAAGTAACAATTTTTGTTGTGTTAAGCCGCTCAGTGAAGCACATGTCTCTGGTCCCGCATAATACGCGTCACCAACACAAAGATGGCCGTCACGTTGGTACATTTCACCTCATTCTTTCAGAATGAGAATAAAAGTATAAAACGAGGTGAAAATCACTACAAGTCTGGGCACGTTGAGAGCTGTACATACACGAAAGGGGAGTTAGTCGGTTCTGTAAGAGCCAGCATGCGGGACCGGCTTTACAAGGTTTCGGTGAGTAACATGAGTGCAATGTTTAACGTTAATGTCAGTCAATAAGGAGGAGAATGAAAAAGAAGATAATGAACCACAGACCCGGCATATAATGACTGCAGTGTGCAGGGCTGTGTTAATTTATGTTACTGTTATCAATAGCATTAGTTGACTGAGAAAACCGTCAAGAAAAAAAGTTTAGCGATGTTACGAGTCGACTAGTATAATATGCCCACGGCTGTGATTGACAACCTGGACAGCCAGTCAGAAGCTAGAATGCCAACCTAGAGAGCCAATCAGAACCTAGAACTGGTGTACTGTATACGGGTGTGTATGCTGTGGATAACATTGGTGTTCACAAGAACAAGGTACACTCCCGTGTTTTGTTTTAGTTGCTCTTCAGATTGAAGCGGCCAGTTTTATATCGACTATACTGTATGTGTGATCTCCTTTTACATCTCGTTGTGTCATTTGAGTTTATTTGCTGTGTGTAGATTCAAGGATTTTGGTTATCTTGTCAATTTGTTTGGTTATCTAGGCACAGCTGTGTGTGACTCCCTCTGGTAAACTGGTATGTGTTTTCCTAATGTAGAGAGCATTGATTAATTAATAAACTACACACTGAGTCTAGATCCTGACCAAATCCTTTTTTTGTGTTGATCAAATGTTTTTCAAAAATGCAATACACATTTAAAAAATACAATGTACAATCACAACCAATACAACACAAATTACAAAAAATACAGAAAAACAAACAATAACAACAATCAGACACGTGGACAAAACTATGGAAAAATAAACCCTCCCACCCCCAGATCTGGACCATCCTTGTATTGCTCATTCAATCTATTATAGCATGTTAACAAACATGGTACTTACTTTATTTGTACAGATCTACATGGGAGAGGATGGCACGATGCAGAGCGCTGTCTGTGGTTGTGCACGGGGGATGTACAAATGCAGCCACGCTGCAGCATTGGCAATATTTGCCATGTGGCAGATCAGCTCCACAGAAGTTGAGTGCCAGTGGAGGAAGCCTGGCACTTCAAAAGTAGTCCAGCCGGTGTCTCAACTCTACCAACAGCAAGAGGAGACATACAACCCACTGGCCAGAGACATCGCTACTGATGATGTAGACTGGTTCAGGTCTGCACTGAGGGGCACACAGTGTGGCATGGCATGGCTTTTGTCACCTGAGCCAGGGCTGCAGCCTCAACATCAGGCCATTTTCACCGTGCCGGAGCTGGTGAAGGAGCATGGGGGTCGGGGGCTTGAGGCAATTCTTGCCTCAATGCGACTGAGCAGAGACCAGCAAGCTGCCATCCAGACAGCCACCGTAGGACAGCGGACAAATCCTCAGTGGCAGTTACAAAGGCAGGGCAGGTTGACAGCCAGCAATTTTGGTGCTGTGCTGAGGTCGGGACTTTCATCCACTCCATGCGCGTCCCTCATGAAGAGGGTGCTTGGGGGGTACAATTTAGACGGAGTCATGGCTGTCAACTGGGGAGTTGTAAACTAGGCCGAAGGGGTGAAGGCTTTTTTGCAGGCCTATCGGGTGACAGTGATCGACTCTGGTCTATTTGTGAGTGAGTCGGGTGTTTTGGGAGCATCACCTGATGGACTTGTGCAAACATCTGCCCTGCTGGAGGTGAAGTGTCCACACAGCCAGAGGAACATGACCATCGCGGAGGCAGTCCAGTTACCATCCTTCTGTCTCCGTGAGGAGGGTGGGTCATACATTCTCAAGAAGAATCACCCATACTGGCATCAGGTCCAAGGGCAGCTGCACATCACAGACCGGAGTCTCTGCTACTTTGTTGTGTGGACCACGAAGGAGGCGATCATCATCCCCATCCCCAAAGACCCTGCATGGCATGGAAATCTCCTCCTCCTGGAGAACTTCTACACTCAGCATATGCTCCCTGTGTTGGCCAGTAGGGAGGAGGACATGTAAATAAACACACACACACACACACACACACACACACACACACACACACACACACACACACACACACACACACACACACACACACACACACACACACACACACACACACACACACACACACACACACACACACACACACACACACACACACACACACACACACGATATTTAACTAATAAACAATAAATCCCATGTTGTTGGAAAAGTAATAATGCTGCATGTATACGTTTTTGTTCAAATATCGCAAGTGTTATCGTGTTATGTGTTCCTGATATCGTGCAGCCCTAATATTAAGGCCTTATTGTCACATGCACAATAACTACAGTGCAGTTTTGGGCAATGAACATGTTAAGTCTCAGGCCCCTCTAAAATAAATGATATTTAAGACATATAAATAAAGAATTACTTTTACTGACCTACTACATAACTGTATTACATGGTTATATAAATAGTTTGAATGATTCATGACTGACAGAAGCTTGTTTTTACACTGACCTGTTATACTCATATCTATTAATGTCTTTGTAACTTCAGTAAACCTCAACAATGCCCCTTCTGGTTTCATGCATCACAGTTCAGTAAACTGAGTAAAATATGAACTAGTGTAATCATTATAATAACTTAGGATTGTAACTCTTTAAAAAAGGTGTAGGTGGCTCTTAAAAGAGCCGTTGTGTGACTTTGGGCTGGTCTCAGCAGTTTAAGCCCTCTCCGCGGATGCAGCGGGCCAGCTGGATGCTCCCCCCGGGGATCGCAGGCTGAAAGGTTTGGGAACCCCTGGCTTAGTCAACTGGCTGGGTGCTGGCTACTTCCTTTATCAGGGGATTTTGCAGGTTCACCAAGGCACAGCAAAGCTGTACCAGCACATTTGCAGTGTTCCTGAGGTGGCAAGGGATCAGGTCCAGAATCCTGAACTCCTTTATTCTGGCATTTGCCCTCTCCACATGGATCCTGTTCTTGGCTATTTCCCTGGTAGCTCTCACTTTACTCTCTGTGAACTTACCCTTGTTCAGGAAAGGGGGAATGTTCACAATCACACCCGCAGGCACAATATCTGAAATTAAAAAGCCCTTGTCTGCCAGGATAAGGTCGCCAGCCACTAAATGTTCCAGAATGCCTGAATGCTGCATAATGGCCTTATCAGACACAGAGCCCGGGAAGAGTTGGCTGCAGAAGTTGATGACTCCATTTGGGGCCACAGAGATGAGCACTTTGAAGGAGTGCATCCCTCTGTAGGAGGAGTACGTCAGTTTGGCTTGGTCCATCTGACTTGGGGCGGCCACGTGGATGTCGGTGCAGTCTACAATCATTCTGCAGTTGAAGGCAGAGGACTGGAAAGCAGCAGGCATGTTGTTTTGTTTTTTTTGCCTACTGGGCACAGTGGATATTATTTTTTCGAACAGCAACCTGTGGAGCAGATGGACCATGGTGTTCACCACATTACCCACTGTTGCGGTACTGCAGTGGAACAGCTGTGCAAGGTGCAGGTGAGGATAATTCTGCCGGATCTTCATCATGGCCATGAAAACCTGGTCTGCCAGCAGGATGCCCTCCACTTTCCATCCAGCGTAATACACAATGGAGCCCTCAAAGCGCTCCACCAACCCCGCCACCCTTTTAAACATGGCCTGGTCAGGAAGCCCTGTTTCCATACGGATGACATCATCAGGTAAGCCTGGTGCTGAATATTTGGCCATTCGCATCCAAGTATCCCCTGCCAGGTCTGCGGAACAACTGGACTGCACACTGGAGGGTCCAGGTTCGGTGTCTGCGGCCTGCACGCTGGAGAATTCGGGGTCAGTTTCTGCAGACTCAGGCCCTTTGCTGTAGCTGTGGTCGCTGGACTGATTAACCGCTAAGCTCCCTTTCTCTTTGGTCCACTCAAATACAGTTGGCCCTTTCTCTTTTCCATGAGGAAAATGGCAGCTGCATATTCTGCTTTTCTCATCTGGCTCCCTGTCTGCTCGTCTACAATGAGAAAAGTATATAATTCATTGCTAACAATCATTTAAACCTGCCAAATAGCCCCCCTACCCATAGTTTAAACAGTCTGCACTCTTTTATTTATCTTGTGAAGCAATTGTAACATTCAGCTTGTGTGTGTTTTAGTTGTCTTTATTTCCAGGTAGAAGAGGACCAAGAGTGAGGAAGTGAGACAGAGCTCTTAAAAGGCAAAACAGTGTGTTTGGCCTTTTAAGTGTGACACATATGTAGTGATAAATGCTTCACCTGACCACTGTTCCTAAATAAAAAAAGTTTTCTGCATCGTCAGTCATTTTTTCCAAATAATTACCAATATTTCACAAATTCTTCATGTAAACTTAAGAGCACAGCTGTATGTTGACTGTCAACTTTGCTTGGTTCATCTTACTGGGGGGCAGCTACATGGATGTCGGTGCAGTCCACAATCATTTTGCAGTTGAAGGCAGAATGAATGTATTATTGACTCAGAATGAAGCACAACTTTATGTCATACAATACATTGACTTTATTTGTAATTGTGTAAAAAAATAAAGCATTGATTAGCAAGCAGGACCTGCAGGAACAGAGAACGGTGATGGATGGAGCTGGGAAGAGAGAAGAATAAAGAAAACAGATCAACTTTATTATCGGATATTAACAATTCAATTTTCAAAACAAGTTGCCGCTCCTACAGTTTTCTAGTGTGTAAAGATGATTTCACATGACCTAAGCAAAATATCACACTCAATACATGTGTGTCTCTGGGGGGTGCATTGTGCCTTTGATGTATATAAATAATATACCATAACCAAATACTATTACGTACAGTGGAAATCAGGTTGCCAGAGCAGGTCAGTGTGCATGTTCCTCAGGGTCTCAGCAGTTACAGGTGAGGTAAAGGAAATAAAAGAGAAAAAGGTCAGTAACAACACTTTAAAGTAACAACACTGAATAATTATCTATTTTAATAATTTTCTCTCAGTAATCACTCAACTACTGTCTTTCCAACAAACAGATTGACTCACCCTCACTGTCATCACAATGACACATGTCCAGAAGAATGTCATGCAAAGCTCCCTGCCTGCCTGCCTTCCTTCGACTCTCCCTGAACTGCTTTCTTAGCACCCGGTGGAGGGCGCAGTAGGCTACTCTTCAAATGTTTCACAAAATACTTACCATGATGACTACTCTTACTGTTTAACATTTTGGTGTACTTCATGTAATAAAATAATAACTTCATGGCTACTAAAAATGACAAGGCTAAGTAATGTAATGCTAACTAACGTGCTCGCTACTCGTCGCTACTAGCTAGGTAGCTAACTTGACTATGTTCCATGCACAACATGTATATTACCTATGATATTACCTGATATGTCTGATCCAGCGAGTCCTGGTCCTTTCATCAGACGGGAAGCGATAGAACGAGCAAGTGGTATGATCTCTTTTGTGATTACAACCTCGTACAAAGCACACAGGCATCTTGTAAAAGTGAATTTATTTGAGCAATCTCTTATATTTATTGGAGGGAATAAATCAGTTATGAAATCTTCTTCTTCGCTTTAATTACGAGTCGCAACCACTTGGAGCATTATCGCCTGTGACATCACATACGGAAGTAGATGGGCGTGACTTCGCCTCAGAGAGGCGAAGTCACGCCCATCTACTTCCGGTCCATGGGACCCCGGAAGCGAAAAGTTATACATTGAATTCAATGGAGAGAGAAAACATATCTTTTGATCCCGTTTGAATTGTGCCACGAACTACACATATGATGTTTGTCAATCTTAAACAATCATTTATATGTCAAAAAAGTCACATTTTGTCGTAAAACTGTTGAAATATAAGACTATGAAAGATACGCGACTACAAAGACTACAAATCCCAAATCCCATTCTGGGTCGCGTATGTGATGTCACAGGCGATAATGCTCCAAGTGGTTGAGACTCGTAATTAAAGTGAAGAAGAAGATTTCATAAGTGATTTATTACCTCCAATAAATATAAGAGATTGCTCCAATAAATTCACTTTTACAAGATGCCTGTGTGCTTTGTACCATGTTGTAATCACAAAAGTGATCATACCACTTGCTCGTTCTATCGCTTCCCGTCTGATGAAAGGACCAGGAGTCGCTGGATCAGACATATCAGGTAATATCATCGGTAATATACATGTTGTGCATGGAACATAGTCAAGTTAGCTACCTAGCTAGTAGCGACGAGTAGCGAGTACGTTAGTTAGCATTACATTACTTAGCCTTGTCCTTTTTAGTAGCCTTACCATGAAGTTATTATTTTATTACATGAAGTACACCAAAATGTTAAACAGTAAGAGTAGTCATCATGGTAAGTATTTCGTGAAACATTTGAAGAGTAGCCTACTGCGCCCTCCACCGGGTGCTAAGGAAGCAGTTCAGGGAGAGTCGAAGGAAGGCAGGCAGGCAGGGAGCTTTGCATGACATTCTTCTGGACATGTGTCATTGTGATGACAGTGAGGGTGAGTCAATCTGTTTGTTGGAAAGACAGTAGTTGAGTGATTACTGAGAGAAAATTATTAAAAGAGATAATTATTCAGTGTTTTTACTTTAAAGTGTTGTTACTGACCTTTTTCTCTTTTATTTTCTTTAACTCACCTGTAACTGCTGAGACCCTGAGGAACATGCACACTGACCTGCTCTGGCAACCTGATTTCCACTGTACGTAATAGTATTTGGTTATGGTATATTATTTATATACATCAAAGGCACAATGCACCCCCCAGAGACACACATGTATTGAGTGTGATATTTTGCATAGGTCATGTGAAATCATCTTTACATACTAGAAAACTGTAGGAGCGGCAACTTGTTTTGAAATTGAATTTTTAATATCCGATAATAAAGTTGATCTGTTTTCTTTATTCTTCTCTCTTCCCAGCTCCATCCATCACCGTTCTCTGTTCCTGCAGGTCCTGCTTGCTAATCAATGCTTTATTTTTTTACACAATTACAAATAAAGTCAATGTATTGTATGACATGAAGTTGTGCTTCATTCTGATTCAATAATAAATTAATTCTGCCTTCAACTGCAAAATGATTGTGGACTGTACCAACATCCATGTAGCTGCCCCCCAGTAAGATGAACCAAGCAAAGCTGACACTCAACATACAGCTGTGCTCTTAAGTTGACATGAAGAATTTGTGAAATATTGGTAATTATTTGGAAAAAATGACTGACGATGCAGAAAACTTTTTTTATTTAGGAACAGTGGTCAAGTGAAGCATTTATCACCACATATGTGTCACACTTAAAAGGCCAAACACACTGGCCAAACACACCTCGTTTACAACTCCCCAGTTGACAGCCATGACTCTGTCTAAATTGTATCCCCCAAGCACCCTCTTCATGAGGGACGCGCATGGAGTGGATGAAAGTCCCGACCTCAGCACAGCACCAAAATTGCTGGCTGTCAACCTGCCCTGCCTGTGTAACTGCCACTGAGGATTTGTCCGCTGTCCTACGGTGGCTGTCTGGATGGCAGCTTGCTGATCTCTGCTCAGTCGCATTGAGGCAAGAATTGCCTCAAGCCCACGACCCCCATGCTCCTTCACCAGCTCCGGCACGGTGAAAATGGCCTGATGTTGAGGCTGCAGCTCTGGCTCAGGTGACAAAAGCCATGCCATGCCACGCTGCGCCCCTCAGTGCAGACCTGAACCAGTCTACTTCCTCAGTGGCGATGTTTCTGGCCAGTGGGTTGTATGTCTCCTCTTGCTGTTGGTAGAGTTGAGACACCGGCTGGACTACTGTTGAAGTGCCAGGCTTCCTCCACTGGCACTCAACTTCTGTGGAGCTGATCTGCCACATGGCAAATATTGCCAATGCTGCAGCGTGGCTGCATTTGTACATCCCCCGTGCACAACCACAGACAGCGCTCTGCATCGCGCCATCCTCTCCCATGTAGATCTGTACAAATAAAGTAAGTACCATGTTTGTTAACATGCTATAATAGATTGAATGAGCAATACAAGGATGGTCCGGATCTGGGGGTGGGAGGGTTTATTTTTCCATAGTTTTGTCCTCTTGTCTGATTGTTTTTATTGTTTGTTTTTTCTGTATTTTTTGTAATTTGTGTTGTATTGGTTGTGATTGTACATTGTATTTTTTTAAATGTGTATTACATTTTTGAAAAACATTTGATAAAAAAAAAAAGGATTTGGTCAGGATCTAGACTCAGTGTGTAGTTTATGAATAAATCAATGCTCTCTACATTAGGAAAACACATACCAGTGTACCAGAGGGAGTCACACACAGCTGTGCCTAGATAACCAAACAAATTGACAAGATAACCAAAATCCTTGAATCTACACACAGCAAATAAACTCAAATGACACAACGAGATGTAAAAAGGAGATCACACATATAGTCGATATAAAACTGGCCGCTTCAATCTGAAGAGCAACTAAAACAAAACACGGGAGTGTACCTTGTTCTTGTGAACACTAATGTTATCCATAGCATACACACCCGTATACAGTACACCCGTTCTAGGTTCTGATTGGCTCTCTAGGTTGGCATTCTAGCTTCTGACTGGCTGTCCAGGTTGTCAATCACAGCCGTGGGCATATCATACTAGTCGACTCGTAACATCGCTAAACATTTTTTCTTGACGGTTTTCTCAGTCAACTAATGCTATTGATAACAGTAACATAAATTAACACAGCCCTGCACACTGCAGTCATTATATGCCGGGTCTGTGGTTCATCATCTTCTTTGTCATTCTCCTCCTTATTGACTGACATTAACGTTAAACATTGCACTCATGTTACTCACCGAAACCTTGTAAAGCCGGTCCCGCATGCTGGCTCTTACAGAACCGACTAACTCCCCTTTCGTGTATGTACAGCTCTCAACGTGCCCAGACTTGTAGTGATTTTCACCTCGTTTTATACTTTTATTCTCATTCTGAAAGAATGAGGTGAAATGTGCCAACGTGACGGCCATCTTTATGTTGGTGACGCGTATTGTGCGGGACCAGAGACATGTAGTTCACTGAGCGGCTTAACACAACAAAATGTGTTACTTCACAGTTTTACGACACATTTTTATTTTTTTGACTTGCAACATTTTCTTTTAAATTGACAAACATCATATGTGTAGTTCGTGGCACAATTCAAACGGGATCGAAAGATACGTTTTCTCTCTCCATTGAATTCAATGTATAATTTTCCGCTTCCGGGGTCCCATGAGCTCCCCCGGAAAGGGAGGGACTTCACCTCTCTATGCAGGGTCTGCAGCATAAAGATCAGTGACACGACCACCACAATATCCAACTTCATTCGTCACTACAAAAATAAAAACACAGAGAAAGGTAGGCTACGTGACTGTGTTGTGTTAGCTAGAAAGCTAACGTTAAGTTTAAGCTACGTTAGACCTGGTTTCAAATCGATTAAGCAAAGAGAAGACAAAACGGGATAAATGAACACTAGAACTGCCAAGGGATTCATTTTGACTAACCCTGATACTGACGGGCTCTCAGGAGAGAGAGAGAGAGAGAGAGAGAGAGAGAGGAAAAGAGATGCCTCGTTTATTTCCCCTGTGTTATTATCAGAAGTTCCTGGAAACTTTTGAATAATGTAGTTCATCTACTTTTAGTAGTTTGTTTAAATGTTTTAATTATGTTGTTTTTGTTTGTAGAAGTCCATCATTCCTTGATTTATCGTAAAATCAATCTGAACATTTTGATCTATTATGATGATAAACTGAAGCCATTTCTAAATTAATCCAATTAAGTATGTTTTAAATTGTCCTGCTTAGTTTATAAGGAAATTATGAAGAGGAACAAATTAAATGGTTTGAAAATGATATCTATGTCGGTGCTGACACTGTTGGCGGTTCTAGTGTTAACAGAAATTTAAATTAAATATGTGTCATGGCAAATGCCATGTATGATTTTCTTACCTGGAGTTCTGCCTTTTTGAACAGACTTTTTGAGTCCTAGCTATGTATCAACAGTTCTGGGGTTAATATGAATCTAATATGATTGTCATCGGTCTAAATTAGATTTCAAATGATTAACTGTGTATGCAAAGAAGATCATAGTGTGGGTTGAATCCATTTTCATAACCACTGTCTTTTAACTGATTTAAATGCGGAAACTGGGCTTATTCATCAGAATTTTGTATGACTTGACTTAACTTGCTTGACTCTCACAACAGTGACTTGGGACTTGCTTGATACTTGTAGGTCAAGACTTGAGACTTGCTCATGACTCGCACATGTAGGACTTACTCCCACCTCTGTATAATAGTGTCCACAATAATATTAGAAATAAAATACTTACAGATTATGCTTCATTAAGGGCATAAAAGAAGTGGACGGATGATCCAAAGAGTCTCCAGTGTGTTTTTGTCTTGACTAGCAAACTCAAATAGCTAGGAATAATACAGGAACTGCACCAACCGCCAATTATACCAAATACAATCTGGAGGCAGAATACAACAAAATCTTGCAATTATGGTTTGATTACATAATCAAAGGGTATATTACACTTTAGACATGTGTTAGACGTGACATGAAAAGCATATTAAAAAATATATATATATATCCATTGTTCTGGATCTCAAAAGCTCAATGGGTGTAGGAAGGTTTATCCAGTGACCTGTTTTGCTGGCTTGCCATAAAAGGGTCAGTATTCATTCATTTAGAACTCATTACCTCCTTTATGAATACACATCGGAGAAAGCTAATTTGGTGCATTTCTATAGAGAATTTAGCATGAAATCTCATAAATCCTTATTTTTTAGGGATTTGGGAATTTTGGGCATAAAGGGGTTAATATCCAAAAATGCTCAAGGGATATCACCGGGCACCCTCTTGGATTTTGAAGAGCTACAAGCTACAAGAAACAGCGGAAAAATAAACTTTATCAGACGAAACAAGGTGCAACCCCACGGCTCCCGGACTATAAGAGAAAATGTCATTTCTTACGATTACATTTTTCCACAGGCCAACAACAGCTTCAAAAAAACAATTTCCCTCAAAGAAAAAAAAAAACATGCCCTGTTGTCGCATGAAAAAAAGTGCAGAAGGAAACATCCATTGAAACTCAGTTTGCTGCTCTTTGATGCTAGTTCAAGCAGATACTTGGCATCTCATCTTGGGTGCAAGTTCATCAATGTTTGGGCTCAGGCTCTGAGCTGAGGAGATCTTCAGGATTGAGTGAAGGTGTGCGTGCAATATACCGGCGAGCCAGATCTAATAGTAATTAGAAATGTTCCTCCGGGCCGAAATTAAATCCACCAAGGGCCTGATTTGGCCCCCGGGCCTTGAGTTTGACACATGTGCTCTACGGCATACCTTACAACCTCCTCAATAAACTCCAACATATCCAGAACTCTGCTGCCCGCCTCCTCACCCACTCCCGCTCCCGAGACCACATCACTCCCGTCCTCCAGCACCTCCACTGGCTTGCCGTTCGTCAAAGAATCAACTTCAAAGTCCTCCTGATTACTCTCAAAGCCCTGAACAACCAGGCCCCCCCCTACCTCACAGACCTGCTGCACCACCACACCCCTTCCTGCTGCCTCCGCTCATCAGAAGCCAACCTCCTATCCATCCCCACCCGCATCAAGCACCGGACCTGGGGGGACAGAGCCTTCTCCGTCGCTGCCCCCTCCCTCTGGAACTCACTCCCACAACCCATCAGAGACTGCACTGACTCACCACCTTCAAAACACTCACAAAAACTCACCTCTTCAATCTGGAGAGTACAAAAACAATGTGTGATTGTTTTTGTATTGCTTGATTTGACTTTAACTATATTTATTTGTTGTTCTTTTCTTTTCACTATCTCTGTAAAGCGACTTTGAGCACCTGTAAAAACGCTAACAAATGTATGTATGTACATGTATTAATATTATTATTAATGTAAACACAGACCCTATTACTTCCAAAACATGTCGCGCATATTTATGTATAAAAGACATACAAAAGTGCATTTTGCATGATAGGAGACCTTTAAGATATTTTCAGTGACACTGTTTTTAAAACCTACTCGAAGGGCAAGTCATCTGCAATGAAAATAATGAAAAGATTCAAACTGTGTCCAGACAGGATGACACAGTGACAGTAGGGATAATGACAGAGGGAGGCAGACGCAGACAGAATCAGAGGAGACAGCCAGACACTGAGGACGCTCAGTGACTCTGACAGCAGATACATTTAAATTGACAAGCAATCAGGCGTGGCCGCACACAAGCTGCTTTACATCAATATTACAAATGGACCAGGACCAAGATATCAAGATTTCATAGTTCACTCAAACACCCTCACCATTATGTATGAGCTTACTGTAACTTTAACCCTAAAAATCATTTATTTGTCTTTCTCACTATTTGTGTTTTCTCTACTTTAGTATTATTATTTTTATTGTTGTCATTGTTATAACAACAAAAACAGTATAGATATATATATATGAAAAGAGGGAGAGAGTCAATAGTTAGTTAGTTGACCTCAGCTAAAGAAACAATTACATTTTTGCAGCAGGCTGTAAACATGTTGAGTTTTGCTGTGCATGTCATTCTCTCATCCGTTGGGATTCACCCACTGACAGCCTGAAGGGCCAATTCCAGGAATTGCAGTTTTGGGCACTTCAGCATTGGCATCATTTCTCAGCAGCAGAGGACAGACTGCTGTGCTGCTCATGACAAGCCTCCTGTGACATGTTGTCATGTTTGTTAAAGCGAGCAAATAGTTGCAATTGGCCAAACTGACCATTTATTGAGTTATTAACCTTCATAAAGCGAAACTGGTTTATCACCATTGATAAACCTTTACAGTATACTCATGTGTGTCTGTGAGTCAGTAATGATTACAAACATTTGTGATGCTTCACCTCAGTGTGTCTGCTGTATAATGAACAGCAGAGAGTGGAGCCTCCTATCAACATGGAGGATTGCAGGGATTGTTCAGACCAAAGTGCCATTTGTAAGTCTGTGTGTGTGTGTGTGTGTGTGTGCGTGCGTGCGTGCGTGCGTGCGTGCGTGCGTGCGTGCGTGCGTGCGTGCGTGCGTGCGTGCGTGTTAGCCTGCCAAGCAAGAACTGTCATGACAAGTTTCCGAATGTTCAATATGGCTTTCATTTCACTTTTATTATTAATCACAATCAAATTAATTGTTCATCACATTAGGCCAAGTGTGTTTGTGTACACAACTGGTGTGATTTATCCTTTCATTCAGTCTAGTCCATAACTATGGAAAATTGTGATTATCATTTATTTTTTTCAATTTCAAATCGGTGTCAGGTGTAGCAGGCTGCTACAGATGGGAACAGAGCTATATGCACAGTTCTGGTTCAGGGAACAGCTGAAAGCATGGAGGAGGAGGAGGAGGAGGAGGAGGAGGAGGAGGAGGAGGAGGAGGAGGGGGGCTGTGTCATCCTTACTATTATGCCAGGATGTGGCGTAACATAGACAATGAAGGGACTTGAAGGAAAAGCAGCGTTTCTTAGGACAGCAGGTTTGGGGTCAGTGCTGATGCAGAGGTGCTGACACACACTGTACTGAGAGCTGAGAGGCACACTGAGGGACACACACAGGCCTTATGTCACAACATTAGGATTAAGACCGTTCTCTCTTCTCACCATCTGTCTTTTTATCTACCCACTCCTCTTCTGCTCTTACAAACACGAGAGTTCAGTAATGACCTCAACACATCAACAGGACATTTCAAATACCTTTTACTGACATGATAATCCAACTTTAGCTGACACGCTACCAACAGGAGGGGGATGGATAGACTGAAAACAAGCATTTTAGGTCTGAGACATACAAATAGATGAGTGGTCATCTCTGTAGTAGTGCAGTTTGTTCTTTGGCTGTACATTTTGCTGAATTTTGTATTCAAGGATATGATGTGAGGCTCACACTCCTCCAGGTAGTTGATACTGGTTTGACTTCAGTCACTCTGTAAGAGGCAGGGGATTCATTTTAGAAGTAGGAAGGGGTGGGGCAAATGTGCGTGTTACCTTTGTCTTGAATTGTGCAAAGAGAACATTACATACACACATGATGAAGGTCTCTAAAGATGTATGTGAATGAATCATTTTGTGTGAATGGATCTTGTGATGTAGTGAAGTTAATTGACACACATTTACTTTAATCCCTTTTTTGTTTATGAGCTGAGCCTCAACACCTATAAATCATCAGAAGGCACATTTATGGAGCATTACGTGTAGTGGTCTTAAACACGTGCCTAAAATAAAAGAATATTATGGTAATATTACCATTTATAAGGCACAGTCACAGTATAACGTAGGGAAAAAATAGGCAGGAGGAGATATTCAGAGTTTCTTTTTTTAAGCGCCTTTGTCGCTCACACACACACACACACACACACACACACACACACACACACACACAAACATACACAGGGCTTAGAGGCGGCAGCTTTATTCACGGTCTGAACACGCTATCTATGTTAAACAGATTTGCTATTGTTTACTCTTTTTTCATTTGTTCACTCAATCTCTCCATCCCTCTTAATCCATTCTCTCTGCTGTGTGTGTGCAAGCAGCGTTTAGTTGATCAGTCTACACAGGGAGACATGATAATGCCACAGGTTTGTCCTCGGAACAACACTTCAATTTGAAACCTGAAGAACCATTTTTTTTTTTTTTTTTGAAGACACATATAAAAGACATTTGGTACATTGACAGGGACCACAGTTCAAAGTTACTAACCATGTAGTCTCTACTATTGTGCATCAATTGACAAGCCATACATGGTTAATTTTCTCTTGAAGGCATACAGTATTTAAGCCACCTTCATAACTCAAACAGACCAGATAGCCAAAATATAAGGGAGTAGTTTACCGACTAACATAACTAAACAAGATAATAATAGCAATAATAATAATAAAATCTAAATAATAATACTAAAACAATACAAAGAGAAACAATGAACATAAATACATAATAAAGAGGAAGGTGGGGGGGGGTGTCCATCAATCAGTAGCCAAAAATGCGAGAGATTGGAAGAAGGTTAAGAAGGGTTGTCACTTAGTGTAAAACATATGGTTCCGCCTCTTAATGAATACTTCATTTTCTCCAATGTTAGAAAAGACATGACATCGCTGCGCCACTTAGCATTGGAAGGAGCTTTTTTGAATTCCCAGTGAAGAAGAAGAAGTCGTCTTGCCAATAACGAAGTAAATGCCAGAATATCCAATTGCCCCGTTGTATCTTTTGTAATCTTCTGGGCACCCAAATATGGCAATATGGGGACAGACTTTCACAGTGAGTGAGAGTATTTTTGAGATATCCTCAAAAAACTTCTGCCAAAAGGAAAACACTAATGGGCAGGAGAAGAACATATGGGATAGGTTGCAGGGAGAGGCTTGACATTTCTCACAGATGTCAATAACTGTGGGATATATTTGTGACAGTCGTGCCTTTGAGAAATGAACCCTGTACAGCACCTTGAACTGTATGAGAGTGAGACGAGCACAGGATGAACTTGTATGGATCCTGTTAAGAGCAGTGTCCCACCAGTGATCACCCAAGCTCACACCTAGCTCAGCCTCCCAGGCAGCCTTGATTTTAGTGGTGTGTGAGCTGTCATCGGTCAGGAGTTTGTTATATATTTGTGAAATAAGTGACTTTTGAAGGGGATCGGAACAAAGAAACTCATTCCATATTTGATTAGGGGGTAGAGAGGGAAAGGATGGAAACAGCGATTGGGTACAGTGTCTAATTTGGAAATAACGAAAAAGGTGAGATGTTGGGAGTTCAAATTCCCTTAATATATCAGTAAAACTACGAAAGGTATTATCCTTATAAAGCTCTCTAAAAGTCCTCAGGCCCTTCTCATGCCATACAGAGAAAGTGGGGTCAGATAAGGCAGGTCGGAATAAATGGTTTCCCAATAAAGGAGCTAAAGTGGATGCAGAAGTCAACTTAAAATGCCTCCTGAATTGGTACCAGAATTTAAGAGTAGAACTCACAACAGAATTATTTTTATGTCCAGAGAGGATGGTGGGAATAGAAGAGGTAAGTAGTGCCATAGCGGAGGATGAGCCACAAGACTGTGCCTCAAATCTACACGATGGAAGATGCACTGACTTTGACCAAAATGAAATCATGTGGAAGTTCGGGAGAGACAGTCCAGCGTTAAGTCTACATCTTTGAAGAATAGACTTATTCTGGGTGCCTTTCCATTCCATAAAAAGCAAGAAATAACCTGATCAAGAGTCTTAAATTGTTTAGGTAGGAATAGAGGGAGACATTGGAAAAGAAATAGGTAGGCTACGTAGGAAGAATGTTCATTTGAACCGTGTTAATTTTACCTATAAGCGACAGAGGTAAACTCTTCCATCTTTGAAGGTCTTGATTTTAGACATTAAAGGGGAGATATTGGCAGCGAAAAGGGAACTTAGTGCTCTTGTTACATTGATTCCTAGATACTTAAAGCCAGAGGGGCTCAATCTGAAGGGGACATCGGACTGGTTCAATTGTGATGCCAGAGCGTTAACAGGATAACATTCGCTTTTGGAAATATTCACTTTGTAATCTGAGAATGAACCAAATTTCGTAAGAAAGGATAACATTGCTGGTATAGAGTTACTGGGGCTTGAGAAATGCAACAATAAATCATCCGCGTACAGGGACAATTTAAATTCCACCCCCAGCCGCGATATCCCAGTGAAAGTGGTTGAGGTCCTCAGATATATTGACAAAGGCTCTATGGCTAAATCAAAAAGCAAAGGAGATCGTTGACATCCCTGACGGGTTCCTCTGGATAAAGTAATATAAGGAGATTGAACGCCATTAGTGGAAATACTAGCTTGTGGGGATGTATAACACGGACACTATTGCGGTAAGCATGTTGTAACTTCCGGTTGTTGTTGTCATCTCCGGGTATCCCGTGTGCCTGTTCTGTTGCTGATAGCTTATTATCTTAACTTAGTCGATCGTTTTAAAACTCTTGATCACGGCAACTGCCTGACCTTGTAATCACACGTTACTACAGCTTAAGCACTCACAAACTCTCCTTCTCTTAGCGACTGTAACTCCACAGTTGCCTACACTCTTTTCGGGTCTGCTAACGGTAGCTACTTTTGCTTGATAGCTAGCCATGGCTCTTTCCCCACCCTCGGGTGCTATTTCCTGCTCTAACTGTCTCATGTTTGGTTACTCCCCTATCTCCTTTACTGGTACCGATACATGTGTTAAATGTTGTATAGTTGTTAAGTTGGAGTCGGGAATCATAGCCATAGAAGCCCGGCTCCGCATCTTAGAAAATAACTCAGCTACAGTAAAGCCCATGTTAGCCGGTGCGGACCGGCAAAAGGTAGCTCCTCTTAGCCGTCCCCCGTCAACTCCCGAGCAGCAGGGAGAATGGGTGACTGTTCAGAAGGGGCATAACGCGAAACCCACAGGTCCCCACCAACCCGTTCACGTATCTAACAGATATTCCCCACTCAGCGAGACACCCGCTGAGAAGCCAACTCTGGTTATTGGTAGCTCTATTATGAGACACATGAATTTAGAGACTGAAGCGTCCACAGTCACATGCATTCCGGGGGCCAGAGCAGGCGACGTTGAGGCGCATCTTAGACTGCTGGCTAAAAATAAACGTAAATACAGTAGGATTGTTATTCACGCCGGTGGTAATGATGTTCGTTTACGCCAATCAGAATGCACCAAACTTAATGTGGCGTCGGTGTGTAGTTATGCTAAAACAATGTCGGACACCGTAATCTTCTCTGGTCCCCTCCCCAATCTGATCAATGATGACATGTATAGCCGCATGTCATCATTTCAGCGCTGGTTGTCTTGGTGGTGCCCAGCAAACAATGTGGGCTTCGTGAATAATTGGACAGCCTTCTTGGGGAAACCTGGTCTGATTAAGAGAGACGGCATTCATCCTACTTTGGAAGGTGCAAATCTCATTTCGGCAAACATTTCAGGGCTCTGTGGACTTAATCCATGACAAACTGGAGTTGAGACCAGGAGGCAGAGTCGCAGTCTTACACGCTTCTCTGCGCTCTCTCCTAGGCAGTCATCCATAGGAATCCCGACCCCAATAAAATACCCAATATTAACGGTGTGTGTGTCTGCCCAAGGACAATTTAAGGTAAAACCTAATAGAGGTGTCCTACATAATAACCTAATAAAAGTAAATGTAACAACTACTACAGTGCAACAAAACAGGAAGATTAAATGTGGTCTCTTAAACATAAGATCTCTAGCATCTAAAGCAATACTGGTAAATTATTTAATATCAGATTATAATATTGATATATGCTATCTCACTGAAACTTGGTTGAGACATGAAGAATATGTCAGCATAAATGAGGCCACTCCACCCAGCCATATCAATACTCATATTGCCCGAGGCACGGGCCGAGGAGGTGGAGTTGCAGCAATCTTTGACTCAAGTTTACTTATCAATACTAAACAAAAATTAAATTATACCTCCTTTGAAAGCCTCATTTTCAGTCTTACGCATCCGACCTGGAAAACTTTGCAGCCAATCTTATTTGTTACAGTGTACCGTGCACCAGGTCCTTATTCAGAATTCTTATCAGAATTCTCTGAGTTTTTATCAGCTTTGGTACTTAAAACAGATAAAGTAATTATCGTAGGTGACTTTAATATTCATGTTGACGATGACACAAATAGCCTTACTGTTGCATTTAACTCTATATTAGATTCTGTTGGTTTCTGTCAGAGTGTAAATAAACCAACCCACTGCTATAATCACACTCTTGACCTTGTTCTGACTTATGGTATTGAAATTGAGCAACTATTAGTGGAACCGCATAATCCTGCTTTATCCGACCATTTCTTAGTAACTTTTGAAGTACTGTTACTAGACTACAAAGCATTAGCCAAAAGCTCCTGCAGCAGAAACTTATCTGTTAGTGCTATAGCCAAATTTAAGGAAGAGATTCCAATACTTAACTCGATAGCATGTCTGCATGTAGGGGAGGAAACTTATACAAAATGTATACCACCCCAAATTGATCATGTTGTTGATAGTGCTACAGATGCGCTGCGAATAAAATTAGACTCTGTTGCTCCTTTGAAAAAGAAGAAAATAAAACAACATAGATTAGCTCCATGGCATAATGCCGAAACCCACAAAATAAAGCAAAAGTCGAGACAACTTGAAAGGATATGGCGTTCCACTAAACTTGAAGAATCTCGTTTAATTTGGCATATTACTCTCAATGAATATAAGAAAGCACTGCGTAAAGCGAGAGCAGCATACTACTCTTCATTAATAGATGAGAATAAGAATAATGCAATATTTCTTTTCAGCACTGTAGCCAGGCTGACAGAGAGCCACAGCTCGACTGAGCCTTCTATTCCCATAGCACTCAGTAGTAATGATTTTATGTGCTTTTTTAACGATAAAATTGTTACTCTTAGAAACAAAATCAATGACCTCTTGCCTTTGACCAGTATAGTGTTATCAACAGCTCCCGGAAACGTAAGTTCTAATATTACACTAGATAGTAAACTAGAATGCTTTTCAGCCATAAACCTTGAACAATTAAATTCAATGATTCTCTCTTCTAAACCATCAACGTGTATCTTAGACCCGATTCCAACTAAGCTGTTAAAATAAGTTTTTCCATTAATAAGCACTTCTTTATTAAATATTATGAATATGTCTTTATTATCAGGCTATGTTCCACAATCATTCAAAGTAGCAGTGATAAAACCGCTTCTTAAAAAGCACAACCTCGATCCAGAGGTTTTAGCCAACTATAGACCTATTTCTAATCTTCCGTTCCTCTCAAAAATTCTTGAGAAAGCAGTCGCAAAACAGCTGTGTGATTACTTAAAAAACTATGATTTATTTGAAGATTTTCAGTCTGGCTTTAGAACACAACATAGCACAGAGACAGCTCTGGTTAAAGTCACAAATGACATTCTAATAGCCTCTGACAAGGGACTTGTCTCTATTCTTGTCTTGCTCGATCTTAGTGCTGCATTTGATACTATCGACCATGATATCCTATTGCAAAGACTAGAGCACTTAGTTGGCATACAGGGAACTGCTTTAGGCTGGTTTAGGTCCTATCTATCTGAACGCTCTCAGTTTGTACGTGTCAACGATGAATCTTCCATGCAAACCAAAGTTAGCCATGGAGTGCCACAGGGCCCAGTGCTTGGACCTATTTTGTTCACCCTATATATGCTTCCGTTAGGCAATATTATAAGGAATCATTCTGTAAACTTTCATTGTTATGCGGATGATACTCAACTATATTTATCAATCAAGCCTGATGAAATTAATCATCTAAATAAAATTCAAGACTGCCTCAAGGACTTAAAAACGTGGATGACCTTACATTTTTTGATGTTAAACACGACCAAAACTGAAGTTATTGTACTTGGCCCGAAGAATCTACGAAACAAATTATCTAAAGATATATTAACTATGGATGGCATTAATTTGGCCTCCAGTGAGACTGTAAGGAATCTTGGTGTTATATTTGATCAGGATTTATCCTTTAACACCCACATAAAATCAATTTCAAGGACCGCCTACTTCCATCTACGTAACATTGCAAAAATCAGGCATATCTTGCCTCAAAACGATGCAGAGAAACTAGTCCATGCATTTGTTACTTCAAGGCTGGATTATTGTAACTCCTTATTATCAGGGTGTACCAAGAAGTCAGTCAAGTCGCTTCAGCTGATTCAAAATGCTGCAGCTCGTGTACTAACCAGAGTTAGGAAAAGGGACCACATTACTCCTGTTCTGGCTGCCTTACACTGGCTCCCTATAGAACACAGGATAGAATTTAAAATTCTTCTTCTCGCCTACAAAGCCCTTAATGGGCAGGCGCCATCTTATCTTAAAGAACTCATTATACCCTATTGTCCTACTAGGGCATTGCGTTCCAAGAATGCAGGGTTGTTGGTTGTTCCTAGAGTCTCTAAAAGTACAATGGGAGCCAGAGCCTTTTCTTATCAAGCTCCACTTTTGTGGAATCAGCTTCCAGTTTGTGTTCGGACGGCAGACACCCTATCCGTTTTTAAGAGTGCGCTTAAGACCTTCCTTTTTGATAAAGCTTATAGTTAGGGCTGATTAGATTCAGCCCCTAGTTTTGCTGATATAGGCTTAGTTTGTCGGGGGACATCTTACTTCTTCCTTCTCTCTGTCTATACCTGTGTACTCTCATGTTCCGATTAACCCAGCTTCCCCAAATTTCTTTCTTTTTGGTGTCTATATACGCCGGGATCCGGAGTCATGGATGATCCTGCGGTCCTGTGTCATGGATTGCGAGTCCTGGATCTTGAGTCGTGGCTGTGGTCCTGGATCATAAGTCCTGGATGGATATCCTCGTGGATTCATCTTCTTATTATACACACATGCATTTCCAAACATTTGGACTACCTATGTTGCAAATGTATTATCTTTTCAATTTACACACGGCATCTATTGCACGTCTGTCCGTCCTGGGAGAGGGATCCCTCCTCTGTTGCTCTCCCTGAGGTTTCTCCCATTTTTCCCTTTAAACTGTGGGGTTTTCTCTGGAAGTTTTTCCTTGTACGATGTGAGGGTCTAAGGACAGAGGGTGTCTTATTGTCATACTGATATTCTGTACAAACTGTGAAGTCCACTGAGACAAATGTAACATTTGTGATATTGGGCTATATAAATAAACATTGATTGATTGATTGATATAAAGAAGGCGTATCCATGAAATAAATATATCACCCAGCCCAAATGTACTCAGTACAGTAAGTAAATAGTCCCACTCAACCCTATCGAATGCTTTTTCTGCATCAAGTGAGATCACTACTTCAGGGGTCGTAGCGGTGTTTTTGGAGTAGATAATATTTAAAAGGGTGCGGACATTGTAAAATAGTTGACGTCCCTTTATAAATCCAGTTTGTTCTTCAGAAACTATGGTTGGGAGAATATTTTCTAATCGACGTGCCAAAGCCTTAGCAAGTATTTTCGCATCCACATGTATTAAGGAAAATGGCCTATAGGAGCTGCAGAGATCCGGATCTTTGTCTTTTTTTAAAAGCAGACTTATGGAGGCTTGTCTTAAAGTGGGAGGAAGAGAACCATTCCGCAGAGATTCCTTATACACTGAGTGTATTAATGGGGCCAATTTAGATTTAAATCTTTTAAAAGATTCTACTGGGAATCCATCAGGGCCAGGAGCATTTTTATTTTTTTACATGTTATTTATAGCGAGGATGATCTCATCTGAGGTTAATGGAGAATCAAGTTATTTTGAAACATCAGGACCTATAGTAGGGAAATTGAGATTGTCAAAGAAAGCGCCCATCTCAGAAGTGTCGGATGGCAATTCAGACTTGTATAGAGAAGAATAGAATGAGCCAAAGACTGAGTTAATGGTACTAGGATCGGTATGCACCGTGCCTGATGAATCTTTTATCTGGAGGATCCTAAGTGAGGCTGCCTGACGACGCAATTGGTGGGCCAAAAGGCGGCTCGCCTTATCACCATGCTCATAATACCTTAAACGTGAGCGTAAAAGAAGGCGCTCTGCATCAGTAGTTGTTATGCAACACGTTCTCACTCCCAACCCGTCACATGTTGACGGTCGGTCAGGGCCCCTCCCCATCACTCTCTTAGTACAGGGTACCCATTGGAAGTCAGTTTTCAACGGGCAGGGCGTCCCATAGACCTTCATAGACCTCCCATAGCGTTGATAATAGACGCCATTTACTCCCCGGCAAATGCTACCCCGACGGTCGGTTGTTATTGTCAATATTAATATAATAATTATTTAGTATTTAATAGTCACACTCGATTTAGCCGATTTTCTTGTTGCCCCAGCTGGTTGACATCTCTTTTAGCAGAAACAAAGGCTACATTAATGTATTAAATCGATGTTAATCCATGTGTGTGGTTGTGGAATTAATGAACGTGCCGTTGTGCGATTGCGGGAGGCAATGCAATCATTTACAAACTCTTCAACCACAACCCTAATAATATTTAAAAACATTTTAGAAGGCCTCACTTTAAGAAGGCCTTTACTTTAATGTAAATTTAAATTTAAATGTGAAGGGATGTGTGTAATGTGGTGATTGACATTATTCACCCACGGATCTATGGGTTGGGGTATTGTTCCGCACGGACATTTTAGTTAACTGGACTTCCTGTTGATGTGAAATCCGAAAACATTTAAAAAATAAAATTATAATACTTTATTCAGAGTTTGCTTGCTTTTCTCTTTGGAGGTCATCACATAACGGCATTGTAATACACGGTTCGGTGAAATTAAATATTACAGATCTTCCGTAGTTCGCTACTTATAGAGGCCTGGTGAGAGGACTTCTAGACAACGTGGCTAACTGCCGCCGAAACTGAATATGTGACGTGGATCATTAAGAAAAGAAAATTTAAGTAACCATCAATCCTCAATAATTAACAATAATAGAACGTTATATTGATAAAGTACTCACTAAACTTACGATTCATTTGACTTATTTTCTTCCAAAAGTTAATTATCCAAAGTCTCTTTACACCCCCTTCTATTTACATGTAATGGTTTGGTCCTGCCCCCAAACGCGGTGCGGCACCGGCGCTTGCAGAGAGTGAAAGCATGCAAGGACTGAGGAGGGATGCTCGTACTTAGCCTACGTACTGTGTCATACCATGTTTCAACGACTCAAAAAGTCAGGCTCTAAGAAAAGAAGAGAAAGGAGAGAAAGACAAGAGAGAGGGACTAAAGGGCGACAGTATGTCACCCAGTTTTTCACAAGAAAAGTGGTGGTCCATGAGTGGTGGAAATTATTCTGTTAGCTAATGTTTTGTTTTTACTAAGCTGACATTAAGTAGGCTACTGTTAATATCTTTACAGACAATTCAGAGGTTTTTCCATTTCACTGCTCTTTTAGCTGACATTTAAAGGTGGGTAGGTAATTCACTTCAGAAACACTTTTTGTTATATTCCATGGAATGCTCTTAACATCCCGATATCAATGAATATATTAAATGCTTTGACAATAAATACATAAAAAAATGTAATCTGTGGAAGCCGTGGCTCTGTAAAAAGCACGACCAATCATCTGAGCCGGCCCGGTTAAAATAACTGGATGGCTACCTGCCTGTCAGCCTTCCATCTGTGCACAAACTTATCTCGTGCCCTCATTGGTCATGTGCGCGTTTGTGTGTGTTGGAGGAGGGGTTCTGTAAGGAACTGAAGGAAGGGGCAGATTTTTTTCGGTTGTGTACTTTCAGATTCTAGCGCACTCGAGCTGGTTTCTCCATTCTTACCCCCCTACCTTTAATAAATGCAGGCACATTTTTAGCGGCTATTCATACTAAATCAGTTGTCCCTCCCCCTGGTGCCAGGACAAACAGATCCATCTCTAAGCTCAGCAGCCCTGTCCCCCCATAATGCTGAACCTGAACCAGCTTTTTTCCCAACTGAAGGAGGTGAGCAGCATTGTGTTGAATGACATGCCACTTAACATATTTGAAGGGAGACTAGAATACAATAAATATATATATATATATATATATATATATATTTTGTATCAAAACAAAAAGCTAACATCTCATTTTAATTATACATAGCCAATGATCTATATAAAACAAAAAACTACTTTTAGTCTATTTGGATGATGGACAGTTTGAAGCGTTGAGTGAGTCTGTATTAGGTCAACAAAATGTTAATCACCGACACTTTGGTTATGATATTAATACTAATGTTATTATATTAAAGCAGGGGTGGGGAACCTCCGGCCCCCGGGCCGTATACGGACCGCTAGACCATTTGGTACGGCCATCGAGGTAATTTATAAACAAAGTGGCCTGTGCCTGGTGGTGGGGCCCAATGTGATATACTTTCAAATCCCTGGAGGCGCCCCTGTACACCATAACGGTGCACAGCTGATAGAAAGGGACACCTGGTGGTTAAAGCACGTTATTGAATTTTATTATTTTTATTATTAGATTTTAATAGGAGACACAGACAGACAAACTAATAAGGCTTTATTCAAACATTAAAGAATACTTTAGGTTAAGGTCTTCTTTTGAATAAGAAAAAAGCTTTGGGGGTATACATATTAAGCCTGACAAAGTACTAATATATTGCTTTCCTGCAATATTAGCTACTGTATGTTTAAGCACTTATTTTAACTGATATTATATTATACTCTTATAAGATGTATGTAGATAGTATAAGAAATGTGCAGAATACGACAGTTTAATTTTGGAGGTATACACACATATTGATAGATGCCTTGTAATGCACTGTTGAGGAACCTGCGACCCAAGTTTTTCATCTCCGACCTTGTCAGGTATTGAACATTCAATAAATACACACAGAATTATTAAATATAAAACACAGAATGTGTGTGATTATACTAAATGATTTACAAATAAACACCACTGCATATTTAAAACTCATCCAAATCCAGTTTTGAATAGTCTGCCGTGGTTCCATCCCATTTCAAAATGCTGTTCGACGCTCGGCGTAGCTCTCGGCACACTGCCACTCAAACATCCAATCACAGAGCTTGAGGACTATCACAGGGTTTGTCAAACATAGCGGAGAGAATACTTACTTCCGGGTGTAAAATTCTCTAAAGCAACTACTATGGGCTGCTCCGTCCCTCGGTCCTGACGGACTCCAAAAGTCCGACATTATACAATCAAACAAATAAATAAACACAAGGATAATTGTGTCTTATTGTTGAGTAAATAACAGTGTGTGGTTTAGAAAAGAATACAAAATTAGAAGGAAAAAACGATGAAACAATACAGATTTCAGTTTTCTGAGCCCCTACTCTCCCCCTAACTGACGGCAACAAAAGTCCGACATTATCCAATTAAAATAAAGAAGTAAAAACAATAAGTGTGGCTTGATATTGAGTAAAAAAAAGGTTGATAAACGCTGTGAGAATGGATCTGCGGAGAGCATTTAGCCGCGATCCCAACTCCTCTATTACCAACGTTCAGGGAGCTCTATGCAAGTCAATGGGACGCCCTGCCCATTGAAAACTGACGCTCAAGGGGTACCCTGTGCGTAATAGGGTGACGGGGAGGGGCCCTGACCGACCGTCAATATGTGATGGGAGTGAGAACGTGTTGTGTTATGAGATCAAATTCAGTCTGTAATTCAACTCGATCTTTGTGTAAATTGGGAGAGAGACAAAGGGCTAATTGCTGATCTATTTGTTTTTATCGTGCACGATATATCATTCATTTTGGCAGAACGAGTTTTATTTAACTGGGCTGAATAAGAGATGATTTGGCCCCGTAGGTAGGCTTTTAATGATTCCCACAGCAGAGAACAAGAGATGGGTTCATTGTCGTTTTGATTGTTTGTAATAAAATCATCAATTGAAGTTGCAATACATGTATTAAATGTGTCATCTGACAACAGAAAAGTATTAAAACTCCACGGCATTGAGTATCGTGGTTGTGGTGAAATCCAAATATCCAGAGAAAGAGGAGCGTGGTCGGAAATTACAATAGGGTGATATTTAACTGAGGACACTTGGTAATACGTTTGGCATCGATGAAGAAATAATCAATTCGAGAAAAGGATTTGTGCAGATGAGAAAAGAAGGAATATTCCTTAATGCGGGGGTTATAGAATCTCCAGGGGTCAACGCAGCCGTTCTTGGACATGAAATCAGAAAGAGTTTTTGACATGAGTGATGCGGTCAGCGTTTTAGGAGAAGAACGATCTAGACTGGGATCGACAACGAGGTTCATATCCCCTCCAAATATAAGCAGGTTATTATGCAATGACGGAAGACATTCAAAAAAGCTTGTTCATGAAGTGTGGGTTATCAACATTTGGGGCATAAATATTGACTAACAATACAGGAACATGAAACAGCGTGCCTGAGATAATTAAATATCTGCCATTGTCATCCGCTATACACTTGGAAGATGTGAAATTAACAGACTTACCAATTAAAATGAAACCCCTCTGGACTTAGAGTTGAAGATCGAATGGAACACCTCAGAAACCCATGGACACTTAAGCCTGACCTGGTCTGTGGAGCGCATATGGGTTTCTTGTAGAAACATTATGTCTGTATTAAGCCGTTTCAGATTAGCAAATGACCTGGATCTCTTCAAGGGGCTCCCCATACCTTTAATGTTCCAGTTTACAAACTTCACTGGTGAGCCAGTAGGAGCGATTCCTAAATTGCTAGTATTGGTGGACATTTACTGAGGACTTTCTATAAAGAGAAAACTGACTATGAAGCACCACCCCGAAAGAGACATAGAGGGAAACAAAGCAATAGAAAAAATAAATAAAATAAAATAAAAAAACAGTAAACAATCCCAGCCCTTCCCACCCATCCCATAGCACTTACATCGACCCCATCCCCAAACGATGGAGAACCCAGTGCTAGGAGTCAAATTCCTATGGCTAACAGCTTGTGACCTAATAGTGAAAGCTAAACTAAGGTACATTTAGGTTAAGCTCCTGCAAACTTGAGATTGATATAGAGCAAGGCACTTATAACCAGATCAACTTCCACATACAGAGAACTTGGTGTATGGATTTAAGTAAAATAAAGAGTAAATAATTGTTCCAGAGGTGTTCATCATGGTGTGTTAAGAGATCCCTTCATTGACCAGTGTCTTAATGAATGTCTCGGCGTCATCCGGTGAATTAAACTGCCTCTCGGTACCTCCATGTGTAATGCGGAGTCGCGCTGGGTAAAGCAATTATGGTGCGGGAGTGCTCGCCAGGTCTCGGCTTCGGCTGGAGGGTGCGGTGGGCGCACTCCAGAAGTGGCTCTTTCCCCAGCTTAAAAGCCTCCTTAAGCAGAGTGGAAATAGCGGCAGTTGTGTTAGTGATGGTTGTTTCTTCCGGTACACCCACGATCCTTACGTTGTTACGCCATGATCTGGCCTCGAGATCTTCGCACTGATTATCCACTCTCTCCAGTTCAGCGGACAGGTGCTCCACTTTATCCTGCAGTGTAGAGATGTCATCAGTGTAGGTGGAGAGCAAAGTTTCCATTTCCCCTACGGTAGATTTCAGTGCACTCACATCCGACTTGATATTCATAATACTGACACTTAAATCCGCCATCACTGTTTGTAGCTCTGCCTTGATGGATGATAAGTTGTCCTTCAGGGCCTCATTGAGTTCAGTTTTAAAAACAGCCGCCATCTCAGTACGGAGTGAAGCGAGCATCACCTCCTTGAAATCGGGGGGGACAGCGGGCCCCGCTGCTCCGCTGCGAAGGGATCACTCGGAGGCCAGGAGGTAGCGTGGTGAGCAGGCCTCTGGGACGGGGCGGACTAATTATTCATACTTTTGGCTTTAAGAGGCATTTTGGTCATCAAAAAGTCGAGAATAAACTGTCAAATACTCTTAAACCAAGAACTATCTCATAAATAATGTGCCTGTAATCACATTTCAGAGCATGTTGCAGGAGCTCCTAAAAGTTGCGTCTTACTCCATCGATCACTCAGCTGGAAGTTTTGTGTTGTGTTCTTAGCAGTGCACCCATTTCCCGGAATCTTTTGGTGGTTCTATAGTTATTTTACATATTTCTATAGACCACAATACACATTTGAAACCATGGTAAAAATGTAGCATGCATTTAGGGTATTACGATAGTGTTCTGCTGGCAGACATGAGGAAGACATAGGACTAGGTATTGAATGCTTAATGCCCAGACACAGTAGTAATGGTGAGACCCCCAGAAAGGAGTCAATAGCTGAGAGAAGGCCTCCCTACCTGCCACCATGAATTCCATCTGTAGGTACAGCAGCTGAGGAACCCCAGGCAGGCAGTGAATCACTGTACAGTACTACAGCTCTGCTTCCTGCATCAGTGAACCCTGAGATGCTAATGATTCCTCGGCTATGATGATTACATGTGTGTTCTCTTAAGAGTTAGGTACCCTCTTGTGTGAGAAAAGTAAAAGCTAATAAAAAAATAACTCAATAGGGTGTTTGAACAAAAATGTAGATATATGTAACTATGTCAAACCTCTCTGAAGAACCAGCACCTTACCGTGGTGGAGAGGTTTGTGTGGCCTGATTAACCTGGGGGCTGTGTTGTCTAGAGCCTTGTGTTCCTGGTAGGGTCTCCCATGGCAAATTGGTCTCAGGCAAGGGGCCAGACAAAGATTGGTTCGAAGACCTCATGAAAGACGAACTAAGAAGTGAGGATACCCGGCCCGGAGGAAGCCCGGGGTCCCCTTCTGGAGCCAGGCCCGGAAGGAAGACTCGTCGGCGAGCGTCTGGTGGCTGGGCTTGCCACGGAGCCCGGCCGGGCACAGCCCGAAAAAGGCAACCTGGGCAACACCTCCCTTTCTCGGTCCCGCGGGCCCACCACCTACGGGGAAAAAAGCGATGGGGTCGGGTGTGCTGCAAGAAGGGTGGCAGTGAAAGCAGAGGGTCTCGACGGACCCGGGCGACAGAAGCTGGCTTTGGGGACGTGGAACGTCACCTCTCTGGGGGGGAAGGAGCCGGAGCTTGTGCGGGAGGTGGAGCGTTACTAGTTGGATCTGGTTGGGCTCACCCCTACGCACAGACCTGGTAAGCCCAAACGTGTAGTGCGGATTAACTGGGAACGTCTGGAGGAGGCCCAAGTTCAGGAGGCGTTCAACTCCCACCTCCGGCAGAGCTTTTCGGGCATCCCTGTGGAGGCTGGGGACATTGAACCAGAGTGGGCGGTATTCAAAGCCTCTATTGCCGAAGCCATGGCGGGGAGCTGTGGTCTCAAGATCTTAGGTGCCTCAAGGGGCGGTAACCCTCGAACCTCCTGGTGGGCACCGGTGGTCAGGGAAGCCGTCCGACTGAAGAAGGAGGCCTTCAGGGATTTGTTATCCCGGGGGACTCCAGAGGCAGTTGCAAGGTACCGACAGGCCGGATGGGTCATGACTCGGGTTGCAAAATTCCGGGAATTTTCAAAGATGGAAACTCTCCATGGGAATTAACGGGAATAAATGGGAATTTATGGGAATAAACTGGGAATTTTCTAAATTGAAGGTTGGCTCTTCATAGGGAACTTACATATAGTTGGGGAAAGTATATTTTAGCATAATCTTGACTAAAACAAACAAATGCCATTCAAGTACACTTGAATATCCATGCCATAGCACACTGCTTACTGCATGGCTATTGAGAAGACACCCCCTACAGGCACTGTGCATTCCTCAATCACATGCACAGATGACTAGTATTTAACTCAACATTCCTGTTGTCGTTCTTCAATGAAACAAATAATTGTTCAATACAATAATTAAAAAAGGCATTTTTTTGTTTAATTTTGCATCGAATATTTCCAAAATTCCCACCTTCACTTCCCATGGAAACTTTCCGGAAATTTACCGGAAACTTTCCGCCCCTTCGCAACCGTAGTCATGACCGAAAGGCCGAGATGGGTTTTCTCCGCAGGGTGGCTGGCTCCCTCAAGGTAGGGACACACCAAGCTGACACCAAAGAACTGACACAGACGGACCCGACTGTTGTGTTGCCTCGCGTCTCTGCGTCTTGGCCAACAGTCGCACTAAAATACACCGCAAAGACTTCAGCCGAAGGCCAAGTAGCATGTACGAACTGCGCATGCGTGAGTGGCAATAACTCTCCTTACCAGCAAGCGGCGGTAGTGTGTATTCGTCATTCAAAAGAGGCAACAACCGGAAGACAGACTGCGTGATACACCGAGAGAAAAAGAACAGACTGCGTGATATAAACAAACAACAAATAGCGTGTGCGTTCCATTTTCACTCTACAGCGAGAAGCTCATGGGGCTTTCCCGAACCTGTGTCGAGAGCTGGAGTTAAATGAAATCTCAGATTTGCCTTCTTAATAGTTTGTTTGGGTCCCTGACTTCCGTTTCGCTTCTCATGCACTGATTTGCTTGCTGAACAGCCAATCAGAGTGATTTCTTTGACCGACAGCCTATGGCCGATTGCCTACCGATTCGATATGTCGAATCAGTAGGTTTTCGGCCAAAAAGGTGTCGGCACGGTCGAAAAGACCCAACGGTGCGGGACACACCAATCTGAGTAGGGCGACAGGACGCTCATTGTCGGCCTGACATCCATTGACGGCCAAAATCGGCTTGGTGTGTCTGGGGCTTTAGGGATAAGGTGAGAAGTTCAGTCACCCGGGAGGGACTCAGAGTTGAACCGCTCCTCCTTCGCGTCGAAAGGAGCCAGTTGAGGTGGTTAGGGCACCTAGTAAGGATGCCACCTGGGCGCCTCCCTAGGGAGGTGTTCCAGGCACGTCCAGCTGGGAGGAGACCGAGGGGTAGACCTATGACCAGGTGGAGGGATTATATCTCTTCGCTGGCCTGAGAGCGCCTTGGGATCCCCCAGTCAAAGCTGGTTGATGTGGCCAGGGAAAGGAAATGTTGGGGCTCTCTGCTGGAACTGCTACCTCTGCGACCCGACCATGGATAAGCGGGAGAAGATGGATGGATAACTTTGTCAATGCATGTGTACATTTATTTATTTATCTATTCCACTGCTTATCAAGGGGACTCTGTTGAGTGCAGAGAAAATACAGCGAAAAATTGAATTTTTTACTGAAAGTGATTGGCAATATGTAATATTACTAATGTACAGTACTTACTGTATATCAAATTGACTTAATTCTGTTAGCCACGCGTGTGTTCACTGTGCACTGACTCTGGCTCTGTTGGGAGGGTAGTGAAGTGGAACAGTAGTGATGTCAATTCCAGTCAGTGAGCATTGTGAGGAGATATGCTCATTTCTCTTCACAGTGCATTCTGGGAATTTTCTAGGGAGCTGAACATGGAGTGAGCATCAGGACACTCGGTTCACTACCAAGGTACCAGTTGGAGTCACCATTCCAAATTATGATAAAAATAAACAAAACACCCTAAGTTTCATCAAAGTGTTTCCTGCTCTACAAAACGAAACTCATACGAAAACATTTCTGAGTCATGCAAAGCCGTTCCCCTCCCCCACCAAAGCCAGGCTTATCTCCTCTTGTTGTTGTAATTGTCCACAGATAGCCTCACGTTACAGGTTACAGCAGCATATTGAACTGCTCTTATCAACCCTGGGTCCAGGTTTGGTTGATAGCATTGAAGTCAGATAGAAAAGTGAGTCACTGTGGTGATATTAACCAATGAGGTCAGGATCTTTTTATACATTTCAAGAAAACTGTTGCAGAAAGAGGACGTTTCCGGCACCTTTACTGTAAATACCAGTTATAATTTGGATTGGGTTCACCCACATGCTTAGAAAGCATCAGGGAAAGCTTCAGGGAATAGATGATGATATGCTCACCTCAGCCGTGACCCTGTGACCAACTGATGCAATACAACCTCTGTTAGTGTAGTAACGAGTAGAGCCGCTTTATAAATGTATGGTCACATGCTCCTGAAAATAGTTTCTCCTGTTGGGTGCAGAGACAACGTGAGCAGATGTATACTCCTTGGTAGAACCAAGGACCAAGAACCAATTTATTAATTTAGTAAAACCTATACTGAGAGCAACAATTAATTCCAATCTCATGTCCTCATGTAAATATCTGCACATTACCATGTATTTATATTACTTTTTTAATAATTTTTGACAATTAGCATCCAATTTGGCTCATCATGTAAATGTGTATTCGGCTATCTGTTGGTTACCTCAGCTTCCATAAAAATGTCCCCTGAATGGAGCGTCTTGTTGTCTGTGTCTGCAGGACTACCGTGTGAACATCTTCCTCCGGCAGCAGTGGAATGACCCCCGGCTCGCCTACGCTGAGTACCCCGATGACTCTCTGGACCTGGACCCCTCTATGTTAGACTCCATATGGAAACCAGACCTGTTCTTTGCCAATGAGAAGGGGGCCCACTTTCACGAAGTCACTACGGATAACAAACTTCTCCGGATATTTAAGAATGGGAATGTTTTGTACTCTATAAGGTAAGTGTACAGCCCTGTTGAACTGGTGGGGGGCAGGGGGGCATCATTTTATTCTCTTGAAAATGTTAATTTGAATGCACTGAGAAGCTATATTCACGGCTCAAGGAGCAGTGAGTAATGTGAACACGTGGAAATGCACTTTTCGCAATTTCATGGCTGGAGGCACACAGTGCAGTTGCTAACACGATGGGATATGGAGGAATGCATTATCTGTGGAGTGAAGACATCAGAATACTGTTTGATGCTTTGATCAGAAACATTACTGGAGAATGTATTTGTACTTTGTTTAAACACAATATGTTTTGTAATAATACAATATATAGTAAATATTTATTTCATGATATTCATTGCATGTTCCAACCACATGCTCATAATGTACAGTAAACAATAGAACCCACAATAATGTGAAGAAAACTAATCATTAAAGACTGGACTAGACTTTGGAATAAAGTGAGAAGTTAATTTTAAAATGATACAAAAACAATCAGATCTTAATAAACATGTCAATAAGAAGCCCTGAGTCAATTTTTTTGTAAAAAGCTTCAAAGATATTCAACTTAATGCTGCATTAATACAAAGTATAATAACATGTGTGGTACATGGACGACCTCAAACCCTGTTACTGTCTATGACTCGTGTTCTCTCCTCTCCCTTTGCTTTCAGACTCACATTAACTCTGTCATGTCCCATGGATCTAAAGAACTTCCCTATGGATGTTCAGACCTGCATCATGCAGCTGGAGAGCTGTAAGTGCAGTAAAACTACCACAGATGTAATTGTGAGGTCCCTTATCAGCATGACCAGCCCTTTTCTCCAACCCTTGTTTCAAAATATGACCTTTCAACTATTTATCCTTCTTTAAAATATTTAACACTACTGTTGTGAAACAAAGTAGTCAGTAATTGGCACACAGAGGTGTAGTGGTAAATACTCACAGGTAAACGGCGTATACACATTATTTGGTACTGGGATGTATTGTACTTAACTTAAAAATACCCACAGATGCATATCAGTGGTACTGCAGAGTACTACTGTATCTATATTACCATGTTTCATAATGTGTTGTGTTTACTGTGCACAAGCTTTGTTCCCTGACCTAGCCTTTAAGGCAGAGCCTCCTTACAGCAACGTAGCCCAGTAACACAGCACCAGCCATGTGTGAAGGACAGACTAAAAAACAATTGTCCTTTCCCTCATTCAATGGAATGTTGAGCCCGTTAGAATTTTAGTAGCTGGCTAATCTGGCACACACACAGCCAAATCTGAAGCAAACAGCTATGTATGTATGAAGCCCAGCATCTGAACGCTCTGATCCAGAACAAGGATCTCTGTTCTCACTCGCTGTTACTTTCTTTATTCTTCACCATTGCCTCCTCCTCTGGTTTGTTATTCATCTCGTTATTCATGGAATCATAGTGGAGTCTTAACCACTCAATGACGCATATGCAGTCTATATGGGTTTGATGACAGGAGCTTCTATGTGTGAGCAGCAGGCATGATTGAATTTGCTTTAAAAATAAAGCTTCTCACATCAATTTCGTACGAATCAACAATGTCAATCGCACATTGTTGATTAATAACTTATCATCACTCAGCCTGTGCTCCAGCACTCCTGCTTCAGTTTATAATACATCTTAGTTGCGATGGCTTCTCCTGTTCCTGCCGTCAGTATCCCCTCTACCTCACTGATGTGTCTGCTGGGATCTGTCTCTTAGCACACAGACCCTGTGGGTAAAGATCAGCAAGCTAAAGCCACAGAGACAGATGTGTGCACGCCACTGAGTGTTGAGCACGCTGCTTGGACTCATACAGGGAGCAGAGCTTGTACCACCTACACAGACAGCACACTGCAATGACAATCTCTGACACTAATTTATAGTTAAGTACGTACATGTGTGGATAAAGATGTGCAAACAATTACACATATACTACTACAAATGTTTTTCCCTGTTATCCCTCATTTTATTTTGCTGCTTACCTCATGTCCCCAGCCCCCCCATTTGTATTCATCCATACATCTTATTCAATTAGTATCCTCCTCTTCCCCCTCGTGGATACAGTATTAAAGTAGACACATTGCTGTCTCTTTTTAAATAAACACAAAGTCATGTTTAATAATGTTGATAGGGTTATGATGACTAACTAATCGGAGCGTAGTGTGGCCCCAGGGGACACATTATTTGTCTTCATTGGTTGTTTATCCTGTTCCGGCCCACTGGCCACAGGCATTCCCGTACAGAGATCCAGCTTTATTTTTTTATTTATATATGTATATATAGTGGATTATTTGTATTCCTGTGTTGCTGCTGTCTCTGAAGAAACATAAAGACACACATACAGGCAGAGGGAGGGAGGGAGGACCAGAGGAAAGGATTCCAGTCATCACATGATGCTTGTTTCAATGTAACACTACACACAGCATATACTGGCGCTATGAAGTGAAATGCAGATTGTTCCTGCTTAGGTTGTCGATTTTGTATACGTTGCAAGATTTTGTATTTGTCACCAGACTGTACTAGTAGCAGTAGAAAGAGGAGTGTTTGAGGGGCTGCAGCTGGAGTTGTGCTGTGAGTCGACTTTCAGAGACACTGTTCCCACCAGGGTCTTTGAGACTTAAAAAGCAGAAGCTTGTGTGGAAGGCTGGGGGGAGGATCTCCTCTGCTTGCTCTCTTGTTTGAAAATGGTATGCATGTTAACCCTTAGATGCATAAGTGGGGTCAAAAATGACCCCGAGGGTTGTTATTCTTCAAAATCTCTGAAATTAAAAGTTTTTACACTTCCATATTCCAGGTATTCCTCATAAAACATGTTTGTGACTTGAGGCCATTTTAATTTTTTTAAATGTTTTTATACATTTTAAGAAATTGCAGTTTTTGTGTCACTACCCCAGTTTTGCATTTCCTACAGAATCTCAAGGGTTTGCTTTGGGAACCTTTGATTCTTACCAACTGTGACTGTCAGGATACATTTTCTGTCCCACTTACACATCTGATGCCTGCAGTCTCACCACCAGGAGGTCAGTTTGACACAGCAGCATACATGTAAGTATTATCTTCATTTATCAACTCCATGACTTTTCTGTGATAGAGTATCATGTTGGTCAACAAAGTAGACACTAGTTAGCTAACTGCTAAATAATGTTAGTAGTAATGTTAGTACTCTGTTAGCTAGCCTACTAAGCTAGCTAACATTACACTAGCTTACTAAGCTAGCTAACATTACACTAGTTTAGTAAGCCAGCTGATATGTGTGTGTGTGTGTGTGTGTGTGTGTGTGTGTGTGTGTGTGTGTGTGTATGTCTGTGTGTGTCTGTGTGTGTGTGTGTGGGTGTGTGTGGCTGTGTGCGTGTGTGTGTGTGTACACATGCATGGCTGTGCCTTTACTTACATATAATATGTAGCTATCTAAGTAAATGTCGGTGTGTGTGTGTGTGTGTGTGTGTGTGTGTGTGTGTGTGTGTGTGTGTGTGTGTGTGTGTGTGTGTGTGTGTGTGTGTCGCAAACACACACCGACATACCGACATTTACTTAGATAGCTACATATTGATTTATAGTTTTGTGTGTCATTCAAACATTGTCTGTTTTTTGTTTTCTCATCTAGACTATCATGGCTACTTGGAGGCCAGCTAGGATACCCGCAGACCTTGCTCGAGATATGATCCTGAACGGATGGGATGAAGAGCCCATCGGTGGGATTGATTCGGAATCTGACATCTCAGATGTAGAGGATCCAGATTATTGTCCACCTGGACATGTCAGGCCGTCTGGGAACCAACCTGCCCCTGCCGAACAAGATCAGTCGGACACGGAGGAGTCCTCTGAGTCCTCCGAAGAGGAAATGGATATTGTATCCAACAGAATGAGCCGCAAGGGCTCTTACTGGGCAGAGTTACCTCCCACCCAGGCTAAAACACCAAGCCACAATTTACTGAGAAGTCGGTCAGGGCCTACACCTGGGTTTAGCACCGTCTCTCCAATAGATGCATGGAAGCTGTTTATCACTGATAGTATATTAGAAGAGGTGTTGAGATGCACAAACATGGAGGGAAGAAGAGTCGCAACAAACAGAGGAAAAGAGTGGAAAAAGCTAAGCAAAGAGGAGCTCATGGCCTTCATTGGAATGACCATTCTTGCAGGAAGTGAGAAAAACTGGGATGTACCAATCCGTGTGCTCTTTGGGAGTCCTCTACACAACCCAATGTACAAGGCCACAATGTCAATTGGACGTTTTGAAGATATTCGCCGTTTGCTGCGCTTTGATGACAAGAGGACCAGAGCCTCCCGACTGGAAACAGACCACATGACAGCCTTCCGCTACATATGGGACCTGTTCCTGGTCAACTGCAAGCAGAAATTCATCCCCAGTGATTGTGTCACAGTGGACGAACAACTTGTACCATTTCGAGGGAGGACCAAGTTTTTGCAGTATATGCCAAGCAAGCCTGCCAAGTACGGCATAAAGATATTCTGGGTTTGTGATGCACGCACCCCTTATGCAATTGATGGAATTGTGTACACAGGGAGACAACCAGGGGAAGAAGTCCAGAAGAATCTAGGGGAAAACACTGTCCGTCAGTTGTGCAGTGGATTCAGACACACAGGTCGCAACATCACCACAGACAACTTCTTCACCAGTGTGCCTCTTGCAGAGCATCTCCTGGAGAAGGGTCTGACTATTGTGGGAACGTTGCGACAGAACAAGCCAGACATCCCTCCAGTGATGAAGGCTTCCAAGTCGAGGGAGGTCCACAGCACTGAATTTGGGTTCAATGGCAGCATGACCATGATCAGCTATATCAGAAAAAAGGGAAAGGCTTTTCTGCTTCTCAGCACAATGCACCACAGCAAGATGGTGGATGAAAACAGCCAAAAGAAAAAAACAGAAATAATCCTCTTCTACAACCAGACCAAAGGAGGTGTAGATACCGTTGACCAGATGGTTGGCTACTACACCTGCAAGCGCCAGACACAGAGGTGGCCCATGGTGCTGTGGTACAACATGATTGATATAGCCACTCTAAACGCCTACTCATTTTTCAGGGCTCAGCACCCTGAAATTTCCACAGGTATCACCAACGCACGGCGACATTTCCTCACAGAGCTGTCAAAGGAGCTTGTGACTCCTCACATAAAAAGTCGACTGGAAGGTACCCCGAACCTACCAACCTACATCACTGAAGCAATGGGAAGGTGTGGAGTGACAAAAGCTGCAAACCAGCAACAGGAGAGAAGCACAGAGGGCCAACAGAAGAGAAAGAGGTGCCAGATGTGTCCAAGAAACAAAGATCGCAAAGCCACCAATTGCTGTTGGAAATGCAGTACCCCAGTGTGCAATGGTCACAGCCAAAAGCAAATAGTTTGTGACAACTGCACACAGTGAATAGAGAAAAGACGTTTGTGTGGGCACATGTGAGTGGACAGTGTTCTGGTCTTATGTATGTTCCTTCTCTTTTTTGTCCTCCAGACAGATGGACATACTAACAATAATCTTTGAAGATTTTTGATGTTTTTTCTTGTGAATTGTTTTTATAAAAAGTTATAAATAAGCATGTTAAATGTAAAATCAGTCTTTTGTTGACCCGAATATAATAAATATAATCACCTTTAACCAAAATTAAAGACATTTTTTTTAATTCATTGCAAAAACACATTGATTCTAATTGGGGTCATTTTTGACCCCACTCATGGAAGAGTGTAGGTATTGGTCGTTCGTGCATCTAAGGGTTAAAAAAAAGAAGAAGAAAAGCCTTTTCACAAACTTTTAGCTTAAAATGTTTTGTGTGTGGCTGTAAGCTTGTACCAGCTGCTTTCTGATCTGGCCAAAGAGCCCTACAATTCACTGACTCGTTTAAAAGGAGCTCGAAGTCAGCTCCTCATACAGCTGTTTGTGAACTTTATTCCTCTTCATTCTTTTTCTCATGTGCAAGCTTCCCCAAGTATGGTCAGTGTGGTCAGAAGATGAATAAGAACAATTTATAGTGAAGGAAATAATCATTTTATCCCTTGCAGATTTTGTAAGAAATGAACAGTCTGTATTTGTAATGGTAGGTTTAGATACAAATATATTTGCATTTAACTGTGGGAAATAAGTATTTGATCGCCTTGCAGAACATGTGTTAGTGCTTGGTGGAGAAACCCTAGTTGGACACACAGAGGTCAGACACTTCTTGTAGTTGGTCTCCAGGTCTGTGCACATCTCAGGAAGGATGCTGGTCCACTCCTCCCTGAAGATCCTCTCCAATCCTTCAGGTTTTCAGGCTGATGCTTGGCCTCTGGAAAGCTTCAGCTCCCTCCACAGATTTTCTATGGGATTAAGATCCGGAGACTGGCTCGGCCCCTCCCTCACCTCAATGTGCTTCTTCTTTAGCCCCTCTTGTTGCCTTGGCCGCATGATCAGGGTCATTGTCCTACTGGAAGACCCCTCCATGACCCATGTTCAGTGTCCTGCCTGAGGGAAGGTGGCTATCGGCCAAGGTCTTTAGGGTACATGGCCCCATCTATCCTCTCCTCGATGCAGGGAAGTGGTCCTGTCCCCCTAGCAGAGAAACACCCCCAAAAGCAGAATGTTTCCACCTCCATGCTGATGGTGGGGATGGTGTTCTGGGGTTATAGTCAGCATCTCTCTTCCTCCAAACACCGTGTGTCGAGTTGATGCCAAAGATCTCGATGTTGGTCTCATCCGACCACATCCTCTTCTACCAAGCCTTCTCTGAATCATTCAGAGGTTTGTTGTCAAACTTCTGACGGCCTCTCATGTTGTTCCTGAGCAGGGGGGGGTGGGCCTACAGGCGCTGCAGGATTTGATCCATTATGGTGTAGTGTGTTACCAATAGTTTTCTTGGTGACTGTGGTCGCAGCTTCCTTGAGATCATTAACTGTGAAGCCCGAGAGGACCCTAATCCGGGTCTGGCCGGTAGTTTTTTCACAAAACTGTGTCTCAGGGCTTCTTAATATTTAAAAAACTATTAACCTGTTAAGCCCTGAGCCTGTTTTTCAGGTCTCAGGCTCATTCCCAGAACAAATGACCATATCTTCACTTCTAAAAGGGTTAAATTAATAATATTTTTCTCAAAGCAAGGTTATATCTGTGAGGATGTAGAAGTTTCAGAATCAATATAGATCTTTTTATTTTAAAGTAAATTCAGATTGAAAATTATAGCGTCCGTCCAAAAATAAAACATTACTTATAGTGAAAACCACCCTTGAATGATGGGATAGTAGACTAAAAGCTTTAGGAATCCACACTATAACATATAATAAGTACCCTGTATCCAGATTGATGCAAAACAAGTGAAATTTGACCTTTTGACTTCTGGGGTCATTTGAGTGCATTTTCCATATCTCTGGCCCCCCTCGTTCGATTTTGATGATTGGCACCTCTTTTTAACCGTTAGAGCCAATAGAATCGAGGGGAAGTTCCAACAATTCATCTAAACATTACCCATTGGTGAATGAGTGCTGCGCAGCCAGAATGCCCTGGAACCGGAAGCTGCGATACACTCTGGTGGCTATCATTAGCAGCTAATATTAAATCTCCGATTTTTACATAAAAATTGAATTATGGATTATCAATATTTTGTTCAAAGTGACAGACACATTGAATTAACCTATGGATTAACCTTAAGCAGCGTTTTTATCGTTTTAATGCCATTGAATACGACTTTTGATCAGAATAAAAGCTAAGGTGAGACGATCTCCCGTGTTTGCTCCGTAATGCTACGTGTTGTGATGTCTGTGTTTGCTTCCCCTGTAGCGAGTTCGGATCGCTCAGTGATGATACTAATACCTATATAATCTGTGGAATCTCAGCTTTAATCAGATATATCGTATGTGCAGTTACGATAAGTAATAATGGTATTTTTACCTTGAGTTCTTTTTTCGCTCAGGGGTCATTTAGACGCTTCTTATGAGACTTGTGTTTTGTTTTGGTAAAAATGGTACTGTCAGTTAGCTGAGTTTCTTCCCGTTAATCTGGTATGACACATTAATAGGTTTTTAAACATTAAGAAGCCCTGAGACACAGTTTTGTGAGAAAAAAAACCCTGCAGCCCCCTCTACCGGGGCTCTCGGGCTTAACAGGTTAATGCGTCATACTCCAGGGTTCGCACGGTCATTGAAAACCTGGAAAAGTCATGGGAATTCCAAACGCAAATTCCAGGCCCTGGAAAAGTTATGGAATAAAATATGTTTTCCAAAGTTTTGGAAAAGTCATGGAAATATAACTAAAGTTGCATCAAATATAATTTATATAATCACCGAAATAGTAATACTATAATGATAATAAATATTGTATCGTATAGTAGCCTAATGAAATGTAAAATGGCGTAAAATAAATGTAACTGTCGCAGTATTTCGTGGGTGAGAGATGTTACCACGCCCCCTCTAACCTACAGTTGCTTATGCCTGTAGAAGCTAGTAAGCTACAGTGGCGTTTTCTCCTGGAGGCCAAGGGAAGCCAGGCTTCCCCTGTTTTTTCGGATTGTAGTTATAATTGTAATAAATAAATAAAAACACTTCGTTTAGTTTCGGAAATTCTTTGTTGTGTGTTGCTGCCGGCCCGTCTCTCCCCCATTCTCATTGAGTATTTTACAAAGAGTGAAACAGCGCCCCTCTAGATGTTATGGTGAAACAGTAGATTGCACTCTCTGTTGCGAGAGGAGGCCAGCCGAAATGTGCTTCCCTTGGTGAAAAAAAATGGAGGGATTGACCAATCAGATGAGGCTCACGTCATGCCCCTGCCAACCTGTGATTGGTCAGGGCCATGCCAAGGGAAGCCAGAGGCGGCTGGCTTCCCTTGCCTCGCAATCGAATCAAATCGCATCAACTTAGTGGTGCAGTGACGCGTCCCAAAAAGCGGAAGTAAGCTGTGCTCGGTTTCCCTCGACAAAATAGCAATGGGATTTCTCCATAGGATTTTGGAAAATAGCTCGAAAAAAGGTCAGTGGAAAACGAACCTGTTAGGTAAATGCACGTTTTCTTCAGTCGGATAATATCCACATGTCTACCCTACTTTTATAATTTTCGAATCATAAATCTAATCGATAGAAGATAGATAACGTCACTGCACCACTCTCACCGCCGTTAGAAAGTAGCAAGCAACTGAAGCAAGTGCAATTATGGAGGGTGGAGATTCGGAGTATTTAATCGAAAATAATTGTACTAAACTTCCGCTGCAGCAGCAACAACAAATACAATCTGATGACAGGCCAATGCCCAAACTGGAGCTGTGTACAACGAGGAACAAAAGAGCGAACCGGACGTAAAACGTTAAAGGTCTCCTGATTTAGTTTGTGAATGAATGCTTATAAGAGTTTCGGCTGGAGAGCGCGTGCGGACCTGTCGGTCTGATAACAGGCGTGTGTAAGTCCTGCATCTGTATGATACAAATGTGTGTAAAATGATACCGGGCGCTGTAATCACTCATCTGGTTACGTTATTACATTGACCACCACACCCCCCCCCCCCACCCCAAAAGAAAGGACGTATTATTGGCTTCCCCTAATGTTTTCCCCACGCCACGCTACTGGTAAGCTATACTATTTGATATAATGCTGCCAAGATGCCAGGGAAGTGCAGATTCGACAACGTATGGCTTCTCAAGGATAAGTACAAATTGTGGCTATCAAAAGACACTGACCACAGACGTGCTAAATACAAACTATGTTCTAAAATAATCGATATTTTGAATATGGGCGAGGCAGCGCTTGCTAGCTACATGAAGGGAACAAAGCACCAGACCGCAGCCGCTGTTGCTAGCAGCGCAATGTCCATAAGTACATTTATGAATGTTGACGCTGCTAATACACCAAGTAATGCTACTTCAGTTTCAACAGCAACGAAACAGACAACGTTAAACGTTCCGTCAAAACATGAAGTTATCAAAGCGGAGATACTTTGGGCTTTAAAAATCATGGATTCTCACTACTCATACAAGTCATCCGAGGACACGAGCCTTCTTTTTGCGGCGATGTTCCCGGACAGCGAGATTGCAGCTCAATTTGCATGCGGTGAGAGTAAGTGTTCCTAGGTCTGCACATATGGGCTTGCTCCGTATTTTAAGAGAATCATTCTGACTGACATTTCTAAACAAATGGCATATGTAGTGCTGTTTGATGAAACGATGAACCACCATTTGCAGTCAAAACAAATGGATGTACACGTGAGGCTGTGGGATGGAGCAGAAGTCAAGACGAAATACATCGGCTGAACTTTTGGGACATTCCACTGCAATTGATATAATTGAAAAGATGAGCAAAGGACTGTCCGAGACGGGAGTGAATAACCTCATTCAGCTTTCCATGGACGGGCCACTCGTGAACTGGAAAGTGTTTGAACTCCTACAGGAAGAGATGCAGAAGCAGGCGGACAAATCGCTTCTCAACATTGGTTCATGCGGTTTGCATGTCCTGCACAATGCATTCAGAGATGGATGCAAAGCTACCGGCTGGGACATTGAGCACATTCTCTCGAGCCTATACTGGCTTTTCCACGATTGTCCAGCTCGTCGTGAGGACTTAGTTACCGCCACTGGATGCAACACCGTGATGCTAAAGTTCTGCTGAGTCCGTTGGATTGAAAATGCCACCGTGTCTGACCGAGCTTTAATGTTTTGATCTACTGGATCCTAAGGTTAAGTCTTTTGAGGCTGTGAAGAAAAGTTCCAAGGATCCGCTGTTCATCCCAAAAGTGATGATATTCAACAGCATCGCAAGAGAGATCAAGCCCTTCCTCACCCTTTACCAGACGGATAAGCCTATGCTACCCTTCTTCAGCGAGGATTTGTTTCAATTCCATTTTACGGAGCATTCACTGGAGATCGTCTCACCTATGCTGTTATTCTGATCAAAAGTCGTGTTCAATGGCATTCAAACTATATAAATGCTGCTGAAGGTTAATCCAATGGTTAATCCAATGTGTCTGTGTCACTTTGAAATTATTCCTGATAATCCATCATTCAATTTGTATGTAAAAAACTGAGATTTCATATTGGCTGCTAATGATAGCTACCAGAGTGTATCGCAGCTTCCGGTTCCGGGGCATTCTGGCTGTGCATCACTCATTCACCAATGGGTAATGTTTAGATGGATGTTAGGAACTTCCCCTCGATTCTATTGGCTCTAATGGTTAAAAAGAGGTGTCAATCATCAAAATCGAACGAGGGGGGCCAGACATATGGAAAATGCACCCAAATTACCCCAGAAGTGGGTTTCTCTTTCTAAATCTCTCTTAAAAGGCCACATTTCACTTGTTTTGCATCAATCTAGATACAGGGTACTTATATGTTATTTTTTGGATTCCAAAAGCTTTTAGTCTACTATCCCATCATTCAAGGGTGGTTTTCACAAGTAATTTTTGGACGGACACCATAATTTACATTTTTTTTACTATGTTCAGTCTGAATTTATTTTAAAATAACAACATCTATATTGATTCTGACTTTTCTACATCCAACTCACAGATGTAACCTTGCTATGAGAAAAAAGATTATTAATTTAACCCTTTTAGAAGTGAAGATAATGGTCATTTTCTCTGGGAATGTCATTTTCGAGCCTGAGACCTGAAAAACAGGCTCAGGGCTTAACAGGTTAACAAGTTCCTCCTGTGTAGTTCTTGGCTGATCCCTCACCTTTCTCATGATCATCAAAACCCCCACGGGGCCAGATCTTGTGTGGAGCCCCAGACCGAGGGCGATTGATGCTCTTCCATTTCTGAATAATGGCACCAACAGTTGTCTCCTTCTCACCAAGCTGCTTTCTGATGGTCTTGTAGCCGATCCCAGCCTGGTGCAGGTCTACAATCTGGTCCCTGAGGTCCTTAGACAGCTCTTTAGTCTTGTCCATGGTGGAGAGGTTGTCAGGTGTCTTTTATACAGGTAACACATTTATATTATTATAACTTTCTTAAAGGAAGAGCATTTATGTAACTGGTTTGTGGGAGCCAGAATTCTTGTTGGTTGGGGATCAAATACTTACTTTCCCCAATTAAATGCAAATACATTTATACCTCTTATATGATGTACATTTCTGGATATGGAACTGGGTAAACTTACAGAATCGGCAAGGGATCAAATAATTATTTCCTTCACTGTAACTGAACATTATGGTTAATGTGAAATTAAATAATACGTGAGAACAATATCGCTTCATCTGTCTACCCGAGGCTTTCAAAAACAACTTCATGATTCTTTGCTATTACAGCTAGCATGAATAGATTGTATCAAGGTTAAGGCTTCCAGCTACCACCGCACCGAGCATGTCCCCACACACCAAGCATGTCCCCACACACTGAGCATGTCCCCACACACCGAGCATGTCCCCACACACCGAGCATGTCCCCACAGTGTCCCTACACACTGAGCATGTCCCCACACACTGAGCATTTCCCCACACACCGAGAGTATGTCCCCACACACCGAGCATGTCCCCACAGTGTCCACACACACTGAGCATGTCCCCACAGTGTCCCCACACACCGAGCATTTCCCCACAGTGTTCCCACACTCTGAGCATGTCCCTGCTGCCTTGGTATAATACCAACAGGATTTTTCAAAAATGTTTTTCATTGCATTGCCTCAGATCTACTTCATATAGTAAACAACAGTGGCGGCCGGCCCACATAAAAATATATATATATATTAGGGCCGGGACTCGATTAAAATAATTCATCTAATTAATTAGAGGCTTTGTAATTAATTAATTGAAATTAATCGCATTTTTAATCACATATAAATATTTGACCTGAGAACAGTGAGAAGCAATTTTTTTCACATGGATTTTAGTATACCATTGAATAATGACTGAATACATAAGCTTAAGCAACAAAACATTGTTTATTTTTTTTCAAGGTGGTACTTAACCAAGACCTACAGAAAAGTGCAATTTTTGCCATAGTCTGTGAACCCTTTGGAACTACCTGGATTTCTGCATAAATTGGTAAAAAAATGTGTTCTGATCTTCATCTAAGTCACAACAATAGACAAACACAGTCTGTTTAAGCTAAAACCACACAAACAATTATATGTTTTTATGTTTTTTTTTAACACACCATGTAAACATTCACAGTGCAGGATGGAAAAAGTATGTGAACCCTTGGATTTAATAACTGGTTGACCCTCCTTTGGCAGCAATAACCTCAACCAAACGTTTCCTATAGTTGCATATCAGACCTGCACAACGGTCAGGAGGAATTTTGGACCATTCCTCTTTACAAAACTGTTTCAGTTCAGCAATATTCTTGGGATGTCTGGTGTGAATCGCTCTCTTGAGGTCATGCCACAGCATCTCAATTGGGTTGAGGTCAGGACTCTGACTGGGCCACTCCAGAAGGCTTATTTTCTTCTGTTGAAGCCATTCTGTTGTTGATTTACTTCTGTGCTTCGGGTCGTTGTCCTGTTGCACCACCCATCTACTGTTGAGCTTCAATTGGTGGACACATGGCCTTAAGTTCTCCAGCAAAATGTCTTGATAAACTTGAGAATTCATTTTTCCGTCGATGATGGCAATCTGTCCAGGCCCTGAGGCAGTAAAACAGCCCCAAATCATGATGCTCCCTCCACCATACTTCACAGTTGGGATGAGGTTTTGATGTTGGTGTGCTGTGCCTTTTTTTCTCCACACATAGCGTTGTGTGTTCCTTCCAAACAACTCAACTTTGGTTTCATCTTTCCACAGAATATTTTGCCAGTAGTGCTGTGGAACATCCAGGTGCTCTTTTGCAAACTTCAAACGTGCAGATCAGAACACATTTTATGACCAACTTATGCAGAAATCCAGGTAATTGTTTGTGCAGATCCGATAAGCATATCGATTGATTTATACCTAGAGTGCGTCAGCATTTTTTCGCTCAGGGCTCATCTAGACGCTTCTTGTGAGACTTGTGTATTGTTTCGGTAAACATGGGTCATATCATCAGTTAGCTGAGTTTCTTGAATGAGTAGGACACATAGAATAGTTTATAACATTTTAAGAAGCCCTGAGACACAGTTTCGTGAGAAAAAAAACGGGGGAAAAAGCCCCTCAGGTTAAATGGGAATTAAATCATTTAAAGTAATTTTGAGTGTTCCCAAAGCCCCGGTGTTCTGTAGTTTGTGTGGACCTAATGTACTGTTGCACAGTTTATGCTGTAGAAACTATGTCCAGGACAAGGTGTTTGGAAGTTTTTGGAAGATTCATTGCTAACCACACTGAAGATTATGGAGGTATTGATCAGTCTTCTCATATTTTTAAGCCTCAAATTGTCCTCCCCCCCCCCTCTCTAACATCACCAGAAGTCATAATTTAAGTGGTCTTTTCTCAACAAAAAAATACCAGCCGCCACTGGTAAACAAGTCTCTTCACTCAGGTGTATTTCCACAGGCCCTGCAACTGCAGCCATTAAAACGCTCTTCAAAAAGAATAACTTAGATGCTTCAGTAATGAACAATTACAGGCCTATATCAAACCTCCCATTTCTAGGTAAAATCATTGAAACAGTTGTTTTTCAACAGCTGAGTAGTTTACTGCATTTAAATAACTTTTGCGGATGTTTTCCAGTCAGGCTTTCGTCCAAACCAAAGCACTGAGACTGCTCTTGTTAAGGTCTTCAATGACATCCACTTAAATACAGACAGTGGCAGAACTTCAGTGTTAGTATTGTTAGATCTCAGTGCTGCATTTGAAACTGTTGACCACAACATATTATTAGACCGACTGGAAAACTGGGTGGGACTTTCGGCAACAGTGCTAAATTGGTTTGAATCCTACTTAAAGGACAGAAACAACTTTGTCTCTTTAGGTAAATACCAGAGGTGGGAGTAAGTCATGTGCAAGTCATGAGCAAGTCTCAAGTCTTAACCCACTATTTTCAAGCAAGTCCCAAGTCACTGTGGTGAGAGTCAAGCAAGTCAAGTCATTGCTCAGGTCAAGCAAGTCAAGTCAAGTCATACAAAATTAATAATAACGAATAACCCCAGTTTCCGCATTTTAATCAGTTAAAATATTGTGGTTATGAAAGGTTTTGTTTTATTTTCAACATAAACAGCAATGGAGAGTGGGGCGCTGAAATTATACCCCAATAAATTCTAAAAGGGCTCTAAAGTGAAAACAGGAGTACAAACCAAATATGTTACATCATCATGTTAAGCCTCCTGCCCTGGCTCCCCTTCAGCAGGGTCACAGCATTTCTCCATGGTCTGTCTAAGGTGCTCCCATATGACACTGACTCATTGTTTTACTTTAGTCTAAGTTATCTCAGTGGGTCTCAAACGGTTTGGTCTAAACAAATATTTCCATCTATTTAATATAGTTGTTCAAAATAAGTAAAAAAATTATTCCAATGTCAGTAAAAAATTAAAAACACAGTTTGAAAGGGAAGTGATTAGTAAAATATGCATAAATAAAAAGAAAGAATGCAGACTAGGTAAGATAAAGATAGGAGAGGAGTATATCAATGATGTGTTATTGGTTGTGAGCATATTCTAATGGTTTTTGGAGTATTGAAATATCTACAGTTCTGTTTCATATGAGTGTTGAGAGTTGTATCCATAAATCTCTTAATTTGTGCACCAGATTGATGCCTTTAACTTAAATTTAAAGAAAGAAATCGTACCGGGGGTGCATGCCCCCGGACCCCCCTATAGGATGTGAGGTAATCACAAATAAAACAGGTTCATGGATAGATAAGTTTGCACACTCATTATATACACTACACATTTTCTTGGATTAGTTAACACCATAGTCCCCAATATATATTTGTAGAAAGGCAGGAAATGGAATTAAATAGAGAACAATGTTTCATTGCGGAGGACCCCCTGTTTTGTGTCCCCCCCCACTTCTCAAGCCAAAGTTACACCCTTGCCCACATATACAGTGCATATGGAGTTGGCCAGATGTATAGAAATTACTGTTCATGGTAATTTGAAAACAAATGCCGTTGTCAGACACACACGACCACAGCGAACACAAACACAGAGCAGAGCTGAGCAGAGCACAAACACACACACACATCATGCGCCTTAGTGACCGGACATCTCCTTCATAAAATGAGTAATAGGGGGATTAATCGGGCAGTGTGTGTGTGTGTGTGTGTGTGTGTGTGTGTGTGTGTGTGTGTGTGTGTGTGTGTGTGTGTGTGTGTGTGTGTGTGTGTGTGTGTGTGTGTGTGTGTGTGTGTGTGTGTGTGTGTGTGTGTGTGTGTGTGTGTGTGTGTGTGTGTGTGTGTGTGTGTGTGTGTGTGTGTGTGTGTGTGTGTGTGTGTAGAGGTGTATGTGGTTCAAACTTAGCAGCCAGCGGTCGCTCTTTAGCTGTTCTAATTAAATTAAACACAGTGAAGGCATTGCGTAAAAGGCACAGCTCTTTGCGCGCTGGTGCTGCACTTTTCAGAGGCGGAGTTAGACGTTCCGCTTCCTCATGGTGCTGTAGCGATTTCATGAAGTGAATGAGAGTCCGAGTTCAAAATATATCTAAAATAATGTATGCACTGCCATTTCCCAACATAAACATTACAGTCTGCAATGAAACGGTTGTCTCCTGTGTGCTCCACTTCCTACTTGGCGCTCCGGTAACTTTCTCTTGCGAACGATATACAGTGTCTTTTTTTTTTTCATTGTCCTTTAGGGGCTCCCTACAATACAAAAACAAATGCAAATATTTAATTTTAAAAAGTAAAGTCCTTTCGAGTCATCTGTCTCAAGTCAAGTCTCAAGTCATGAATACCAAGTCAAAGTCAAGTCAAGTCTTTTATCAATGTTGTCCAAAAATATGCGACTCGAGTCTGAGTCATGAAATCAATTATTTGACACACAGGAAGCCAGTGTAAAGACTTCAGCAGGGAGTCAAGTCCTGTGACTCCCTACAATACAAAAACAAAAGCAAATATTTAATTAAAAAAAGTAAAGTAAAAAGTAAAGTCTGTCTCAAGTCAAGTCTCACGTCATGAATACCAAGTCAAAGTCAAGTCAAGTCTTTTATCAATGTTAGTCGAGCAAGTCTCAAGTCCAAAAATATGCGACTCTGGTAAATACACATCTGAGTTGACAAATTTGACGTGGGGTTCCTCAAGGCTCCATCTTGGGGCCTCTTCTCTTTAACATCTACATGCTACCACTGGCTCAGATAATGAAAAACAACTAAATAATTTACCGTAGCTATGCGGATGACACATACATTTACATAACCATTTTGCCAGGAGACTATTCTCCAATTCAATCACTGATTAAGTTAATTGAACAAATCAATGACTGGATGTGTCAGAACATTCTCCAATTAAACAAAGATAAAACTGAGGTAATGGTTTTTGGAGCCAAGGCAGAATGTATAAAAGTTAGCGCTGAGCTTCAGTCTGCAATGTTCAAAACAACAGATAGAGCCAGAAATCTAGGTGTAGTCATGGACTCTGACCTGAGTTTCATCAGTCAGATTTTGTAATTGTTTTACAATTACTAAATCCTACTATCACCTAAAGAATATATCTAGGATTAAAAGACTAATGTCACAGCAGGATTTGGAAAAACTTGTCCATGCTTTTATCTTCAGTAGAATGGACTACTGTAATGGTGTCTTTGCAGGTCTCACTAAAATATCTATAAGAAAGATGCAGCCAATTCAGAACGCTGCTGCTCGAGTCCTCACTAACACTAAGAAAGTGGATCACATCACTCCTGTTCTGAAGTCTTTACACTGGCTTCCTGTGTGTGTCAAATAATTGATTTCAAAATACTGCTGCTGGTTTATAAAGCTTTGAATGGTTTAGGCCCAAAATACATTTCTGACCTACTGCTAAATTATGAACCATCCAGATCTCTCAGGTATTCAGGGACCGGTCAGCTTTCTGTCCCCAGAGTCAGAACTAAACATGGTGAAGCAGCGTTCAGTTATTATGCTCCAAATATCTGGAACAAACTCCCAGAAACCTGCAGGTCCGCTGCAACTCTTACTACTTTTAAATCCAGGCTGAAGACTTTTCTGTTTCCGCTGCTTTTAATTGATATGTTCATATCTTAAACTGCACTGTAATTTTTATTCATGTATTTTTTCGGTAACACTTTATATTAAGGTACACAAATTAACCATCAACTAGTTGTTAATTAACATGCATATTAGCAGTATATTGGCTCTTTAGTAGTCATTATAAAACACTTATTAATGCCTTATTCTACATGACCATATTCTACAAGTAATACGCCATTAGTTGAGTTTTTCTCAATAACCCTCTAATTAGTGCTTATTTATTGCAAGTAAGGAAGTTGTTGTACATGAGTTTTGGTCTTAATATGCTCTGCTCAATATGGGCCTAATAAGGCAGTAGTACCACAAGAAAAGTAATTCTCCCATAATAACACTTAACAAATATGATCTATTCTTATGGAACAAGACATGAAACTATAAGTGTTAATTGTGTCTAAATAACTCAAAATTAGATATTTATATCTAAGAATATGTTTTGGGGTATTGACAGTTCAGCTACCAATAGCAAGGTGATATTGACCTGTTTGTTTCATATTTGCACATTTATATTTTTGTAAAATGTGTACTAAAGGTTAGACAGGAAGTAGGAAATAGTGAACTGAATGGCATGGCCGTAGACTACTACTAATTCAGGGTTGCCAACTCTCACGCATCTGGCGTGTGACACACGCTTTCACTCTCAATTTCACGCTTTCACGCTGCCCAAACTATTCTCACGCCTAAAACAAGATGAACTGGTGATTGTTTTTGGTTGGTTATTTACAGTGTTGAGTTGACAGCTGCTCAAGCTGTCGATCCACTGCCTTCAAGGCCCCACCACTTTTAACAACGCTAACAGACAGCAGAGCAGTGGGAGCCGGTTGGTCAATCCCCGACCCGTATTGCGCATGCGCAGAATCCTTCTTAACGCCAGGTTTTTCATCAGTGGACGGCAAAGTCTACTGAAGGAAAGGTGGGTTTGCACAGTACACTTATCGAAATCAGTGAATATGTCTGCAGAGGGGGGTCTCACCTCGCGGAGGGGGCCTCATCTTGCGGAGGGAGCCTCACCTGAAGCGCGAATGCGGCGCACATCTATGAGCCTGTGCGGATATATGTCCCCCCCCCCGCCACAAGTTGGCCAGGGGCAGCCCTGATCCAATGATATCAAAATCTCACGCCAGCCAGGTACCCAAAGTTGGCAACCCTGTACTAATTTTCCCTATGCAACCTGAAGAGTAAAAGTGTAAATTCCATCAGAAAGCAATGACTGTAAGTGTAATTTTAAGCCTTACACTTACACTGTAAGGATTAGTAACATGTATTGTGTTTATGTGATGACATTTGGAGATGTTTAAACTAAGGTGACCAGATTTTCAAAATTAAAACCGGGGACATTTTGAGTTTTGCGGTCAATATATCTGTAGTATATAGTGCCGCGAACATATACCATCGGGACGTTACTGATGGGGTGCGGCTGCGGAGTGATACTGTGTGTATGCAAGCCTGCATCTAGGACGCATCTATGTATCATGGCTGTAGACCTGTTAAGTAATAAAGATACATCATACAAAGGTCTACGGATACCTTATTACTCTCCATGACCTGCGGTCAACTATATAGCATAAAGGACTATTACAATATCATTAACATATCCAATTTTCACTGTACACTAATATCTGCTCTCAGATTTATTGCGCGCTCTGATCTTTTGTGCAACGACCCTGTCAAAATCCCTCAACCAATAGGAGGCCAGGTTTCCTTGCGGGTGCATTCGCTTTACTTATTAGAGCGTCCCGTAAGGGTTACTCTTTGGTTTATAAACTACCGACCTCCACGGCTTTATAACATAACATGGTACTGCATAAAAAGGCATCACTAGCTGTACCAGAGCACAGGTCCCCGTCCAATCCTGTGGTAAAACTGAGTACAAGGTTTTAGTGCCACAATACCACCACACATCTGTTCTGGGATACCGCCTAATGGGCATAGCTATACCTGGGAGAAAATCCTGCTTCATTAAAATCAATGTAGAATTGCACCACTTCAGAGTTCCTACTTCGATACCTTTTAGGTATTCCCTTGTGATGCAATCATAAAGTCCCTCGTACGGCGTGAAGTCAGGTGGAATGTCATTCATTTTTACCACTGGATACTTTTGTGCAATGTCTAGACAATCTGCTGGGGATTTTTGTTCATAGAGTTTGTACATACAGAGTTGTCCTCTTGGGTTTTTGTGGGCATTAAATGGAAAGCGCACTGTTCCCAAACTTGGTCGGGCAGCCGCACAGGCCAGACAGTCCGCCATCTTGCTCTGCTTTACAGAGTAAACAACCCAGTCTAACCAGGAATTTGTGTCCTCATATCCTGTTTCTATTGCTATGACTTTCTGTATAGAAGTCGTAGTCAGATAGGTGACCAGTGGATTGTTCACAGATTTAGCAGGGGGAGATTCTGGTTCTGGTTTAAAAAGGCATTCAGTATATTTTGGGACGAAATCAGGGATTACATCAGCTGGTGGGTCAATTATTTTCACTAAAATTGATCCCATTGGGTCTTTTCCAGGAACTTCTATCCCCATCAGTAAATGGAATGCAGTGACGTCTCCCTTTTTCTTGAAATGGGGAGTGAGTGCGCTTTTAAAAGCAATTATTATTGGATTGTGTTTGCTCATATCTCCACTATGGCGACCTTTGGAAAAAGATAGCTGAGACCTAAACGCCAAACCAGGGGGATTGTTATTTCCTTCTGCCCTTGCACTCCAATATACCTTCTCTGAAATGGGACACCATGTATTATCATCTGGCCTTCCCCAAGCATGAATGCACCCATAAACGTCATGGCCCGTTTTGTTTCGCAGTTCTCCACATACAACCACATCACACACATCAAGACTTACCGTAACCGCTTCACCTCTGGGGATGAGTATTTCTAACCCTTCCTTCTGTCTCTCCGCTGATCTTTTGGCTGTGGGGATAAATGGAACTCTCTCAAACACAGCTGAAGTTTTGTTAGTGATATTGGCATTTTCTACGAGTGCACGAATGGATTCGGGTTCTTCATGATGCTGTATCCCCTTCCCAACCAGGAAAATGCCAATTGTGATGAACAGAGCTAACAATGATATTACGATTCTTATCCCTTTGGTGCCCCTTAATTGTTCTGACTTCTTGAATGGCACTTCATCAATTTTACCCATGGTTATATCAGTTCCAGAGTTTTAAAATAATGAGAGCAAAAATAAAATATATAGAAAATAATAAAACAAAAATATTGGACTCTTCTTTTTGAATGGTAGAATAAATAGGTCTCAGATCTAAAACAAGAATGGTTATTCCGTTTTAGTATTCAATCTACAAAACCTAAAGACAATTCGTCTTTTGAGCTGTTTCTATCTTAATATCTCTTGATTTGATTTTTTATTCGTTTTGTTCCAGCTCTGCCAAATCAGTCCTAACTTCCGAGAGCTTTCTGGAAGGTGCCGGTGCAGGGCGACAATGTGTCAGGTGGTGCCAATTTGCTCCTTTTTTACCTTTTATCCGGAGAGCCTGTGAAGTTCTTTCAACTACTTCCCACGGACCCGTCCACCTGGGTTCAGCCCACTTTCTTTTGTGAACTTTCAACCTCACCCAATCACCCGGCCGTACAGGAGTCTCTTCTGGTGTCTCGTCTGGTGTCTCTGCAGTTCTCTGAACCTGTGTAGACAAGACATGGATAATATTACTCAGAGCCCCGACATATTCATCGACTTCTATTTGTCTGATGTCTAAAACTGGGCCTGTCCCTCCTTCTCTAGGAGGCCCTGGCATTGGCCGACCAGTTAACAACTCTGGGGTGAAAGATGTGTTTTAGCACCCTCAGAAGATCTCATTGACATGAGTGCCAGAGGCAAAGCATCTACCCATTTCGTGTTTGTGCCAAAAATAACTTTTGCTATTTTCCCTTTTAATGTTCGAAAAATAACTTTTGCTATTTTCCCTTTTAATGTTCGATTAGCTCTTTCCACTATTCCCTGAGATTGTGGGTGATATGCTGACCCAAACTTATGAATTATACCAAAATATAACTCAACTTCCTCCAAGTGTTTGCTTGTAAAATGTGAACCATTGTCTGATCTTATAATCCTTGGCACCCCATAACGGGGTACGAGTTCTGTTTTGAGCCATTTAATGACTGTCTTTGAATCTTCTTTCTTGCAGGGAATGGCTTCAATCCATCTCGTATAACGATCAATCATTACTAACATATATCTAAACCCTCTGACTACATTGTCTGCTCCCATGTCTGTATAATCAATACAAATGTCTTTGAATGGGGCTTCTGGGACTGGATATCTTCCCATAGGGCACTTGTATGGCTTTTTTACATTGAATGCATTACACGTGTCACAGTCGTTTACGAAGTTTTCAACCATGTCCTTCATGTAAGGATGCCACCACTGTTGTTCAATGTCTTTTGTTGTTCTTGTTTTGCCTACATGAGTGGGACCATGTGATTGTTCTATTAGCAGGTGGCATAACTTTGCAGGTGCGACTAAACGGCCGTCGTGGGCTCTCCACAGGCCATCTACTTCCTTTGCTCCCTTCTGACTCCATTGATTCTGTTCATACACTCCAGCATATTTCTGCAAGTCTTTGATGTGTTCGGTGGTTAACTCCTCTTGAGTATTGGCCTTTGTACATATCATTTGCTTGCTGTACCCTCCTGCTTTCTTTGCTGCCTTGTCTGCTGCATCATTTCCTCTGGATATTGCATTGTTCAATGTTTGATGTCCTTTGCATTTCATTACTGCCACTTGTGCTGGCAACAGTAAAGATGTCAGCAGGAGTTTTAGCGCTTCGGCATGTTTTACTGGTGTCTTAGCAGATGTTAGGAACCCTCTTCTGATCCACTGTGGTCCGTCTATATGCACTGCTCCATAAGCATATGCTGAATCTGTATAGATGTTGACTCGTTGTCCCTCTGCATGCTCCAAGGCTTTGGTGAGTGCCACTACTTCTGCCAGTTGGGCCAAAGCAGGTTGGGAGATGATTTCTGCTTCTATGGTTTGTATATTTTCTCCCTCCTGCCGGACTACTGCATAGGAGGCCACATTCCCGTCATCTCCCTTGTAACAACAGCCGTCACTGTAGAGAGTGAAGTATGGTTGGTCCAGTGGATCTGTTTCTAAATCTGATCTTATCTTGAGATCCTTTTGGGAGACTAACTGACAGTCATGGGGTCTTCCGTGCTCAGTCCTGTAGACATGTTTGTTAAACCACTTTGGTATGTTATATGGGGTTTCAACAGACTGGTCTGAATCTTGATTTTCCTGATTGAGGAAAATGTGAATGCCTGTGAATTTATGAATGCTACTACTCCATGGGCTGTTTTGACTTTCAATGGGTGGCACATTACCACATGTGCAGTTTTCTCAATGACTTTTGCTAGTGCAGCTAGGTGTCTTGCACATCCTGTCTGGCCTAGTTATATATTGTCTAACTTTGAGCTATGGTACATGAGTACCTGTCTCACTCCCCCTTTTTTCTGAAACAGGACTCCATTGACTATTCCACCTGATTCAGAAACATCAAGGCAAAAATCATCATCATAATCCGGAGTGGAAAGGTGTGCCGCTTGACTCAGGGCTTGCTTCCTCTTCGTGAAAGCTTCTTCGGCCAACGTTCTCCACTCGAGAGTAGCTTTAAGATTTCTGTTTCCTGCTTCTGCAATTATGTGTCTCAGTGGTTGTGTCAAGTCCACATAGTCAGGTATGTACGTCCTGATGTAACCTGTCAGGCCCAGGAAAGCAAGCATTTGTTGCACTGTTTTGGGCTTTGGTTGGGAGAGGATGGAAGACCGTTGTGCTGGTGTCAGAGTTGGACTGTTCGAGGAAATCATCCTTCCCAGGAATGTAACCGTTCTCCTTGCGATCTGCGTTTTTTCTTTCTTCACTTTATAGCCCACATTGGCCAGTAGGATTAACAATTGTTGTGTCACAGCCAGACATGTTGCTGCATCTGGCCCCGCTTGAAGTAAATCATCAACATACTGTATCAAAGTTACTCCCTCCGGAAGTTGCAATGCACTGAGGTCTTGTTTCAATGCACTGTTAAATAATCCTGGGCTATCCTTGTAACCCTGTGGCATCCGATTGTAGGTGTATCGCTGTCTTTGGTAAGTAAAAGCAAATATATCCTGGACTTTTGGATCTAATGGTAAGCAAAAGAATGCATTAGCTAGATCTATCACTGTGAACTATTTGTGACTTGGATTAAGATTTTGTAATGCTACATGTGGATCGGGAACAGGAATATTAGCAGTTTTAGTGACATTGTTGACTTCTCTCAGACCATGGACCATTCTCCATCCCTTGTTTCCAGCTTTTGGTACCGGCAAGATGGGAGTATTCCAATTTGAACCGGTGTGTCTGATTACTCCAGCTTGCAACAATCCTTGAATGGCGTTTCCTATTCCATCTATTTGTTCTTGTTTCAATTTGTATTGCGGGCGCCAACATGGTTTGTAATTTTCCATCAGCTCCACTGAGACTTCATGATTTACTAATCCAACATCATAGTCTCCAGTGGTCCAAAGATGTGTAGGCACCCGCATCAGCATTTCTTCTGTGTCCGGATTGTTTGTGTGTTCTCGGCCATGATCTATGTCCAATTCTTGCTTCTCCAATAGCCCTTGTTCCTGGCTATTGTTTCGAATCCTCCACATCGTCTGGTCTGTGGATTGCCACAGAATAAGTGATTCCGTCGCCAACCATTCTGTGTTCAATGCAGTCTTTATCATTGGACCCAATGATCTGGACTCAGCTCCTATGGTCATGGCGAGTGTGACATGAGGAACAGCTTCTTCAGATAAATTGTACCATTGTTTTTGTTCTGGTGTGAATTTTACCGCTGCTGCTACACCCTACGGTCCGACGTAGATGTCTGCTACATTCAAATCTTCCATCCTTCCCTCTTTATCTTCCATCCATGCATCTTGATATTCTTCATCCGGTCGCCTTAGATAATTGTACGTACAATGTAGAGGATCCTGCGGGGGCCCATAGGGTCCCAGTGTATTTATCCATGGCTTCCAGGCCATGTACGTTCTTTGGACATGAGGAGTATCGATTTCCGTGGTGATTCGGCGGCTCCAGTACACAGTGGTTGTGTCATTTTCTTCGTCGTTTTCTGGATTTGCTGCCATCATCATGATTCTCTGTTGTCCATCGTATGTTTGGTGGAGTGGTTTCTGGCCTGGAAATTGGATTATCAGCCCATCTGGTGTGCATATAATTCTCGCTCCTGATTTTACGAGCAGGTCTCTTCCCATCAGATTTATGGGACAGTTTGGGGCATAGAGGAAAGGATGTTGCAGGAGTTGCTTCCCAATTTTTGTGACCAATGGTAATGTATATCTCAGTACATACATTTTTCCCGAGTATCCAACTGTTTTGAGGGTGTGATTTGAGAGTGGTGGTGGTTTTCCCTTTAATTTTGTCAAAAAGGAAGCTGTAGCTCCTGTGTCCACGATAATTTCCACATTTTCCCCCTTAATCTCAATTGCGTCACCTGTGATTGGATCCTCTGGGCCTCCTCATACGTATGGACCACTCCAAGCTGTCAGAGGCATTTGGTTCATGTTTGGCACCCCTCCTCCTGGTTGTCCCTGGAATCCTCTGCCTCCACTGAGTCCTCCCCTCTGTTGGTACTGTGTAGGCATGTACATGGGTGCTTGTGGCTGTGGTTGGACAGGAGTATACACAAGCGGTAGCGGTTGCTGTACTTGGGGATAATACTGCTGTGTCTGGGGCTGGAATTGTGTAGGATTGTATGGTATCTGTTGATACGGACAGTTTCTGGCCCAATGATCCATCTGACCGCATGTGTAACATCCCACTTTTTGGAAACCTCTTCCTCTGCCCTTTCCTCTGAAACTTCCTCCACCTCTTTGTTGGTACTGCATCTGATTTTCTGGCGCCACCTGAGCTTGAACTGTTAGCGGTGTCTGCATTACTGTCTCCGTTTCTATGGTCTTCTCTGCTTTAGCTGCCATTTGCCTTGCCGCTTTCTTGTTTTTATTAGCTTCGGCATCTTTCTCAGCTATTTGTATCTTCACGAGTCTCCTTGCTTGGATTTTATCGTCTTCATCAAGTCCCTTTTTTGCCGCCTGGTGTCTGGTATCGTGGTGAATGAGATGTTGTCTCCATTGTTCAGCGGGTTTATTGTCCAATCCCACCACTTCTTCCAAACGTGCCTGCACTGCTAGGGGAAGGGCTTTAATGACAGAGTTCTTCCACACCATTTCAATAGCTGGAGAAAGATCATGTCTTTCACCCGTGCAAGCCTCCCACACTTCTTCACATTTCTTCAAGAATGCATGCATGTCTTCCCCAGGCTCCTTCTTCAAGCTGCTGAGAACATGAAAACTGCGTGTTGTCGGGTAGATGTGACGAATAGCAGCCCAATATTTTGACCTGATGTAGTTGAATGGGGTATCATCTAGGTCATTTGTGCAATTGGCCTCGGAGTCTATTGCTCTTGCTTCAAGTCGTCCTTCAATCCATCCAAGAAGGGCCCTTACGTCTCCCAAGCATAGGTGGTCTTGGGCTGTGAATCTCTCCAGATCATTCACCCACTTCTGACCTCCTTTTATAAGTGGAGGTAGTTTTCCCACTAATGCTTCCATGTCCCTGTGATTCCATGATTGGTATTGAAATCCTCCATTTCCAGCTGCTATCAATGGCATGGCGCTATGTGCGGTACTCCTGAGTCTTTCAGCTATGGGCCCTGTCACAGTTTGTTGGTTGATTTCGTCACCTCTGTTTTTCCCTGAGGGTGTGGTGAAACGCTATTGTTGCTGTGTGTGTTCCGGGTATCCCGAGTGTCTGCTGGTTTGAGAATGTGCACTGTCGTTGTCTTCTCCATGTCCTTGTCCTCTGTAATTTTGTTCATCAGGAGAGTAATTTGTTCGGCGTGTTCTTTGAGAGTCTTCCCATCCCCGAGTTCTTTGTTCTTGTTGTTCTCTATGTTGGTTCTGGTGTCTGTCTTTCCATCATTTCCCGGAATGTCACATCTTCTCGTTGTCTTTCTGCCAGACGTTGTTGGTATTTATCTTCCTCCCTTTGTCTTTCTGCAATAATGTCATAACTGGCTTTATCTGACTTTCGCATTTCTTCAATAATGTCATTATGTGCCTCTTCTACCTTTCGTCTTTCTTCAGCATATCTGTCATTATGTGCCTCTTCTGCCTTTCGTCTTTCTTCAGCATCTCTGTCTTCCATTTCTCGTCTGTGTTGTTGTGCGTCTTCCTCTGCTGTTTGTGGTTGAAGAGGGAAGATGGGCCCTGCCACTCTCTCATAAGCGGCCATTTTTCCTGGATCTGCACCTGTTGATCTGTTGATTGACTGGAATGACATAGGTATTTGTAGCATGTCTCGCTGAAGTTGTCTATCTGTAGGCATAGTTCTTAATGCGTGCATTTCGGCTAATCGTTTGTGTTCCTCCAGCAGCTGGTTGGATTGAGTCGTGAGCATTCTTACTCCGTATTCCAATTCTTGGAGACGTCTTGCTGTGGGGACTCCCTCCAATTCCAATACTCCTCCCAAAATACCGAACGTTGGGGCATGTATTGAGGGTTGAAGGAGAGTTTTATTTTCTGACATGTAGGGAGGAGGTTCCTCAATCAAGTTAGGATAGAGCTTTGGAGTTTGGATTACTGGAGCGTCTTCCATTTTTTTTCCGCGTCTTCTTCTGCTTGCGAATTTGCTTCTTGGGCGACGCACATGTTTGCCATCCCACTAGCAGAATACTTTAAATGGAGCATCAGACTTGTATATCGTGCTTTCCTTATTTCCGCTTTGTTCATAGCAATCTTTGCAGGTCCATACCAAGAGGGTTGTCCGGCTTTGATCCATGCTTGTTGTTCTCGCAGGTATTCTCCATTTTCATGGTCAATTACTGCTTTTCTATGTGCTTTCGTTGGTGCTGGTTGATCATCAGCTGGATACAGTCCTCTCGTTTGCCATTGTTCCAACAGTTTCTCCATGTGGTTCCATGTCTTTTGTCTAAGATTTGGAACTGTTATAGCATCTGATCTGATTTTATCCTTCCTTTGATATCTTCTGTTGAGCCTGGCTCTGCATCTAGTCTCAACTTAGTTTGTTTTGGTGACATGTTCTCTAATTATTTATTAACTTATCAAAGATGAAGCACTAATCTTCTGGCTAGCACCTTCGTTGCTGTCCGAACTTGAAATCTTTTTTTTTCTTTTCTTTAAGTTGCTCAAGGTTTTATTATTTTTATTTTATTTTTTTTAAGTTATAGTTTTTTTTTTTTTTTTTTAAGTTTTAGGTAAAATATTAATAAAGTTAATTAATATATAAAAATTATGCAAAATTAAAATATGAAATGTTAAAATAAAGTTGTACCGTGTATGGTTTTGACTTTGAAATATGAATATGGTTCAAATCCAAATCTCCTGTGTACAGTGCATACCGAAATGTATGAAATTATGCTAATGTCACTACTTGTGTTAGCTTCAATAAATTGGTGTTTGAAAAAGTATTATGTAAAGTTTCTTCTCTTATAATTAGAAACCACTTGCAATTCTATCTTGGCGATCAAGCATGTGTTTATTTATAACACTTAAAATTATACTTCAAAATGTTATGGTGTTTCTTCTATTTGTGTAATAATTATGTACTACCACCAGAGTGCGCTATTTTAATTTCCAGCTTAATCCACGAGGGAATAGCTGTTGCAAAACTGACTTGTTTTTAACAAGGAGAAACTTATTTTCCTTAAAAATATCTTTAAAATAGGAAGAACATTACACTATGGTTAAACAACACAGCACATAACCGCCAAAACACATTTGCAAACAAGAATATTCACAAAATCGCCAATACACACTTGCAAACAAGAATATCCCAAAACCAGCCAATACACTTTTATCAGCAGAAGTACTTCCAATAGTTCTAACTCTAACAAGAAGTATGATGTTCTTTACAAAATGGAATGCCTAGCCTCAGTGTGTTAAAGCAAACAGAGTACTTCAATTAGCATTTCATGAAATGCCGACTGCCGTGTGGTTCACTGTGAACATGAGGTCAAGACAAGATGACAACTGGTTTTCCAACCTTTGACCTGAAGAACAAAGGGATTTGAAAAAACACCTCGTGGCTCTCACAGTGGAGTTGAAATAATGGTGGGCTGATATTTTGTCTCGTAAATTCAACACACAACACTGTAGTTTAAAATAACATTTCTATTTAGTTTACAATGATAAATGGGCCTCGTACCTTTACGTCATAGTCCTCTACCCATGTACGTAAATGACTTTAAGAGCCAGTATGGTCACCTCTTCTGTTTAAACACGCTATTATGGGACAAAATGGGACGCTATCCAAACACAATCAGAAGAATATCGTCTATCTAACGCACGAATGTCGCACTTCTCATCGTAATCCACCACCCAATGTCTTTTTGAAAACAGAAAAAAGTAACCACTGAAAGCTTCAAACTCCTCAGGCCTTTTCCTTGAAAAATGACTTTTTTAAAACAGCCTCACTTGTGCTGTTGACACAAAACACTCACTCCAATAACCTTAGCTTCAAACTTTGGCTGTGTTTTTGCCTCAAGCAGTCCCGACTGCTTAATGGCCTAAAACCATTCACGTTAACTTAAAACGTAACAAAAGACACCTATTGAAGTGATTGGCTCTAGCCGACATGTAATAACAGACAAACGAATAGCATGCAGGGTTAAATAGAACAAAATAAATTGAACTCACCCTGCCTGTAACAAAGCAACGCCACGTAGTAGGATACCAATGTTTATCAATTTAGGCTTGTTTTAACTTAAATTGCACAGCTATTTTCAGGATCCGCTGGCCGCCGTCAAACACACAGACTTAACATTGTCCTACATAAACTATTGAAGAATTCGATATAACAGGTTTCTCCTTACCTAGTTGATTTGAGCTCTCTGTGTGTTGAACGGATGCCAGGGGGTCCAGCGAGCAGCCTGCTTTAGTCTCTCCCGGTTGTGCGAGGATCACGTCAGGGTCCCCAATTGTTAAATATATTCTTTATTCTCGCGTCCAGGAGAGAAGCTTTAAAATGAGACTAAATGGAGTCTCTGAGAAGATTCAAATGGAATACTTTAATTAAAAAAGGCGCGGTAGTGTTACAGACAGAATATTGTTCAGGCAGAAAACAGCGGTGATCTGGCTCTCATGAGCAAGAGAAGAGAGTGAATCCCTCGTCCGGTGCTATATCCTCTGCTGGCTCCTCCCCGCCAGCCGGCTCGCCTCGTCTCTAATGTCCGTTGTTGCATTTAAACAGAGGATTGGTACTTTTTACATTCAACATATGCTTAACACGCCTTTTCTCCTCATATTCTCTTTCATCACTTTTCATGTAACACATTCTAAACGCTGTAATCAATACTCTAAAAAATACAGAAAATACTTCACGGCTGGTTTGGTTTCCGGTCATTCCGGATGTTGTCACATGCTACTCTCGTCTGTAAACAATAATGTATTCAAATAAACTGTACCTTCATTTAATATTCAGCATGGTAGTATCTCGACATCTATAGTTGTAGTGTTAAATCAGTAGGTTTCGGTTTTAACCACACCATGTCATTTCGCTACTCAATTCACCTCTTTAGGAAATCGTATATTAGCCACATGCTAAATGCTAACCGGAGATGAAGGATTTTCAGAATAAAAGCTTAACTGGTTGTGCACAAGAATTTCTGTTTTTTCAGTATAAAAGAGCATTTAACTTGACAGTATGTTTAAACTACCTTATACCATCAAAACATTGATTTTAAATTTCTAACAAGATCTCGCCTGCTAAAAAGAGAACCAGCTTCGTAGGACCGGAAACCCCAAGTTTTCCCTGAAGTTAGCCGGCTAAGCGAAAATCCTGCTTCGTAGTATACCCCCCAGGTCTCCTATTGGTTGAGGGATTTTGACAGGGTTGTTGCACAAAAGATCCGAGCGTGCATAAAATAAATCTGAGAGCAGACATTTCACGAGCGCACAGAAACAGCCTGAGTGCGAGGAGAAGGTTTTAAGCTGGAACATAGGAAATGTGTAAGCAGCAATATATCTGAGTGCAAGCGTATAGTTTGAGCAGAAGCAGAGCAGATCTAAGCTCAAGCAGGCACTATTTGAGTGCGAGGACAGGGTTTGAGGGAAATAAATTCATATTCTGAACATGAAATCAATAAAGTATGTTCTCAAATTTAAAAACCACGCTCTTGAATAGGGATATAAGATAGGGAATAAGGGGCGGACCTAGCACATTTGGTGCCCTAGGCGAGCTTCACCACTGCGACCCCCCCCCCAAAAAAATCAAAACATCTTAACAGTTATACAGTAAAGTACTGCACCTTTATTTATTACAAGCAAGAACAAGAGCTAAGAATAAATGTAAAGTTCACACTAAAGAATTAAAACAAACAACTTAGCTAACAAACAATAATAATAATAACAATAACAAACAATAAAATAACGTGCAAATTTGCTTTAAAAGAAAATTATGTATTGTAAAATATGTTACACATGTCAAATAATCAAAATATAATATGCTAAATAAACAAACAAATAAATACAAATTACAAATTAACTTTTTCTCAATAACTATTTACATTCCACTCCCTATCATCACACAAGGTTAGCCTACATATTAGCTCCTACTGGTTTCCATTTACAGTGCAATCCTTCTGGCCTTCCTCGCTACAAAGTCATCAATCACATCATCATATGAAATCTGAGCACCAACCTCATGGTTAATACTGATTACAGCCAGAGTTTTAATTTTTGGGAAAACTCCTCTCGGCTGAAGCTACTGTTACTGGTAGCGTTGCACTGATCCGCAGAGCAATACACAAGTTGGGATATATTTCGGTGAGCTGCTTTGTGTGTATGAATTTCAACAACTCAAGAGTTGTCATGCTCTTTGATAGCAAGTCAGGTACATTTTCCAACTCCTGAGCCAGCTCCTTCCCATCCAAATCAGATTGCCCTCCATGGCTTAAGGTGTGTGCAAGTGCCTCTGCTTGCTTCATCAGCTCTTGGTGTGGCAGGTCTGGGAAGTTGTACAGAATGCCAAACTTGCCTTTTACATGTTTAAGATTGGTAAACCTCTCCTTTTGTGCTACCACCACCACGTTAAAGAAGGTTACCTCCAGATTTTGCAAGGCATCCCTCAATGGCTCATCAGGAGACTCATATGAGAAGTGCCCCTTTGTTGACTTCAGCCGCTTTTGCACAAGGACTGCGTCCACATTCATGTCTTCACACATGTCCTTGGCTGATGTTTGTGCAGCCACAAAGCCTGTGGCTCTGTAGGATTCGATCAATCAATCAATCAATGTTTATTTATATAGCCCAATATCACAAATGTTACATTTGTCTCAGTGGACTTCACAGTTTGTACAGAATATCAGTATGACAATACGACACCCTCTGTCCTTAGACCCTCACATCGTACAAGGAAAAACTTCCAGAGAAAACCCACAGTTTAAAGTGAAAAATGGGAGAAACCTCAGGGAGAGCAACAGAGGAGGGATCCCTCTCCCAGGACGGACAGACGTGCAATAGATGCCGTGTGTAAATTGAAAAGATAATACATTTTGCAACATAAGTAGTCCAAATGTTTGGAAATGCATGTGTGTATAATAGGAAGATGAATCCATGAGTATATCCATCCAGGACTTATGATCCAGGACCACAGCCACGACTCAAGATCCAGGACTCGCAATCCATGACACAGGACCGCAGGATCATCCATGACTCCGGATCCCGGCGTATATAGACACCAAAAAGAAAGACATTTGGGGAAGCTGGGTTAATCGGAACATGAGAGTACACAGGTATAGACAGAGAGAAGGAAGAAGTAAGATGTCCCCCGACAAACTAAGCCTATATCAGCAAAACTAGGGGCTGAATCTAATCAGCCCTAACTATAAGCTTTATCAAAAAGGAAGGTCTTAAGCGCACTCTTAAAAACGGATAGGGTGTCTGCCGTCCGAACACAAACTGGAAGCTGATTCCACAAAAGTGGAGCTTGATAAGAAAAGGCTCTGGCTCCCATTGTACTTTTAGAGACTCTAGGAACAACCAACAACCCTGCATTCTTGGAACGCAATGCCCTAGTAGGACAACAGGGTATAATGAGTTCTTTAAGGTAAGATGGCGCCTGCCCATTAAGGGCTTTGTAGGCGAGAAGAAGAATTTTAAATTATATCCTGTGTTCTATAGGGAGCCAGTGTAAGGCAGCCAGAACAGGAGTAATGTGGTCCCTTTTCCTAACTCTGGTTAGTACACGAGCTGCAGCATTTTGAATCAGCTGAAGCGACTTGACTGACTTCTTGGTACACCCTGATAATAAGGAGTTACAATAATCCAGCCTTGAAGTAACAAATGCATGGACTAGTTTCTCTGCATCGTTTTGAGGCAAGATATGCCTGATTTTTGCAATGTTACGTAGATGGAAGTAGGCGGTCCTTGAAATTGATTTTATGTGGGCGTTAAAGGATAAATCCTGATCAAATATAACACCAAGATTCCTTACAGTCTCACTGGAGGCCAAATTAATGCCATCCATAGTTAATATATCTTTAGATAATTTGTTTCGTAGATTCTTCGGGCCAAGTACAATAACTTCAGTTTTGGTCGTGTTTAACATCAAAAAATGTAAGGTCATCCACGTTTTTAAGTCCTTGAGGCAGTCTTGAATTTTATTTAGATGATTAATTTTGCCCACGTGACTGGGCTCACGCGGCCTATCACCCGTCATGATTTCCGAACCTTTTCTGTGCTTTTGCCGGTCGTTTTCCCTGTTTTGTGTGTGTTTTCGCAGGTTTCGAGAGCTTTTTCAGTCTTTTTCAGTAGACTTACTGCTACATCCACTTGCATTGTTTGGGACTGCAGGAGTTTGCTCACCTGCTGAATTTGACTTAACATGTCATACCAGACCACTGTGCACAGTGAAAAGCGGAATGACCCCACTTCGTCTGCCAGAGACTGGGCTTCAATCCTCAAGCAGTGCCTCTCTCACAGCTACGGCTTCATATATCAGAGGCTCCACAGCTTTCACTCTGCTCTCCCATCTGGTTTCTGACCACATTTTGAGTGAAAGGTTGACGTGTTTCTTGAGGATGGCCCATCTCTGTGTAGAGGCAGAAAACAAGCAGTATAGCTTCTGCACAATGCCAAAAAATGATATGGCATCTTTGGAGCTTTTGGCAGCATCAGCAATGACCAAATTGAGTGTATGTGCCCCACAAGGCATAAACAAAGCTCTTGGGTTCAGCAAGATTACATGATCCATTCGCTAATGTTGACAATACAATCAAAATTGCATACCTTTCACCTTGGCACGTTTCTCTTCTTCTTCTTTTCTTCTGTTTTTATACTGCGCCCCGGATGGCTTTTGCATCTTCATAGTTCTCTAACGTTCGTCTTTCTTTCCTCAACGCTCAATTTTATAAACACTTGACCGATACCCATCAATGCACAGCGCTCTAGCATGTTCTGACTGCGAACACCTAAAGCCGCGGCTCTTAGACCGACCGACCGTTTTAGATTTTTGGCTCATTTTCCCTTATGTTAGAATTTCTTTTTTTATCTATGAATAATGGTTGCAGATATAGCAGATATATCTTTTTTTGGAGCCCCCCTCTGTGTGTCGCTCTAGGCAACCGCCTATATCGCCTGTAGGAAGCTCCGCCCCTAACCCCCATAAAATGTTGTTACATGAATAGTGTCGTAACCCCCTCCAAAACAGGTCGAAACTGCAGAGCATGGAGAATAAGAATAAGAATTCTACCAATTACTTCGTGCTCATATAAATATAAAAAGAGGAATCAGCTCTAAGCACCCACTGAAGAGTAAAAATAGAATAATTCAGCAAAACCCTTTGTTAAACATGTCACATATGACTTATATAGTTTATATTCCATGTCCTTTGTGTTGATTAATGTTTTATTAGTTGTTGATAATTGGAATGTCCTGTGTTTGATGGTTTCAGTTGGCTACACCATGAACGACCTGATCTTTGAGTGGCAGGAGAATGGACCTGTCCAAATTGCTGAAGGCCTTACACTGCCACAGTTCCTGCTCAAAGATGAATCAGACCTCAGATACTGCACCAAGCACTACAACACAGGTGACACACACCCACTCAAACACAATCTCACACTCACTCACACACACACTGCCATAAGCAGCATGACACAGTACTGTAACACACATACACACACAATATGAGCCGGTTGCCTCATTTCATTTCATATTTGTATGATCAAGTCAAGAAAAAAGATCTAATCCGAAAGGAAGAAACATCAGTACTGATATTGCCTTTCCATTAAGTATGATCTGACCATATAGAAGACAAACAGAGATGTGGTGTTTTGGATGACTCAGGATTCAACCCTAATCCTGACAGATCTTTGTAGCTATACAGCTGTGTAATCATTTTTAAGACTGAATGCCTGCAGACATCGTTTTAGCATGCACATCCAGAATATCCAAGTGTAGGGGAAGCCTAGGTTGATGCACAGGTCATTCAGCCATTAATGGCTTGTAAGATCAGAATTGCGCCCTGTTTTTCTTCAGAGCTTCAGAAGTGTATCATGAAATGATATGATATAAATAAGCCAATATAATGCTTTGTTGCAGGTCAATTTACTTGTATTGAAGTGCGGTTCCACCTGGAGCGTCAGATGGGCTACTACCTGATCCAGATGTACATCCCCTCTCTGCTCATTGTCATACTGTCCTGGGTGTCCTTCTGGATCAACATGGATGCTGCCCCAGCCAGAGTGGCTCTGGGCATCACCACGGTGCTGACCATGACCACACAGAGCTCCGGCTCCAGGACCTCACTGCCTAAGGTCTGTGATTCTGGATTGTAGCACACGTCTGTTCATCTGTCTCTATTAGTCTGTCCTCCCTCTGCCCTCCCTCTGTCCCCACACATGCAGGCTAGGTGAGGTTGAGACTCTAAATTGCCTATAGGTTTAAATGTGAGTCGGAATGGTTGTCTGTCTGTATTTGTCAGTGTCGTGGCTTCCTTCCTTGTATATCTATTAAGCCACTAGACACCTAAAGGCCCCGACACCAAGCTGACACCAAAGAACAAGACTGTTGTCGCCTCACGTCTCCTGTGTCTTGTTCAACAGTCGCACTGGAACACACCACAAAGACTTCAGCCGACGGCCAAGTAGCACGTACGAACTGCGCATGCTTGAGTGGCAATAACTCTCCTTAAAAGCAGGCGGCGGTAGTGTGTATTTGTAATTCAAAAGACGCAACCGGAAGACAGACTGCGTGATACAGATGTAGCGATTCATTTCAGACAGTTTGAAACGCGAGGGCCGTGATTGGTACGTGATCTGCCCTCGCTCAAGGGAAAACCTCCAGTTTGACTTGAGACCGCCCCCGTGATAGATAAATGTAATTATAATGAAGCCAGCTGTAATGGATCATTGATCCACCAGGGGGTGCAGTTGGGTTCCACACTGGAGCTCATGTGAAATAAAGTGAGATACAGTATGCTGGATGTACAGCGGAACTTTGTTAAGATCCATATGTCACAGATATCATACTACTGTGCTAAATAAGAGACATGTAATCATTTACAAAACATCACCATGTTGTTATTTCACAAAATAATGTTGTTATTCGAATAAAACAAACGGGAGGAAATGCAGCCCGGCTCTCGATTTTTAATCCTAATTTAATCATCATCTTCACCACGACCATTTATGTTTATGTTCGCCGAATTGACATGAAATCACTGACACATATGAATATACTATATTCAACTTCATTAAAATGTTATTAACGTGCCTAAACTCAGTAATTCACCAAAAATATGTATATTTTAATGGAGCTTCGTCGGTCGATCAGGATCCCAAAGTGTAGCGGAGGGATCCTCATCTGGATGAAGGGTGTTATTTTCCCCATAAGGAACAAGTCGCTGCAAATTATCCCGCTTATTACATGGCCACATTCTCAACAAAGTAACGACATGACTCCCAATATTAATTGAAATGCTTTAATGGATTTAGAAAATGTTTTTATTGATTTAAAAAATAGTTGTATGTATTGATTTAAATTCACATGCATCCGCTAAGAAAAATAGTCTGTTGTTACCATTTTTTAAACAGTCTGAATGAAACGGCAGCTCTCAGCTGTGTAATTACACAACTAATGGCCCATCAACCACAGCTCTCTCCCCCCCTCCCCCCTCTGATCTTTCTTCTCCAGCAGCTAAATTAACAGTAGGTTACTCTGAGTGACCATAGACTGTATGGGACAAGCTTACAGTTAGTGACGTAACAACACCATAAAAGCTGGTGGGTTGAAGGCAATACGGGAGGTAAAAATAACTAGAATAATTGTGATTTATTTATTGTGGCTTTTATGTTTTTAGGTATAAAATGTTATGTAATTCAGGCTTATAGTTCACCCTTCTCTAAAAGCCTTCAACAATGACAATATTCATTGTAATTTAATAAATCCTTCCAACACACATTGTAAAAAATAGCCTACTGTAAGTTAAAAAATCATTTCAATATGTACATCTTCTGATGTAACAACAATAACATTATAAATAGTAACATAGCTGAACATGGTATTGCACATTTAGCTTTGAGTATTACTGACCTGAGATGTTTTTATTACATGAATTAAGGTGACTGAGGCTTTTTAACATACAGGGATGCAAACTCATCAGGTATGAAAAAGGTGACAAGGATCCGAGCCCCCGGCTCCCCCACCCCACGGAATGACAGAGGATTTTAGCAGTCAGAACAACTAAAGCAGCAGTGTTAATAATAACAGAAACGCCAAAGAGTCACATCTAATAGAAATATATAAAAGCATTTATTTTAAATTGTGGAGCAGTCAGTTTATAATTTTGGCAGCACTGTTGAGCATTTTGAAAATGTATTTTCGTGCCTCTGTGCAAGGCTTAAAGGCCCAGTGAAGTGTGCACCTGTGCATGATCTGTTATGCTAATACGTATAGTAATGACCAAAATTGTCCATTGGAACCCATATCAAAAAATGTTGGAATAGCAACAAATTTGACGAGTTTGGAATTTTCCGGGGAAATCTGCAGTCGACCTTCGCCTTCGTGGGTGTGGCTTGCGATCTACTGCGTGACGTCACAAGATGGACGCCGCTGCACTGTTTACATTCACCACCGTTCGTTTTTTCTCTTTTTCAAAGTCGAATTTCTCAACGTTTTTGAGCTAGTATTTTCCTCGAAAGTGTGTCGGAGTCGACTGGAAGTGATTGCCAATCGAGAAAACCTGACAATGGAGGCGACAGTGAAGAAAGAGGGATGAAAAACACAGGGGAAACGATGCATTGCCGCTGGCTGTAGTAATGTCAAGTCTGCCGAAGTGGCGATGTTTCTGTTCCCAAAAGATGAAGGTGAGCCTGGCTGGTGTCATTGTTTCGTAGATTATTTGATTGATCATGATAAATAAAGGCCAGTGGTCGATTCGAGAGACAGAGAAAGAGAGACTGAGAGAGTTACAGGGTTGTTGTTAGCATCTGGTGCTAGCTCGGAGCTAACGGAGATTAGCTGTTTCAACAATAAGGAGAGGGAGAGTGCTCTCCTGTGGGACTGAGAGAGATAACGTCAGCTCAGGGAGGTAAACTGTAGCCTAAGTTATCTCAGTGGGTTTGGTCATCTATGTAAACAAATATTTCCATCTATGTAATATTAGTTGTATAAAATAGGTTAAGAAATCATTCCAATGTTTTTTGATTATTGAAATATATGTTTCATATGAGTGTTGAGAGCTGTATCCATAAATCTCTTAATGTTGCCCTCAAAGTGCACCAGATTGATCACTTTCCTCATCTATCCTGTCCGAAAAGCTGTCCAAATCAATCATTTCTCTCACACTAGTATCACTTTCCAGAGTCTCCGCCATGTTTACAATCGCAACTGGGTACATCTTGTGACGTCACAGCCACTATCGTCTGCAACTTCCGTTAGGCTCAGACGGCAAAATTAATAATTCATTAATTATGAATTATTAAAAATTATTTTAGCCATGAACAGGCACAATGATATGTAAGGAATGAAACTGCCATTTCATTTTGGTGCAAAAACATGCACTTCACTGGGCCTTTAAGTCTTTTTATCTTTATAGCCACATGGTGTAAAGTAACTAAGTTCATAAACTCAACAAGTACTATACTTGGGCACACTTTTGAGATACTTGTACTTTATTTAAGTATTTCAATGTTTTGCTACTTTGTTCTTCTACTCCACTACAGTTCAGAGGTACATGGTGTACTTTGACTCCACTACATGTATTTAATACCTTTAGTTACTTCACAGATCTGGATTAATTAAGTGAAATATAATCAAGTGTTAAATCAGACTTTAGTTCCACTTGGAGTAAATCCACCAGCTACCCTGCAGTATACAAAGTCATTCAAACTAGCTGAACCTTTACCAGCTTTGAGAACACTTTCATGATCAATCATTATAAAACATATCATATCTATTATTCTGAAATGGACCAATCTGCACAATGACTACTTTTACTGTTGCTACTTTCACTATATTTTGATGATAATACTTTTTTACTTTTACTTGAGGAACATTTTGAATGCAGGACTTTTACTGTAACAGAGTATTCCTACACTCTGGGACTATTACTTTTACTCAAGTACAAGATCTGAGTACTTCTACTTTTACTCAAGTACAAGACCTGAGTACTTCTACTTTTACTCTATTACAAGATCTGTGTGCTTCTACTTTTACTCAAGTACAAAACCTGAGTGCTTCTACTTTTACTCAAGTACAAGATTTGAGTACTTCTACTTTTACTCTAGTACAAGATCTGTGTGCTTCTACTTTTACTCAAGTACAAGATTTGAGTACTTCTACTTTTACTCTAGTACAAGATCTGAGTAGGCCTACTTCTACTTTTACTCAAGTACAAGACCTGAGTACTTCTACTTTTACTCAAGTACAATATATATATACTTATACCACCTCTGTTTATAGCCTATGAAAAAAACTATTAGAAATAGAAGGCTAAAGCTAACGTTAGCAGATAGTGACAATGTATGCTAGCTAGCTAGCTCAACGATTCCTTAAATAATATTGCCACAGAACAACTTTTCAGTTCACATCACGCTCTGCCGCTCCGACAGGGAGCTCTGCTCTGAACACCTGAACAGCCCGTTCTAACAGCTGTTCACCAGTGGTCCAGTCTGTGCCACAGTGACTCCGGACGCACAGTTAATATTAACGAACGCACCCGTAGGTAATGTAGCTGCTGAAGCTAGACCATCAATTCGGAGCAGCAGAGCCTTATTATAATCCATGAGCAGAGCCGACAGGCAGGAAGACTCGAGCACACAGCTCGTACTTCATTATAATATATAAAAAAAGAACACCATGCGTGTCATGATGGCACATAACAGCTCAGGGCCGCAGATTACTCCGGGTCCCAGACCCCCCCATACCCCAAAAATATTTTTATTGCAGATCTACATGAATCACACAAACGACTTATTTTGGATTCAAAACGGCGAATTTCGCCGAAAGGTGACAAGTTTGCATCACTGAACATAGACAGAGCACAACTGAAACATAACATCTGAAACGATGTAACAACATAATACACTTGTGGGGATGCTTGGGATGTGAGGAGTGAGGGACACTGCTTAGAACGGGCGTGTCGCCTGGCAGGACAGGAGAGTGTGTGCACCAGTCTGCCTTGATCTATGAATTCATGTCCGTGACACTCACTGCTGCCCACAGCTGTTTTATAGAAGGAAATTCCTTCACTTCATGAAAGTGTTTTAACCACACACACCTCAACACACACATGACGGGTGTTATTTTCCCCATAAGGAACAAGTCGCTGCAAATTATCCCGCTTATTACACGGCCACATTCTCAACAAAGTAACGACATGACTCCCAATATTAATTTAAATGATTTTATGGATTTAGAAAATGTTTTTATTTATTTAAAAAATAGTTGTATGTATTGATTTAAAAAATTGTTGTATGTATTGATTTAAATTGACATGCATCCGCTAAGAAAAATAGTCCGTTGTTACAGTTTTTTAAACTGTCTGAATGAAACGGCAGCTCTCAGCTGTGTATTTACACAACTAATGGCCCATCAACCACAGCTCTCTCCCCCCCTCCCCCCTCCCCCCTTCATCTTTCTTCTCCAGCAGCTAAATTAACGGTAGGTTACTCTGAGTGACAAGCTTACAGTTAGACACAACACTGTCATTGCAAGTGACCTTCAGTTAGATGACTTTTATGTTCAACTGCTAAATTCGTTACTGATAAAAAAGGGCTTCTAGTGTACCTAATTACCTTAACAGTAGAACCGCCAGAGGTTTTTGTATAGGCCTACCTAAACCCGTCAAATCCCGCTATTAGAATGCAATTTTTAACAACATAGGGTGCTACATAACACACTTTCAGGAAAAGTCACGGACTGGGAGACTTTAATATTTTATTGAAAAAAAGTGACATTGCACACACACAACACACATCACACAAATTGACCCGATTGGCGGTTCTAGTGTTAAATAAACTCACTAATTAATTAAACCAGTTCAATACGCATTATTCTTATTCTTATCATTCTTTATGAGCGCAGAAATAGTCTTAAAATCAGATCTGTTTTTTAAATGAAATCTGATGGCAGGCAGTTAGCTCTGATCACCTATGATAAATGCGCCGCACCTAATCGCTGGCCATTCAGCCACAGACACTGTTCGAAATGGGGGGGAGCTAGGAGGAGCTTGGCTCCCCCGAAGAGGGAGGGAGCTCCCTTGATGGCTGACTTTGAGATAAATAGGGGGAGCCCAAAACAATCGTGCATATTTTTGTCACACAGATTAGAAATGTTGAGTTTCTGTAAATAACAGTTCTTGAAATAAATAATAGTTATTGTTCATTACAGTTTCTGAATATTTGTTTTATATTTGTGAATATGTCTGGGTGTTGCCATCTGTACGTGGCGGCGCTGCATTCTTACTTACGTTGCTATGGTTATGGCGATGATGCCGGCGCGGTATTTGAAATGTTCATATTGATATTTTTTTAACTCTGGCTGTGTAATAAAAAAATATGGCAAAACGAAAACAGCCAAGCGTCACAGCTTTTGGATTCACAAGCAAAGAAGCGAAGGAGTCTAAAAATGACAACGTGAACGGAAAACAACTTTTAGTTGGCCGGCTGTAAGCGGCGTTAGGGTCGAGTTTGAGAGCTCCACACCAAGGGAGAGGCCTGCCGATGCGGAGCCTGAAGAGGCTTCAACAACGGCCACATCCGCCGGCATAGTGACACCGTCTGTATTAGTAGAAGAGTGTTTTTATAGCAATTGATCGCATCCGCGCTGCTGCGCCAGTCAACAGAGCGTGCGTGTGACATATTTAGTAGCAGGATGTGCTCTGAAAAATAGGGCTCCCCGAAAGCAAATGGGTAATTCGAAAACTGACAGAGCTCCCTCTATAAAAATCAAACTGTAGACGGTGTGAAAGCACCTATTGTTTTAAATAATGGTCGGAATGTGACCTGTGAGCCTTCTGAATTACCGTGGGACAGCACATTCTAAACTAAAATGTTCAATCAATAAAGTAACATCTTATCTTATCTTAATAATATCTTCATATTAATAATAATAATAAATCATACAGTATGTGTCCGAAAGGGAGCAGGAGGAAGCAAACACAAAAAGATACTGCATATTAAAGCAAACGATTGTAAAGGTTAAAGTATGAGCATAACAAATAAAGAAGTGCAATGTAAACATTTACATTATAATTATGATTATTTAATATATAAAGACTATATATTATTGAATTACAAGATTAGATATACTTTAGTTGATCTAAAATATTGATGTGTTCAAATGCTCTTCAAAACACAACTGAAAGTCCATGAAACTTGTCTTTCTGTATTTGTGAATGAAGCGCCATCTCCTGGTTAAAACCTGAAATTGAAAATCTGGCAACGCCCTCTTGGAAAATAGTGGGAGGGCTTAACATTCCTCTATACTGGTCTTTGGCAGGCCGTACGCAGGAAGCTGTAAGCTGGAGTCCAAAATTCAGTGCTACATCTGTATATACAAACTGAAAGAAATTATTTAAGCATTGTGGCTGGCCTGACCTTAAAGTACTGCTGCTACCACATTCCATGCATCAGTAATTATAATCCAAGTTCTCATTCATAACACTCCGTTCGATGTCTCACTATGGGATGTGCCTCATCGCGGAGCAAACAGAAGCATCAATCTCATTTACGCCAATTCTGATTGGCGGGTGATCTCGACGTCATCATCAGGGAATCCACCCCCTATAAGTAGCTTGTTCCCCGACTGATGCGTCATTCAAACACCTCTTCTCGCTTCAGAGCACATCTCTTATCGGCGGCCGCGCAGCTTAACTGTCCACAGACGGAACCAAGCTATCCTAGCTAAATTCGGTCGACGGACGCTCGCGAGCTACCCTTAGATATTCTTCGAAGAGCAGATTGTAGGTATTAACACACCAGTTAGTACCACATTCGACCTCACCTTTTTTTACCTTTTCTCCGGAAATCGATAGATAAGGTTTTGACTCAACCTAGCTGCACACCACGCCGCTAGCTTGTCTCCCTCGCTATCGATACCACGACGGCGAGGACGTTTTCTTCTATTCTCATACCAGAGAAGAAAATAATTAAGGGCTATTAACACACCAGTTAATACCCCTTTCGGAAATAAATCTACGCCGTCGCTTTTCTCCGGACTAAGGACGAGTTGTTAGATTTTTCCCCGGCAACTTTCCTGCTGAGAGCGGGCCCTCTCCACGCCGTCACCACGACAGACAAGATGGACGCCTCTCTCCCTCACACCAGAGGAGCCGGGAACTCGGTTGCAAGGCTCTGTGGCTGTGGGTTCAAGATCTCGGACACAGACACACACCAGGTCTGCTCGTCCTGCCTCGGGCTGGAACACCATGATGTGGTGGAGGCTGTCGATAACCCCGGCTCGTGCGGGCATTGCCCCCGCATGTCCCGAAAGAGCCTCCGCCGACGCCTAAAAACTAGCCTGGCGAGATGGGACCTCCTCACGTACTCTGATGCGCCGGAAGGCTATCAGGACACGAGGACGTCCCCCGCTAAGATTGAACCCCGCACTGTGTCGGTCTGGGGTCCGGCGCTAGCTGCAGAACCGCGACAAAATTGAGACTCTGAGGGTGGGAGACATGTCATCTCTGCTGACTCTAAGGAGAAATCAGCAGGAGATGTTCACAATGTCTGCCGGGGACTTTCTCGAGACAATAACACAAGGCTACGGCCTCCGACCCAATGATGCCCCCCCCCTCCTCCCTCGCTGTACTCACAGGCCTGAGAGAAGAGATTCTCTCACCTATAGAGAACAAGACTATATCTGTGATACCCGTCGAACAAAGTCACAGCGGCTCTCATTGCAAGTATTTCTCCGTTCTCTAACGGAGAGGGAACGGAACTCGGCCAATATTGAGATTGTTGAGCTCCAAGCAGATATCTTAAAAGACACGGCTTCAAAATGCTCACTCACACATCTTTAATATGTCTCGTGCGACAAGAAGGACGACTGGCTCACATCAGTCAACCTGGGAGATGCATGTTTACGCACTCCAGCATATTACCCACACAGGGAATATCTGTGATTTACATCTCAGGGTGTCCCTTACAAGTGCGGACTGCTTCTCTTCGATCTGTTCTCAGTCCAGGAGGGTTTGTATGATGTACGGAAGCCGCGATAACCCCGTTAGGACAACAGGGTATTTGCCTGGCAACCTACCCTGTACGACTGGTTGCTTCTCGCACAGTCAAAACAGGGGGTTATTACACGGACAAATGTCCCCGTAATACACCTGCTCGACCTGAGTTTCATCATAAACACAGAAGGGAGCATGTTGTTCCCAGCCCAGACTGTACTTCCCCCGAGGGAGTTTCGGCAATGGACAGCTGCCCTCAGACTGAACCCCGCGCGACATGGCGCGCGGAGAGTAGTGGTCTCTATGAGATGCGTAAAATGGCACTGCGCCGCCGGCTGCACTCGACTTTAACTAGTAGGCAAGCTTATGGGTGCTGTCTTATCGCAAAGAGCGATCTCCACGGACGCATGTCTGACGGGCTGGAGAGGTATTTACAAAAGTCGACATGGGAGGGGGTTTTCTGGAAAAACAGGAACCTCCAACGGTCGCACGTAAATTACCTAGAGTTTTAGCGGTGTTCCCCACCCTAAAACGCTGTATGTCTTCTATCAGAGGACACCATGCCCTCGTGAGGATGGATAATACGACAATATCGTATAAACCATTAAGGAGGTTTTGCGTTCTCCCCAGTTACATGCTGGCACGCAAACTGATCTTGTGGTGCCGCAGTCGCCTCCTCTCCTCGAGACTGAGACATGCACCAGTTGTGACGAACCTCGGGACAGCCCTGCTGCCCAGGGGCGTATCACCATATGCAGACTGGAATTCACATCAAATGGTTGTGAGTCAGCTGTGGGTGTGTCGCGGCTGAGCCGCGATAGATCTGTTCGCATTAAAAAGATTATCCTCATTATCAGCTGTTATTTCAATGCGCGGTCTAATAAGCACCGTTGGGCGTAGGCGTACTCGCGGAAGTTTGACCTCCGGTTCCCCCGCGCGCATTCCCACCCCTGGCTCTGAGAACCGATCTCTGACCAGAGTGAGAGAACAGCACCACGCATTGATCATGATAGTTCCGCACTGACCTGTAATGTACTGGCAGGCGGGGATTTATCAGTGGCTGTGCGGTCAGCCATGACAGCCCCCCCCCCCCCCCCCCCCAGGGACATTCTGTCCCTGGAGGAATGATGTCCTTAAAAGAGGACACACCTCTTTCCAATGTCCCGGTGGAGTGATTCTATCATTTCCGCAGGACCTAATTGGAAGCACAGGATTTTCCAGGTCACTAGTGTCCTTATGGGACTTGACAGTGGTTTCAGATGGGCTCACTCGTACCTCATTTGAGCCTCTGGGAGAAGCTGTCATGAAGCATCTGTCACTAAAGACAGGAAGTTTTGTGTCATAATGACCAACTCTTTGTGTCTGGGCTAACCCTTACAGGTATAGGCCCGTTAATAGGCGACGGTTCTCCCACCGAATAGTAGAGACCATTGCTTTGGCCTATATGAGTCGGAAATTGCGGGCACCTTCGGGTTGCTTGCTCTTTAGACTCGGGGTCTGGCTACACCCTGGGCTGTTTGCTCAAGGGTGTTTCCATCCAAGACATTTGTGCAGCGACGGGCTGGTCCTCGCTGCTCACTTTTGTCCGCCTTTACAGGCTAGACGTCTCTGCTCCCAGTGTGGCCCGGGCAGTGCTGGGCGCCCCGCTGAGTCAGAGCTCTACCTGTTAGGTTCTGGTTGGTTTGGTGATTTTCGAGATAAGCTCGTCTGGCAATACGGGAGTTACGATTTCCCATAGTGAGACATCGAACGGAGTGTTATGAATGAGAACTATAGGTTACTTACGTAATCCCAGTTCTCAGAGTAACATGAAGTGAGATGTCTCACCAGACGGCCCTCCTTGCTATGGTGAAGCGAGAAGAGGTGCTTATTTTGAATGACGCATGCGTCGTGGCGCAAGCTACTTATAGGGGGTGGATTCCCTGACAATGACGTTGAGATCACCCGCCAATCAGAATTGGCGTAAATGAGATTGATGCTTCTGTTTGCTCCGCGATGAGGCGCATCCCATAGTGAGACATCTCACTTCATGTTACTCTGAGAACTGGGGTTACGTAAGTAACCTATATATTATATTAATATACAACATCATAACACTGACAGGCAAATGATGTATCATCATGTACATATGTATCCTCTGACTTGTATTGTACTATAGCTAATTGTATCCTAATTCTAATTTGTTAACTAATGGCTGTAGAATGAAGGTACGAAATAAAGTGTTGTATTTTGCAGTAGCGGTAAAAAGTGGTTTATTATCAAATGTAGAACAAGTGGTTTATTCAAATGTAGAACAATCAATGTATCAATGTAAACAATATCAATGTAAACAATCGACTAAAATACAATAAGATAAAAATAGTAAGTAATAGGCCTAAAATAAAAAAAAATAGCCACATTGGACAGGATCCTGTGCGTTAAATACTTGAAGAAGCTATTGTCCACCTCATGCAGGAAATGTGGCAGCAAATTACGTGCCAACTGAGTTGGTCTTCGGTTTCTTCATTCCAGATCGCCATTATGTAAAATAAATTATTGCGTCCAGGTGAGATGAAAATGAAAAATAATAGCCGTCTGTGTGTGCCTTCTTCACTTCCGTTTTGCTTCTCATGCACTGATTCGTTAAGCTGAACAGCCAATCAGAGTGATTTCCTTTGCCGACAGCCTTTTGCCGACAGCTCCCCATGTCGAATCGGGGGCGGAAGGTGTCGGCACGGTCGAAAAGACACAACGGTGCGGGACACACCAATCTGAGTAGGGCGACAGGACGCTCATCGACGGCCTGACATCTATTCGACAGCTATCGACGGCCGAAATCGGCTTGGTGTGTAGGGGCCTTTAAACAGACCGTTTTCTTCCTTTATATTTGTGTTACTTACAGTTTGAAGATTTTCTTGGCCTCCCGATGGTTTGGATGGTATTAAGCGATGGGTTTGCTCAAAAATAAAATAACAAACTTTTACATGTGCAACAAAGAAAAGAGGCCATTAAAATATTTAAAACAAATGAGCCAAACTCAAATAAAATAACAAACAACTTAGGTATTCTTTCTTCTTGATAAGGCTTATATAACTTAATAACTTAAAGGGTAGTTTTACGGTTAAAAACTGTTCCTCGACGGCGTCTTTCTAGCAGATTGCCCATCACTGTCACTTTTAGAGGAGGCGCCGTGGGATTTGTAGTCTTTTATAGTGCGTTGACTACCGACGTCACAATTAGGTGGCCTTTCTTATCAAAAACTAAATACTGGCTATGATATTCTGGCGATACAGGGCTTTGCTCTAGATCCCTGCACGTAAGTGAGCCAAAATAGATATACAGTGAGTCTGCTGTAGTAAAGGGAAAAACCTAACGTTTTTCTTTGGGATCTCCAACATGTAGCTAAAGTGTATTCATCAAGATACTGACCTGGAATCCGGTTTTCCGTTAGCCGGTTTTTAGCTGGTAAAATGTATTAAAAAACAGTAAATTCAAAACCTGCCAGTCAAAATTTCCGGTAATAATTTTCATACAATAATGCTTAGATAATGTAGGCTGAGTGGCATTTTTATAAGTACAAAACTGGTGGGGCACAATAAACAACTTATTATTTAGCGCTGGTGATGTACAGTAGTCTAAGCTCTCTCGTCTCCTCTTCATAACTACACTTTTCGAGGCACACACACACTTACAGCCAATCAGCTCTGACTTATGAGATGACGTTTTAGTGGAGCTGCAAGCGCTTTGCCCCACTTCTTTTGCCTGACACACATTGAATTAAAAACTACTCTGAGCATGCACAGTGTAGTTTTCACAGCCAGTGGCACCCCAAGACACTGGGGCCCCAGGCAGAAGGGACATGCCATCAAGCAAAACCGACAGTATGAGCCAGAGGTGGGACCAAGTCATTGTTTTGCAAGTCTGAGTCAAGTCTCAAGTCTTTGCGCTCAAGTCCAAGTCAAATCTCAAGTCAGGATGGGCAAGTTCAAGTCAAGTCCATGTCCTAAACTTTGACAAAGCGAGTCATAAACAAGTCATTATGTGCTTTTCACCAAATGTAATGACATCGATGAACAGAATAATACTTAATAATCAAACTGCTCTTTATTAGTCCCATTAATAATTTAATAATCCATTTTTTTTCTGCTGGTAAAGTAACGTGGTTTTTTTCTATTTTAAGAGGGATCAGTAAGGTAAGGCTACCATGACGGTTTGATTCAGAAGGAGTTCAATGTATAAGATCCCTGATGTTGACGTAACCAGAATGTTTATTTCCACTGGTTACAACATGTTATAAGGGATCCACAATCTATCTTTATGCAAGGGATAATGTGCAGCGAGGCAGTCTCTATGGGGAAAAGAACACCTGCATCTAGATCCCTCTGCAGGTGGTACTTTGAGTATATTTTGATGCTGATACTTTTGCACTTTTAATTGTAACATTTAGAATGCAGGACTTTTTATTGTAACCGAGTATTCCTACACTCTGACTTTTACTCAAGTACAAGAACTGAACTTGTCCCACCTCTGACAATAAATCCTGAGTGGTTACCAAAAACCTGCTCTGAAGGTTATTTTCATTTTACAAATCCTGCACTCAGCTTTGCTTTCTCCAATATCATTGAAATGCAGCCAGATGCTGCTTCTTTTTGCGGTTTTCTCTCATTTCTTGACTTTTTCCGACGCGCTTGCATTTAAATCCGGCTCCCCGTCTCCCTGTCGCTCTGTGCAGCTGGCCTGTACCACTACACCTGCTGTGCCCCCCACCCTTCTTTCACATAATGGTATGATCCTAATGTGTCCTCGCATATGATTGGCCGCATGGTGGCCCAGCTAAATAAAGTCCCGACCCTGCCTGCAAGGATTCTCAGCAAGAGTAGGAGCGGCTGGAGATTCTGCTCTCCCCGACGGGAGTCTGCTCTTCTAGCGGCATCTCGCGATCGGCGTTTTGGAGACCTCTGAATTAAATTATCAAGTCACCTCAAGTCAGAAGGCTCGAGTCCAAGTCAAGTCCCGAGTCATTGGTGTTCAAGTCCAAGTCGAGTCGCAAGTGTTTTGTGATTTTGTCAAGTCGAGTCTCAAGTTATCAAATTGGTGACTCGAGTCTGACGGAGGCCGAGAGCCGAGTCACAGTTATCAATAAACATGGAAGTTGGGGAGAAAGAGAAACACAGCGCACCGAAAAATACCTAAAATAATCAAACGTTTGGCAACACTTCGGATTGTTCAAGAAAGGCGGTCAACTTGAAAATCTCTCGCAAATTGTTAACGATGCCGAGCCGCTTTAAAGTGCACAAGTAGTACGAGGAACTAAGCGACGCACATAAATAGGCGACATGGGGTCTGCGGCTGAAAAGATAAACCTGAAAGTTAGACATATGAGTTAAATCACTCAGTGAGGTGTTCTGTCAGAGAAAGTGGTGTTTAGTTTACAGCAGCCTGTGACTGCCAATCATAGTTTAAATGTCTTCCTTACTGTAAGCAGTTTGTGAAAGGTTATTTTTATTCTTTATTGTTCATATAGAAACCACTGCTTTCTGCTCACTGGTGAGTTAGCCTATGAGTGTTAAGCACATCAGGCTGGCAGCTGTATAGAGAACCGCAGTGACGCGTCCTAAAACCCGGAAGTAAACTTCTTCCGGCTCCTTCGTCAAAAACCAATGCAATTTTTCCATAGGATTTTGGAAAATAGCTCAAAATAAGGTCTGTGGTTGTCACACATTTAAGAGAGGGATCACGTTTTGTTCAGCCGGATAATCTCCACATGTGAACCCTACTTTTATAATTTTTGAATCATAAATCTAGTCGCCAGAAGCAAAATGCTAACGTTATGCTATCAACGAACTACAAACTAGTACGGCAGCAGGGTCGCACGACTTCAACATCATGCCAACTTAAGATTGTTTCAACTGACTTGCACTGAAACTGCACTTTGAACACTTTAAATATATTATTAACATTTTAAACTGTATACCCCGGTTATCTAGGCCCTTTTTGTTTTGTTTAATGTATACCACGTTTATCTAGGCCCTTTTTGTTTTGTTTTATGTATCCATGTCACACTGTGGGAAACGATATTTCGATATTTCTGGATGTATAACACATGCCGAATTTTTTACAATAAAGCTGACTTTGACTTTCGCGTGCTTGCATATTTTAACAAAGCTTTTCATTTTAGCCACACTGAATTTAACTAGAAGTCATGACTGTGTCAATTACCAGTCTGATATTGTTTTACAAAGATGACAAGAAGAGTGTAGAAAGAGGAGAGAACCACTACAAGTCAGGACACGTAAAACAGTGCAGCCTAGATGAAGGTGTGCTTACCGGTGTTGTCAGGGCTAGCATGAGGGACAAGGTTTATAGTGTCGGTGAGTAGTGAATAGCAAGAGTAACGTTAACCTAGAGTTAATTTATTCACATTAGTGACATTAATTCCCATCAACAAATCCATTTTATGTGTCACATGAAATCTTTATTACAAATATTACACACCAGAAAACACAGAAATATCCATGAAATAAACATACAGTAGACTATAAAGAATTAAAGGGATAATTGGGAAGGCATTACAAATGTAAATATATTTTGAATAATAAAACAATCCCCCCACCACAGGTATCTACAGGAGAAGAGGGAATTCTCTCCACTAAATGTGAATGCCCATGTGAAGAATGGAAATGCAGTCATGCGGCTGCATTAGCCATCTTTGCCATCCACAATTTCAGCTGCACTGACACCCCTTGTCAGTGGAAGAAGCCAAAGGCAGCTAAACGTACACATTCAGTGGAGGAGCTATTTCCTCCAAACAATAACTAATTCAACCCGCTGATAAGAGAGCTCACCTTCGAAGATCGTGACTGGCTGAGGGACAGAATCGGGGGCAGGTTCTCAGGAATTTCTTGGCTTCACTCCCCCGAGCCAGAAGAGGAACGCTACAGCTTGGAAACACTTACTGTTCCGGAAATTATCAAATATGATGGGCATCAGGGACCTGAGGCAATTGTGGCAAGCATGGTATTGTCTGAGGAGCAACAGAGGGCAATTCAGGTGGCTACCACTGGTCAGCAAACCAACCCAAACTGGCATTTGTTCAGGAAAGGAAGGTTGACTGCCAGCAACTTTGGAGGTGTCCTGAGGTCAAAGCGTGTGACTGCTTCCGTTATTGCCAGGGTGCTAGGGCAACAACAGGCCCTTGATGGTGTTTTGTCTGTACAGTGGGGGACTATGAATGAATGTGAGGGTGTCAGGGCATTCACCACTGCAACCCAGATGCAGGTCCATGAGTCAGGTTTGTGGCTCTCCCAATCAGGATTGTTGGGGGCTTCTCCAGATTGTCTGGTAGGGTCTTCCGCTGTGCTGGAGGTAAAGTGTCCCTACGGAGCCAGGGAAATGACAATTAGTGAAGCATTGCAAATCAAGGGCTTCTGTGTCAGTAAGGAAGGAGAAACATTCAGCCTGCGTGAGGAACATCCTTACTGGCACCAAGTGCAAGGTCAGCTTCACCTCACTGCAAGAAAGAAGAAGAAATTAAGAAATTGTGAATCGTTTTTAATTTACATTTACTCCCCTTTGCAATGTTGTGGTTGTTAGAGTGTTAGGTTTCCTGTCACCTCGTCTGTTGGGAAGTGTTAAATATGTTCGTTATTCTCGCATCCAGGAGAGAAGCTTTAAAATGAGACTAAATGGAGTCTCTGACAAGATTCAAATGGGATACTTTAATTAAAAAAGGCGCGGTATTGTTAAAGACAGAATATTGTTCAGGCAGAAAACAGCTGTGATCCGGCTCTCATGAGCAAGAGAATAGAGCGAATCCCTCGTCTGGTGCTGTTATATATATCCTCTGCTGGCTCCTCCCCGCCAGCCGGCTCGCCTCGTCTCTAATGTCCGTTGTTGCATTTAAACAGAGGATTGGTACTTTTCACGTTCAATATATGCTTAACACGCCTTTTCTCCTCATCTTCTCTTTCATCACTTTTCATGTAACACATTCTAAACGCTGTAATCAATACTCTAAAAAATACAGAAAATACTTCACGGCTGGTTTGGTTTCTGGTCATTCCGGATTTTGTCACATGCTACTCTCGTCTGTAAACCATAATGTATACAAATAAACTGTACCTTCATTTAATATTCAGCATGGTAGTATCTCGACATCTATACAGATGTAGCACTGAATTTCAGACTCCAGCTTACAGCTTCCTGCCTACGACCTGCCTAACACCAGTATAGAGGAATGTTAAGCCCTCCCACTATTTTCCAAGAGGGCGTTGCAAGATTTTCAATTTCCGGTTTTAACCAGGAGATGGCGCTTCATTCACAAATACAGAAAGACAAGTTTCATGGACTTTCAGTTGTGTTTTGAAGAGCATTTGAACACATCAATATTTTAGATCAACTAAAGTATATCTAATCTTGTAATTCAATAATATATAGTCTTTATATATTAAATAATCATATTATAATGTAAATGTTTACATTACACTTCTTTATTTGTTATCCTAATACTTTTACCTTTACAATCGTTTGCTTTAATATGCAGTATATTTTTTGTATATTTTTGTGTTTGCTTCCTCCTGCTCCCTTTCGGACACATACTGTATGATTTATTATTATTATTAATATGAAGATGTTATTAAGATAAGATAAGATAAGATGTTACTTTATTGATTGAACATTTTAGTTTAGAATGTTACATTACATTGCATTTAGCTGACGCTTTTATCCAAAGCGACTTACAATAAGTGCATTCGACCAGGAAGATACAACCTTTAAGAAAACAGAATCATATAAGTACATCAGGTTTCATAGAGCCAAACATTTCAAGTGCTACTCAACTGGCATTTAGAAAGCCAGCCCTTTATTAGTATATAAGTGCTGTCCCACGGTAATTCAGAAGGCTCACAGGTCACATTCCGACCATTATTTAAAACAATAGGTGCTTTCACACCTTCTACAGTTTGATTTGTATAGAGGGACCTCAGTGGCTGAATGGCCAGATTAGGTGTGGCGCATTTATCATAGGTGATCAGAGCTAACTGCCTGCCGTCAGATTTCATTTAAAAAACAGATCTGATTTTAAGACTACTTCAGCGCTCATAAAGAATGATAAGAATAAGAATAATGCGTATTGAACTGGTTTCATTAATTAGTGAGTTTATTTAACATAGGGCTGGGCGATATATCGAGTTTTGAATTTATATCGATATATTTTCATGCGCGATATAGGATTACATCATATCGTATATATCGATATATATTAAAACAAGCTGCAAGTTGCTGCAAACTCCGCTGCAAACTCTCTCTGCCCCGCGGCCCGCCTCTCTGTATCTCCAAGCAGCAGCAACGGCGCCCTGCCGCCTCCCCCTCACTACCCCCTCGCCCTCACCCCCACCTCCCGACATTTGCATGAAGAAGCATGGCAGCAGCAGCGAACAATCCGGAGATAGAGGAGGAGACAGAAAGGAGAGAAGGTGATACAGAAAACGAGGATGAACTGGTTGTTAAGAAGAAAACAAACGGCTCTCTCATTTGGAGATGGTTTGGTTTTCAAGCGGCAGACGTGGAGCAGAAAAATGCACTTTGTAGACAATGCCGGAAAAAAGTTGCAACGAAAGGGTCGAGCACAACAAATCTCTTCCACCACTTACAACAGAAGCACAAAGTGCAGTATGAGGAGTGTATTAAACTGCGTGCTGCAACCCAGACCGTGAAGACTTGTCAGCCTCCTGCCTCAAAGCAAATCACGCTACACAACTCACTCACACGTGGTGTGCCTTATGAAAAAAAAAGCGAAAAGTGGCGTGAAATAACGAAGGCAGTGGCATATCACTTAGCCAAAGACATGGTCCCCACGTCGACTGTGGAGCAGACCGGCTTTGTAAAGCTGCTAAAAGCTGTTGACCCCAGGTACGAGTTACCTGGTCGAAATTACTTTGCAAGAGAAGCCCTGCCCGAGATGTACACCGAAGTGAGAGAGCGTCTCCTCGCCCGGCTCGCTCTAGTGTCTCACTTCGCACTGACCACCGATATCTGGTCCAGCAGGACCTGCGAGCCGTACCTGAGTGTGACAATACATTTCCTAGATGGGTGGGAAATTAAAAGTGCCTGTCTCCAGACCAGCTACTTTCCCCAGGACCACACCGGGGAACACATAGCTGAAGCCCTGCAGGATGTCCTCGTAAACTGGAAGCTCAAACCAACGGGACTGGTCGCTATAACAACAGACAACGGGACTAATGTGGTTAAAGCAGCGCGACTTAACAAGTGGATGAGGATGCAGTGTTTTGGACACAGACTTCACCTGGCCATCGGTGAGTGCAATATTGAATTAACTAATATGAAATTAGAAAATAATGTTAATAAAATAAATAACTTAAACGGATAAACTATGTGCATGTGTTGTGTAATGTGTAAATTAAAGGCGTGTTGGTTAAAGCTATGTTGTAAAAACCAGCAACAAATGAATGCAACAGCTGTATAGTTTAAGACCTGTGTTATCTTAAAAAAAAATGTATTTAAAATCCACTGTCTCCTCTCATCTGTTGCTCTCATCCACTGTCACAAACCTCACAGTCTGACTGTAAATGCACACAAAGAGTCTTAACTATTGACCACAAGATAAACTATTTAAACTGTGGATCATACAGTACCACTTCTGAAATTTAAAGTTGGCTCCATAAACTGTCAGACCTACTGGAGTTGATGGGGGTGTTTGTGTGCATTTACAGTCAGACTGTGAGGTTTGTGAAAGTCGATGAGGGCAACAAATGAGAGGAGATAGTGGATTTTAAATACATTTCTTATTAAAAATTGCACAGATCTGAAATTATACAGCTGTTGCATTCATTTGCTGGTAGTTTTTACCAAAATAATTTTAAATAACATGCCTGTAGTTTACACATTACACAACACATCCAGCATTAACACAAATAGTTGTGATTTTGCCTTTGAGTGAGCTGCCTCTTTACATGTAAAAAAAAAATTAAAAGGTGTTTTTCAATTTTGTGTGTTTCAGGACATGGTATGGATGACTCCCGCATCACCAGAGCTATTTCTCTCTGTAAGAGAAATGATGTCAGTAGTTTTTCCTACAGCTGGAAGAAAAGAAGAGAACTAGCTGAAGTGCAGGTCCAGCTGGGTCTGCCAGGTCACCAGCTTATCACAGAGTCAGCCACCCGCTGGGGATCAAGGCTGCAGATGATCAACAGGGTCCTAGAGCAGGAAAGAGCACTTGCTAAAGTCCTGTCTGCCGACAAGAAAACCAGACCCATCGTTCTTACCTGGCAAGACATCGAGGTCCTGGAGGCAGTTCAGAAAGCACTGAAGCCACTTCAGGACTTCACTGACGCCCTTTCAGGAGAGGACTACGTGACCCTCTCCTATGTCAGACCTGTGCTGCACCTGTTCAATACTAGTCTGCTGGCACCTGAAGAGGGGGATAGTGAGCTGTGTAACTCCATCAAGACCAAAATCGTTGATTACCTCAACGAAAAATATGCAGACCCCTCCACCAGTGAACTGATGGACATTGCCTCATTTGTCGATCCACGATTCAGGTCCACATACATCCCTACAGAGAGAATGGATGCACTGAAAGAAAAAGTCATGGTGGAAACAGAGTCTCTGCTAGATGAGGATCAGGTGCCTGAGCCTGCAGACCAACGGGAGGCAGCAGTGGCAGTGCCACCCGCAACTAAAAAGAAGAAATCACTGGCAAGCTTTTTCAAGCACAGCACAACCACCAGCACCCAACTCACACAGAGGGAAGCAATAGACAACGAAATGTCTAGCTACCTGCAGTCCGCTTGTGTAGACGGTGATGCTGACCCACTGAAATGGTGGAAAGAGCATGAAGTTGCCTTTCCAAAACTGAGCTGCATAGCCAAGAAATTCCTCTGTGTGCCAGCTACCAGCTCCCCTTCAGAAAGGGTTTTTAGCTGCAGTGGAAACATTGTAACCTGCCACAGGGCTTCTCTGAAGCCTGACACTGTTGACAGGCTAGTTTTTCTGGCACAGAATCTGTAAGATATACAGTAGTAGTTGGTCTGGCCTGTTATTTTTCATCTCTTATGTTCGTTATGCGAGATTTGCACCCAGATAAAAGATGCACTAAGTGATTGATTTATGTTCAAATCTGCTAACATGTTTAGTTTACAAAGAACTGTCTACCTCAGTTACTTTAATTTACAAAGAACTGTCTACCTCAGTTACTTAAAAGAACAAACCAGTCTTATTTTTGATCTGTATGTGCACATTTTGCACAAAGTTATTTATTTTAATTTATTTTATTTAAGTGGTAAGGCACTAAAGACGCAAGTAAGGTGTGGGTGAAAGAAGGAATTGAGGGAGTGATGGAGGAAGGAGGGAGGAAAGGAAGGTCAGAAGGAGTGAGGGGAAGAAGGAAGGGTTTAAGGAAGGAAAGAAGCAAGGAAGGAGGGGGAGAAAGAAAGAATTGAGGGAGGAAGGATGGAAGAAAGAAATCAGGGACAGAAAGAATATGAAATGAAGGTAGTAAGGAGAAAAGAAGCAAGGAGGGAAGAAATTATAGAAGGAAAGAAGCAAGGAAGGAGGGGGGGAGAAAGAAGGAACAGAGGGAGTGAGGGAGGAATGAAGGACAGAAGGAGGGAGGGAAAGAAGGATTTGAAGATTGAAGGAAGGATGGGGGAGAGAAGGAAGGAAGGCAGTAAAGAAGCAAGTAAGGCGGGGGAGAAAGCAGTAATTGAGGGAATGAGGGAGGATGCAAGAAAGAAGGAAGAATGGTATCTTTATTTATTTATGCTGGTAGTTTTTGTTCCTGAATTATTTCATGCATGTTGATGTGCAGCTTCTAAACGTTAAATAAAGTGCCTGTGTGAGGTTTGGCTTCAAACTAGGACTGTCTGTTTTGTTTTTACTTTACGGAAAAAATATCGAGATATATATCGTATATCGCCATTCAGCTAAAAAATATCGAGATATGAATTTTGGCCCATATCGTGCAGCCCTAATTTAACACTAGAACCGCCAATCGGGTCAATTTGTCTGATGTGTGTTGTGTGTGTGCGATGTAACTTTTTTTCAATAAAATTTTTAAGTCTCCCAGTCCGTGACTTTTCCTGAAAGTGTGTTATGTAGCACCCTTTGTTGTTAAAAATTGCATTCTAATAGCGGGATTTGACAGGTTTAGTTAGGCCTATACAAAAACCTCTGGCGGTTCTAGAGTTAAGGTAATTAGGTACAGTAGAAGCCCTTTTTTATCAGTAACAAATTTAGCAGTTGAACATAAAAGTCAACTAACTGAGGGTCACTTGCAATGACAGTGTTGTGTCTAACTGTAAGCTTGTCACTCAGAGTAACCTACAGTTAATTTAGCTGCTGGAGAAGAAAGATCAGGGGGGGAGGGGGGGAGATAGCTGTGGTTGACGGGCCATTAGTGTCATGTCCAAGAAACTTATAGTGAAAGCTTATTCTTTATGTTAGAGTTGTCATGTCCCTTTGTCTTGTGCTTTATGTCTATGCCCTTAATTATTTCTTCCTCTCATTTCAGGCCTCCACGCTCCCCGCCCCTTTCTGTCTCCTGCGTCCTTGATTATTTTCCCCGCCCTGATTGTTTCCATCTGTGTCCCCTTTACTTACCTGTGTATATATTGTGTTAGCTCCCTCCTGTTAATTGTCAGTTTGTTGTCACTCGAAGACCTACGTATCGGCTTACCTCAGGGACCTTTCACGGACCTTTCACGGACCTATGCTATAGATCACGATTCTAGTTTTCCTCGAAAGAGTGTTTTGTTTTCCTTATTTTATTACTGTGCAAAATTCCAGTAAAGTCTTTATTTTGAAACGCTATCTGAGTCTGAGTTTTGAGTCATGCAATTGAGTTCATGCCTCAGTGTTCACCCCTTGACAGTACGAACTGACCATCAAAATGAACTCAGTCGGCTCAGATCAGATTAAGAACGCTATCCGCTCTCAGGGCCAACGTCTTGGGCAACAAGAGGAGCATATGGACACCATGCAGCAGGGAGTGCAGAATCTAACCAGCAGCCAGAGGGAACTACAAACATCGGTGACGACCCAAGTTAATCTACTGGCAGCAGAGGTTCAGCGTGTGCTCACTCACCTGCAGGCTGTTTCTCCTCCTACGACTCCTCCGGTTCCAGCGGTGACCGGATTCGATCCCAACCGGGTTACTGAGCCGCACAGTGCTTCCATGCGTCTGGCTCCACCCGAAAAGTACTCCGGAGACTCAGGGCTGCCGGCCGTTCATCGTGCAGTGTGAGTTACACTATCACCACCAACCGGCTGCTTTTCCCACGGACAATTCCAAAGTGGCTTTTATGATCTCTCATCTCTCCGGCCGAGCAGCAGCGTGGGCCACGGCAGAATGGTCCCGAGGCTCGCCTATCTGCGGGTCTCTGGAAAACTTCATAGACACTATGAGGAAGACCTTCGATCAAACCACGCCGGGCAGGGAAGCAGCTCGGGCTCTGATCAAGCTGCGACAACATCAGCGGAGTGTGGCTGACTACGCCATCGAGTTCCGGACTATGGCAGCCGACAGCGGCTGGAACTCCGCTGCATTGTTTGACGCTTTCGTCAGCGGTCTCTCGGATTCTTTACAAGACCAGCTGGCGCCTCTCGATCTGCCCGCTGACTTGGACTCTGTCATATCCATGGCTATAAGGATAGACAATCGTTTGATGGAGAGGAGAAGGAATAAATCCAAGGATGCGGTTGATCCGCCTCTGCAGAGGAGACGCTCGCCGCTGGATATTACTTCTTCTTGGAGGCTCCGTCACCCCTCACCACCTGCGTTCCGGACAACAGCGCCCCCTGGCTCCGTGGAGGAGCCAATGCAGTTGGGCCGCGCCAAGCTGTCGCTGGCAGAATGTCAGTGTCGATTCAAGGAGGGTCTGTGTTTCTACTGCGGGCAGCGCGGACCACAAGCGGCTTGTCCGGTAAAAGAGGAGGCTCACCAATGAAGAGGAGTACGTTGGTGAGCCGGATCTCTTCCTCTGACTTTCCTCCTCGCACCCTGACCCGGATCCAGGTAAAAACAAACAATGTAGTTACTCATGGTGTTCTCATTGACTCAGGGGCGGACGAAAGTCTTATGGATTGGGGTTTAGTTAAAAAATGGGACATAAAAACTAAACCTCTACCCCAGCCTCTTGAAGCGAGTGCTCTCGATGGGCGGCTGTTGTTTAAAGTGACTCACCAAACAGAGCCTTTGGAAGTAAGATGTAATGATAACCACCACGAGACAATGTCTTTTCACTTATTTAACTCAGCCCAACATCCACTCATTTTGGGGTTTCCCTGGTTGAAACTTCATAACCCTCACATAGATTGGCAATCTGGGAGGGTGGAGGAGTGGGGAAAGAATTGCATTGATCACTGTTTTAAGCAGGTAGCAGAGATTGACAGGAGATGTAACACTGGGAGTGTTAGGCAGGATACAGTCCCAAAAATATATCTTCCGGATGTACTTTCAGTTCCTTCCTGCTACCACGAACTTAGTGAAGTCTTTAGTAAGTCCAAAGCTCTGGCTCTTCCTCCTCACCGCTCCTATGACTGTACTATTGACTTGATTGCCGGGTCTCCCATTCCTAAGGGTCGACTTTATGCCATTTCAGGACCTGAGAAAGAGGCCATGAAGGACTATATTGATGCCTCCCTCAAAACAGGGCTTATTCGTCATTCCTCATCCCCAGCAGGTGCAGGGTTTTTTTTCGTGGGCAAAAAGGATGGGTCTCTTAGGCCCTGTATCGACTACTCACCTCTCAATGACATTACGGTTAAAAACCGGTACCCCCTCCCTCTCATCTCGTCCGCTTTCGAGCAGCTTCAGGAAGCCAAGGTTTTCACCAAGTTAGACCTGCGTAACGCCTATCATTTGGTCAGGATCAGGGAGGGCGATGAATGGAAGACGGGTTTTAACACACCTTCAGGCCACTATGAATACCTTGTAATGCCATTTGGATTTTCAAACGCTCCTGCAGTTTTCCAGGCTACGATCAACGACGTGTTGAGGGAGTTTCTGAACCGTTTCGTTTTTGTTTATCTGGACGACATTCTGATCTACTCCCCTGACCTTCACACCCACAAACAACATGTCCGCCTGGTTCTACAGAAACTGCTCCAAAATAGGTTGTTTGTCAAAGCTGAAAAGTGTGAATTTCTTGTAGAAACAGTCACTTTTTTGGGCTTCATCATTTCCCCAGGTCAGGTTAGGATGGACCCAGAGAAGGTTAGCGCAGTAGCCTGTTGGCCTACCCCTGACTCTCGCAAGAAAGTGCAGCAGTTTTTAGGCTTTGCTAATTTTTACAGACGTTTTGTGCGGAGCTTCAGCGCTATTGCAGCCCCTCTTCATGTCCTCACGTCCCCTCAGGTGGCTTTTGTGTGGTCTCCTCAGGCTGAGGAGGCTTTTTCTCGGCTGAAAAAGATGTTCACCACTGCCCCCATACTTACCGTGCCGGATCCCACTCGCCAGTTCGTGGTGGAAGTGGATGCCTCCAACGAGGGGGTGGGAGCGGTCCTCTCCCAGCAACAACAGAAGGACAACAAACTTCACCCCTGTGCTTTCCTGTCCAGGAAGCTCTCCCCGGCAGAGAGAAATTATGATATGGGAAACCGTGAGTTGCTGGCCGTGAAGTTAGCGTTGGAAGAGTGGAGGCATTGGTTGGAGGGAGCCGAGCATCCTTTTGTGGTCTGGACCGATCACAAGAACCTGGAGTACATAAGAAAGGCCAAAAGACTGAACTCCCGCCAGGCTAGGTGGACCTTGTTTTTCAACCGTTTTGACTTTGTTCTTTCCTACAGGCCGGGGTCTCAGAATGTCAAGCCTAACGCTCTGTCCCGCCTGCAGTCAAGGAGCCGGAACCCATCATCCCATTGAACCGGGTGGTAGGAGCGCTGACTTGGCCAGTAGAGAAGGAGGTAATACGTGCCAATGCTGGAGCTCCTGCACCAAGGGGTTGCCCGCCTAACCGGATTTTTGTTCAGGAGGCCGTGCAACCACAGGTGATCCACTGGGCTCACATTTCGCTGCTCACCTGTCACCCCGGAGTCAAGAGAACTATGTTCATTATTAAACAACGTTTCTGGTGGACATCCATGGAGAAGGAGGTGAAGGAGTATGTGGAGGCGTGCCCTATCTGCGCTCGAAACAAGACATCTTCCAGGTCGCGAATAGGACTATTACAACCACTCCCTATTCTCAACAGGCCGTGGTCAGAGATCTCCATGGACTTCGTCACTGGCCTGCCCCTCTCTAGAGGTAAAACCACAGTTCTCACGGTAGTGGACAGATTTTCCAAGATGACACATTTCATTGCTCTGCCCAAGATGCCCTCAGCTAAGGAAACGGCGGAGGTCATGATGCAGAATGTGTTTCGGCTTCATGGTTTCCCTAAGGATATTGTCTCAGACCGGGGCCCCCAGTTTGTGTTACGCTTCTGGAACGAGTTCTGCAGCCTCATCGGTGCCACGGTCAGTTTCTCGTCTGGATACCATCCGGAGTCTAACGGCCAGACAGAGCGCCTAAATCAAGAACTGGAGACCTGCCTGCGCTGCCTGGTGTCCCAGAATCCATCCTCCTGGAGCGAGCACCTCACCTGGGTTGAGTATGCACACAACATCCTCCCTACTTCTGCCACGGGCCTGTCCCCGTTTCACTGTGTTTATGGCTACCAGCCGCCACTGTTCCCAGCCACGGAGAGGGAGGTCACGGTCCCGTCTGCCCACGCTCTGGTCAGGCGTTGTCGGCGCGTGTGGGCTGCGGCTAGGAAGATACTCTGCAGGAATGCGCAACTGGTTAAAAGAGCAGCAGACCAAAAACGCCGACCAGCCCTTGTATACCAGCCAGGCCAAAAAGTCTGGCTCTCTACACGAGACCTTCCCCTCCACGTACTCTCCCGAAAACTGGCTCCCCGGTTTGTGGGTCCTTTTCCCATCACCAAGGTCATAAACCCAGTCTCAGTGAGACTACGGCTTCCCAGGGCCATGAAGGTACATCCCACCTTCCATGTAGGGAAATTAAAACCGCTATGGTTCCCACCGTCAAAACCCCCCCCCCCCGCCCCCCCGGATGATCGATGGAGGTCCGGTTTACACGGTCAAGTCACTATTGGCTAGTCGGAAAAGGGGTAGAGGGCGACAGTTACTGGTTGACTGGAAGGGTTATGGTCCTGAGGAGCGGCAATGGATTCCTTCCCGCTTCATCATGGATTTTGACCGCCTCAACTCAGAGGAGCCTGGGCCGTCAGGAGCCGTCCCTAGAAGGGGGGGTACTGTCATGTCCAAGAAACTGATAGTGAAAGTTTTAGGGCTGCCCCCGACCAAAGATTTTCCTGGTCGACCACTGGTCGTCAGGTAAGGCCACTGGTCGACCACTGATCGACCAGTGGCGCGAATGAAAGCGCACGCAGAGACAAACCGCCTTTTTCGCGCAACCGGCAAGTAATTAAATTATGATTCTGAATGTGTTGGAAAAATCAACAAGGAGACTGTCCTAACATTTTGTTAATTTATTTCAACACAACACACCATATAAAAACATCACACAACTTATGAACTTTTAAAACCAACACAATAACTTTATAAAACAAACAAAAAACAGTCTTCTGTTAAAAAACTAAATTTAAACTATATTTTTCGTTTCTTTTAAACATGTAAAATAAATATAAATTATATAAACAAACGAATAAATAAATATAGGCTCAAGCCAACTTAAATATTGAAATATCAGTGCAAAAGTAAACAGGCCTACAGAGAAGTATTCTCAACATGAAAATAAAACTTTCAGTTTTTTCCTGAGGTCGGAATGCAAAAAAAATGATAAATATACCGCAAAAAAATAACTTAAACACTTCAGTTGAACGAACGAAGAACGAAAACTATAAACTACAAAACTATGGTGTTATATTAGGCTAGGCCTATACCTGACTTTCAGGGTTTCCCTCCGATCTTAGTCTTCTCATATTATGAGACAAGAACACGAGTTTGTCTGTGTTGTCCGGGAGAAGTGAGCTCCGCGTCTTGCTCACAATGAAGCCGGCTTTGGAAAATATGCGCTCCGATGGCGTGGATGTGGAAGGGATGGAGTGGATGCGCTTAGCTGCTCTGGCAAACTTAGGATAGCGTTCGTCATTCATTTTCCACCAAATCAGTGGTCCCTTGTCAACCTTGGTTCTGTCCTCCAAGTATGTCTTCATTTCATTTTTCTCTTCTTCCGTCTGTTGATCTTCATCAAAGGCCATCAGCATTGATATGTCCTGCTGCTTTTCCCTTTGCCTCTTTGGTGTGGGCTCACTTTCCTCTGCGCCGCTGCTGTCCTCTCTCTGAGCAGTAGCTTCTTCTGCTGGAGATAAACTCTCAGCCAGATCCCACACCGTTGTGTATGCATCGTCCCGTTTCTCTGCACCGAGGAATGACAAGCTCTTGAACCGTGGGTCAAGGACTGCAGCTTGAATATATATGCTGCCCTCCAGACTCCCTGTGAGCTCCCACCTTTTGTCGATTTCCTCTGTGATTTTTTTCTTAACTGCCTTCACGGTCGTGCTGTCATCATCACGACTCAACAAGTGGCGCCTCTTCATGTTGACGAGCATCGGCAGCGTAGCAGACAGAGATGCGTTTATATCTTGTGAGAGCAGCTCGGTGAGGGTGATCATGGGCCTCAGCACTGAGACAATGTCCTCCGCTGTCCTCCATTGGGCAGTTGTGAGATCCAGATCTCGGTCAGACTGATGGGTGGTCCCGGGTTCTGAAAGCACAGCTGTAACCGGACATCTCTGTTCCAGAAGATGCTCCAGCATTGAATAAGTGGAGTTCCATCGTGTGGACACATCTTGTATCAGTTTGTGTTCAGCCACATTCTGTTGCTTCTGTTTCAAAGTGAGAGCTGCTGTTGCCTTGGCACTTTTTTTGAAGTGTCCCACAAGGCGTCTGGCAGCAGCAATCACTCGGCAGATGGGATCTAATTTAACAGCCGCGTTTATGCACAACTGCAAGGTGTGCCCCGCACAACGAATTCCCTGGACATTACCCCAGCACGGGTTTTGAGATAGCTGTTTAGCGCACAACACCATATTAGCGGCATTGTCGTGTACCACAGCGACCCTCTTTTCTGGCGGAATCCCAAACTCCTCCATCACTTCGCTGAGTCGCTCTGCTATGTTGGCAGCTGTGTGGCTCACCTCCAGCACTTTAGTCTCCAACACGAATGAATGTAAAAGCCATTTTTGGGAAATAAAGTGTGCCGTCACAGTCATGTAACCATCCATTTGGTTGGAGGTCCATGTGTCAGTAGTGAAGCTGACTGCTGTGCAGGCTTTAAGTTTCTCCAAAAGTACCTGTTTGGTCGTGTTATATTTGTTTTTAATGGCGTGCATTACGTTGTCACGTTTGGGTACAGTGTAACCCGGTTCGATGAACTTCATCATCTGTTTGAACCCTTCCCCCTCGACAATGTTTACAGGTCTCATGTCCAGTGCCACAAAATCTGCAATTTTGTCGGTGATGTCTCTCTTCCTTTTCTCGGAAAGAGGGGGCTTCAAAACGAGTGTTGTCTGTGAGAGTTTCAATGGCGGCTGCGAAGATGAAGTTGAGGTAGATGCGGTGGCCCTATCAACGTATAGTGGATGAGCCTATTGAGAGAAATGCACATTAATTTAAGTTTACACTAATAGCCCATAATATGATAATACATTTTATCTAACAGACTTTTTATTAAGGCTAGAGCCGCAGAGCGTCCATCTTTTAATGGCTTGAACGGTACTTACATGTTTCAGGTGATAAGTCATGTTTGTAGTTGATGAATGATAGGAGAATATTTGCTTGCAAAGTTTGCATATCACTTTCTTCGGGTTGTCTGTAATTTTTTTCGAAATGCTCCCAAGCTCTTGATTTTACGCCTGACATGGTTAAAACTATCAGCTTATCTGACGTGAAAACAAGTGACTCACTGTCACCTCCTGTTTCCCGTTTTTTTTTTTTTTTTTTTTTCTCAATCTGTTTTTTTTTTTTTTTCGGCGACCAACGACCAATTAAATCTTGACCTACCAAAGACTCTTTGTCCGACTAACCTTTGGTCGACTAATCGGGGGGCAGCCCTAGAAAGTTTATTCTTTATGTTAGAGTTGTCATGTCCCTTTGTCTTGTGCTTTATGTCTTTGCCCTTAATTATTTCTTCCTCTCATTTCAGGCCTCCACGCTCCCCGCCCCTTTCTGTCTCCTGCGTCCTTGATTATTTTCCCCGCCCTGATTGTTTCCAACTGTGTCCCCTTTACTTACCTGTGTATATATTGTGTTAGCTCCCTCCTGTTAATTGTCAGTTCGTTGTCTCTCGAAGACCTACGTATCGGCTTACCTCACGGACCTTTCACGGACCTATGCTATAGATCACGATTCTAGTTTTCCTCGAAAGAGTGTTTCGTTTTCCTTATTTTATTACTGTGTTTAAAAAACGGTAACAACGGACTATTTTTCTTAGCGGATGCATGTCAATTTAAATCAATACATACAACTATTTTTTAAATCAATACAACTATTTTTAAATCAATAAAAACATTTTCTAAATCCATAAAAGCATTTAAATTAATATTGGGAGTCATGTCGTTACTTTGTTGAGAATGTGGCCATGTAATAAGCGGGATAATTTGCAGCGACTTGTTCCTTAAGGGGAAAATAACACCCGTCATGTGTGTGTAGAGGTGTGTGTGGTTAAAACACTTTCATGAAGTGAAGGAGGTTTTCCTTCTATAAAACAGTTGTGGGCAGCCGTGAGTGTCACGGACATGAATTCATAGATCAAGGCAGACTGGTGCACACACTCTCCTGTCCTGCCAGGCCGTAGAACGCCCGTTCTAAGCCGTGTTCCTCACTCCTCACATCCCAAGCTGCATCCCCACAAGTGTATTATGTTGTTACATCGTTTCAGATGTTATGTTTCAGTTGTGCTCTGTCTATGTTCAGTGATGCAAACTTGTCACCTTTTGGCGAAATTCGCCGTTTTGAATCCAAAATAGGTCGTTTGTGTGATTCATGTAAATCTGCAATAAAAATATTTTTGGGGTATGGGGGGCTCTGGGACCCGGAGTAATCTGCGGCGGTGAGCTGTTATGTGCCATCATGACACGCATGGTGTTCTTTTTTATATATATTATAATGAAGTGCGAGCTGTGTGCGCGAGTCTTCCTGCCTGTCGGCTCTGCTCATGGTGGATGTATAATAAGGCTCTGCTGCTCCGACATGATGGTCTAGCTTCAGCAGTTACATTACCTACGGGTGCGTTCGTTAATATTAACTGTGCGTCCGGACTCACTGTGCACAGACTGGACCGCTGGTGAACAGCTGTTAGAACGGGCCGTTCAGGTGTTCAGAGCAGAGCTCCCTGTCGGAGCGGCAGAGCGTGATGTGAACTGAAAAGTTTTTCTGTGGTAATATTATTTAAGGAATCGTTGAGCTAGCTAGCTAGCATACATTGTCACTATCTGCTTACGTTAGCTTTAGCCTTCTATTTCTAATAGTTTTTTTCATAGGCTATAAACAGAGGTGGTATAAGTATATATATATTGTACTTGAGTAAAAGTAGAAGTACTCAGATCTTGTACTTGAGTAACAGTAGAAGCACATAGATCTTGTACTTGAGTAAAAGTAGAAGCACTCAGGTCTAGTACTTGAGTAAAAGTAGAAGCACACAGATCTTGTACTTGAGTTAAAGGAGAAGTACTCAGATCTTGTACTTGAGTAAAAGTAGAAGTACTCAGATCTTGTACTAGAGTAAAAGTAAAAGTACTCAGATCTTGTACTTGAGTAAAAGTAGAAGTACCAGAGTGTAGGAATACTCTGTTACAGTAAAGGTCCTGCATTCAAAATGTTCCTCAAGTAAAAGTAGAAAAGTATTCTCATCAAAATATTGTGAAAGTAGCGAGAGTAAAAGTAGTCATTGTGCAGATTGGTCCATTTCAGAATAATATATATGATATGTTTTATAATGATTGATCATGAAAGTGTTCCCAAAGCTGGTAAAGGTGAAGCTAGTTTGAATGACTTTGTATACTGCAGGGTAGCTTGTGGATTTGCTCCAGGTGGAACTAAAGTCTGATTTAACACTTGATTATATTTCACATCATTCATCCACATCTGTAAAGTAACTAAAGATATTAAATACATGTAGTGGAGTAGAAGTACACCATGTACCTCTGAACTGTAGTGGGGTAGAAGAACAAAGTAGCAAAACATTGAAACACTTAAATAAAGTACAAGTATCTCAAAATTGTGCCCAAGTATAGTACTTGTTGAGTTTATGAACTTAGTTACTTTACACCATGTGGCTATAAAGATAGAAAGACTAAGCCTTGCACAGAGGCATGAAAATACATTTTCAAAATGCTCAATAGTGCTGCCAAAATTATAAACTGACTGCGACACAATCAAAATAAATGCTTTTATATATTTCTATTAGATGTGACTCTTTGGCGTTTCTGTTATTATTAACACTGCTGCTTTAGTTGTTCTGCTAATATCCTCTGTTATTCCTCATTTTAAAGCCGATATTCCGTGGGGTGGGGGAGCCGGGGGCTCGGATCCTTGTCACCTTTTTCATACAGATGAGTTTGCATCCCTGTATGTTAAAAAGCCTCAGTCACCTTAATTCATGTAAGAAAAACATCTCAGGTCAGTAACACTCAAAGCTAAATGTGCAATACCATGTTTAGCTATGTTACTATTTATAATGTTATTGTTGTTACATCAGAAGATGTACATATTGGAATGATTTCTTAACTTACAGTAGGCTATTTTTTACAATGTGTGTTGGAAAGATTTATTAAATTACTATGAATATTGTCATTGTGGAAGGCTTTTAGAGAAGGGTGAACTATAAGCCTGAATTACATAACATTTTATACCTAAAAACATAAAAGCCACAATAAATAAATCACAATTATTGTAGTTATTTTTACCTCCCGTATTGCTTTCAACCCACCAGCTTTTAAGGTGTTGTTACGTCACTAACTGTAAGCTTGTCACATACAGTCTATGGTCACTCAGAGTAACCTACGGTTAATTTAGCTGCTGGAGAAGAAAGATCAGGGGGGGAGAGAGCTGTGGTTGATGGGCCATTAGTTGTGTAAATACACAGCTGAGAGCAGCCGTTTCATTCAGACTGTTTAAAAAACGGTAACAACGGACTATTTTTCTTAGCGGATGCATGTCAATTTAAATCAATACATACAACTATTTTTTAAATCAATAAAAACACTTTCTAAATCCATAAAAGCATTTCAATTAATACTGGGAGTCATGTTGTTACTTTGTTGAGAATGTGGCCGTGTAATAAGCGGGATAATTTGCAGCGACTTGTTCCTTATGGGGAAAATAGCACCCGTCATGCAGATCAGGATCCCTCCACCACGCTTTGGGATCCTGATCTGCCGACGAGGCTCCATTAAAATATAAATATTTTTAGTGAATTACTGAGTTTAGGCACGTTAATAACGTTTTAATGAAGTTGAATACAGTATATTCATATGTGTCAGTTATTTCATGTCAATTCGGCAAACATAAACATAAATGATCGTGGTGAAGATGATGATTAAATTAGGATTAAAAATCGAGAGCCGGGCTGCATTTCCTCCTGTTCGTTTTTTTCGACTAAACAACCTTATTTTGTTAAATAACAACATGGTGATGTTTTGTAAATGATTACATGTCCCTTATTTAGCACAGAGTATGATATCCGTGACATATGGATCTTAACAAAGTTCCGCTGTACATCCAGCGTACTGTATCTGACTTTATTTCACATGAGCTCCAGTGTGGAACCCCACTGCACCCCCTGGTGGATCAATGATCCATTGCAGCTGGCGTCATTATAATTACATTTATCTATCACGGGGGCGGTCTCAAGTCAAGCTGGAGGTTTTCCCTTGAGCGAGGGCAGATCACGTACCAATCACGGCCTTCGCGTTTCAAACTGTCTGAAATGAATCGCTACATCTGTAGTTGTAGTGTTAAATCAGTAGGTTTCGGTTTGCACCACTCCATGTCATTTCGCTACTAAATTCACCTCTTTAGGAAATCGTATATTAGCCACATGCTAAATGCTAACCGGAGATGAAAGATTTTCCGAATAAAAGCTTAACTGGTTGTGCAGGAGAATTTCTGTTTTTTTTCAGTATAAAACAGCGTTTAAACTGACGGTATGTTTAAGCTACATTATACCATCAAACATTGATTTTAATTTCTAACAGTCCCTCCTTACACACCTAAAAGGTGTGTATCTAATACTGAAATCAATGAGTTCTTCATCTGAACTTTGCATAGCACATAACTCATGTTACAAACATACAATCAAAATGGAATGGTTCAATAGCCCTAACTTTACAAAAATACTTTGACTTGGTTCAAACATAAACTTTTTTTCTTGTGCATAACTTCTAGTGTTTACATTCAATATCATTCTTCAAAATAGCAGCAATGGCTTGGTATCAGAACATTTCTTCATCCCTCCTTCAACAAAAACCGTTCTCATACCACGCTCAGTGTTAAGGCACTTGTTTTTACAAAGTGAAAAGAAACTAACCATTTTAGAATAGCAATGATTTATACAACATGAAATCAACCATATTAGAATAGTATAAAATAATAAAGTCAAATAAAATGGACTATCTTAGAATAGTGTAAAATTAATTGGAATAATACAAATATACTATCTTGGAATAGTATGAAGTAAATTGAAATGGATTCACTCCATTTTAGCATTTTAATTTTGCTCACTTCTTCACATGATTTCATCATTTAAAGAATCACATCGGCTGGACAATCATTGATCAATCTCATCTCCGAACATCCATATCATTTAAACAAACTCATCATTGTCATCAACATCTGTATACGGGGGTTGGTTGTCTTGTTCTGCTAGCATTTGTAACTGTCTCCTCATGAGAAATGTACCCTCCCTCCTTTCATACCATTTAAGGTATGAAAGTAATATGTTCTCTAGAAGGGGCCGTTGTGCGTTCTACTCTGGGGTACGGCATTCTAGACAGTCATTTCTGGGAGAAGATTTTGGTCAGTTACAACAGTTGTAGAATTTCATCACTTAAAAGTTCCTACTCAGTAACTTTGGGTGGTCTGTTCTAATGCAGTGATAAAGTCCCTGAAATGGTGTGAGAACCGGTGGAATATCAATAACTCATTATACTAATTTATTTTCAATTATGGTCTACTTAAATAACTATGCTAACCCCTTTTACAGTGTGTGGAACCTTGGGTGCCCGAGCATGTGATAATTACTTCCTTCTTTAACAAGGATTTTAAAAACAGAAGTCATTTCATTTAATGGTTTGTAGTTTAATTCAGGAATTTACACTTATGGCAGGTATGTTTCTCCTTTAAATAACATCTCTAAATGTCAGGTCATCTGGTGAATGGATGATTAGGAGCTGGTGGCGCTTGTCTTTTTAAACTGATACTCTGGTGCCGTGCGCTCCCTCTGAAGCTGCAAGTAAGATTTAAAACATCTGCAGGGTGGGTAGAGCGACCCCTTCTCCCTGAATGATATTTGTTGTAAAATATGCACCATCACAATGAGTGATCCAAGGCCCCCGCATGTCCCAATTATATTAGTTTATTTAAATTAAAATGTGCAATCTCTCTTTGCCCAGTGTCTTTTTAAAACTCTACATCTTGGACGAAAAACAAATGTTATTACCACCTTAATCTTCCCTCCTGAGGTAATAACCATGCTTCAATGGAGAAATCAATACTCTGTTCTGTAATACTATCTTTGGCTTGGTACTAGCTCTACCTTTAACTTTTTCCATACAAATAAAGATGTGTCTGCTTTTATAGAGTGGTTACTAAAACCATCTCTTTAAACTGTAGGTCTATACTGTAACAAATTAAATCTTACCCAAATTCACACATGAATAAAAAACTCTTAAAGAATAATTTGTTCATATGATGAAAAGATTGAATAATATGTTCTACCCTCAGTGTGTTTTTAGGGTTATTTAATAGTTTCCTCTTTTTTTCTTTATAAATTCACCAATTGATTAATTCATGGCTAATAAATATTTTTCTTTACGTATTTCTCGTTGGTGAATAAGTGTGTTTATGTGTAAACTCACTCACTCCCGTTTTCCTTCTCTCTCCCTCTGGTTGTCAAGCCACGACCCCCTCACATTCTGCCGGACCATGCCAACTCCTCCATCCTTTCCTCTCCTCCTTCCACCTTCTCCTCAGTCCATCCGCTCTTGGATCCTTCCGCTGTAACTCTTTTCAGTGTCCCATCTGCTTTGCTTTTCATCTCCTCCTTTACAGTCTCTACTGGTTGCATGGAGGGCGTATTCCGCTCTCATGTCCCACACTCTGCTCTTGTGCCCAAATCTTGTGGCTCAGCTTGGAACTTCAAGTCCTGTAGGGGACCGATGAGAGTGTGCCTTTTTATGTCACCTGTAGTTCTGGATGCCTCAGGTGGAGATGGTTCAGCTCTGCTTCTCTGTCTGTTCGATGGAGGAGGAGGAGTCTACCGTGGTGAGGTCTTTTGTCTGCTTGGAAGATGGGGTCGTAGCGGTCTGACAGGCGGATAGACAGAGAGAGAGAGAGATCTCGGGAGGCATTACATATAGTTAAATTCTAACACACCGAGGTAAAATAAATCCAACCTTTTCCACTCTATTTTCCTAATCTTACTATCCATCTTAGTTGTTAAATGTCATCTAAACACAATTCATGTCTACTAATAATTTTACCATATCCCTAAACATTGCTTTCACCCACTGTAACACGTTTACTCCAATTAACTCTTTCAGGAAACCATTTTCTTCTATACATTTAAATACCTACATGTTTCAAGCACCACGTATTTCACACTATAAAAGAACGTCTCCATATTTTCTCCATCACTTTAAATCTCACTGTTATTTAGAACCGTAGTAACTTTTGTGACTGGACATATCTGCAATGTCGCCACTATCTGCTGGGGAATCTTGTTCATAGAGTTTGTACATACAAAGCTGTACTTGTGGGTTAGTAGCCTGTGTCTAACAATCATTTTCAATAATTGTTCTCAGATAGGTCACCGGTCGGTTGTTCATAGCTTAACAGGGGGTGTTTCTGGTACAGACTAAAACATGGATCCAGTGTATTTAGAAATTCCCCTAATCTGTAAATCCCCATCACTTACATATCCCGATCACTTAAACCCATCTCATCATTTGATACAAGAACTGCATATAGGGGGGTGAATCATCTTGATTATAACTGCCTCACCTTTGGGAACGAGTATTTCTAACTCCTCCTCTTGTTGCTCAGCTGATCTTTTGGCTCTGGGGATAGGTGAAAGTCTCTGAAACACAGCTGGAGTCTTGTTAGTGATGTGGGCATTCTTTATGAGTGAACTAATGGTTCCATGTTTTACTTGATATTGTACTCCCCTTCCAACCAGAAAGGTGCCAAGTGTAATGAGCACAATCAACAATGCTATTCTGCCTCTTATCCCTCGGGGACCCCACAATTGGTTTGGCTTTGTTCTTGTCATCATCTCTATTTTATCCCTGGTTGTGTCAGTTACAGAATTTAAATAATGAGTACAAAAATAACATATACAAAAAATTGGACTCTTTTTCAGATGTAAAACAAAAAATAGGTTTTCACATTAATGTACAATCTATAAAAATCTATAGACAATTTGTCTTTTGAGCTGTTTCTATCTTTATCTTATTTCTATTTATTGTTTTGTTCCAGCTCTGCCAAATCAGTCCTAACTCCCAATAATGTTCTGGAAGTTGCCAGTGAAGGGTGACAATGTGTGAGGTGGTGTCAATTTGCTCCTCTTTCTTTACCTTTAAACCGGAGCGTGTGTGAAGTTTGTTACAACTTGTCATGCTTCCGTCCACCGGGGATGAGCCCACTGACTTTTGTGAACTTTCACCCTCACCCAATCACCTGGCCGAACAGGAGTCTCTTCTGGTGTCTCGTCTGGTATCTCTGTAGTTTTCCTAGCCTGCTGTGTAGACAAAACTTGCATAATATTACTCAGAGTTCTGACATATTCATCCACTTCTATTTGTCTAATATCTAAAACTGGACCACTCCCTCCTTGGAGAAGGCCCAAGCTTCGGCATACCTCTTGTTGTTATGAGACCTATTGTTAACTACATGTTATTATTTATTAACTACGTCACTGAAATCAACATATCTGTATAATCATGACACTCCCTCCTTTGAACATAAAATGCTCAATTAATATTGCAATGATTACCCTATTATGAACAGGACATGTAAAACACATAACTTTGGATTAAATAAATTATAACTTCTCCGTGTACCCACAAGGGGTACAAAAATATCGTATGATGTATGGTTTTCTGATGGTATAAATGCATATTCACAAAAAATGTGCCATTAGCACTTCTAATAGGTTTACTTGTTTCAATAATGGCTTTTGTCATGGTATTATGCATTTGTTGATATGAAAAACAATACCCCTGATGTCGCTAATGCGTCTCAATAATTCTAGGATTAGAGGATTTGTTGACACTGTTGAACTAACATATGATAAGATAATATTTCTCCAAACTGGAGGGAAAATATGAACTATTCTCACAGAGAGTGACCTGCATGAAGGGCTGGTGCCCCTCACTCAAAATGAGATATTGCCTTACGCACTACACTATAAATCATTAAAGTTACTCAAGAATAAATAAATAAAAACTGATTCTTGAAACTGTTGTAAAAACCCTACAACTTCTTTCTCCAAGCTCTCAATCAGTGTTATGTTATTTAATCTTCGGCTCATGCCTTAAAAGAGATACTTCAGACCGATTATGAAATTGTGTTTATGAGAAAAATGTAATCTGACTACATAAATCACATAATTGTTTGATTAAAAACTGCACTTCTGGCTAAGAATAAATGAAGTTCCCCTTTAAACACAGCCCCGGTCTTCTGACGGGGTCTATCTATGTACTGGCTGGAAAATGTTGGGCCAGTCTCTGTCGCTCCGTCACAGTTCTCCCGCTAACAGTCACTCTCTAGTTCAGCTGGGTTCTTGTTGACTTCTTCACTGGTTTGAGACAAGCGACCCTATTGGAACACCTCCCTTTGTAGCCAGACTTCACCACAGCAGAATCGAGTTTCTGTTTTCAGGTCTGGACAGCTTCACGTCAGGTGTATCGCCGCCCCTTGCATATTTTGGGTGGAAGCCCGTCTTCTTGACCTCACTAGCTGTGTGGACACAATAGTTTTGTTGAGGTTGATACAAGGCTGTCAGTGGCATTTGGTTCATGTTTGGAAATCCTGTACGTCTTTGACATCTCTGGGACCCCCTGCCTCCGTTGTCATCATGGAAACTGCATGGTGGGCCGTTGTTTGGTGCATGTGGTGGGTATTTCATTTGTTGCTGTGGACAATCTCTAGCCCAAGGGCCCAGCTGATTGCATATGTAGCATCCCTCAAACCGGAGAAATTTTCCTCTGCCTCTGCCTCCTCGGAAACCTCCTGGTTGTTGGTTCTCCATCTGATTCTCTGGCACTATCTGAGATTCAACTGTTTGAAATGTCTGCCCTGCATTCTCTGGTTCTTCCTGAGCTTGTATTGTTGGAGGTATCTATCCTGCCTTCTCTGATGTAGCTGCCATTTGCCTTGCCGCTTTCTTGTTTTTATTAGCTTCGGTATCTTTCTCAGCTATTTGTATCTTCAAGAGTCTTAGTTGTAATGTTTTAATTTCTTCGTCTTTTTCCCTCTGGGTTGCTTGGTATTTCATATCGTGGTAAATTAGATGTTGTCTCCATTCTTCAATGGGTATAGCGTCTAATGCCACCACATCTCCCAGGCTTGCCTGCACTGATTGGGGAAGGGCGTTAATGACCACGTTCTTCCACAGCATTACGACAGACGGTGAAACGTCATGTCGTTCTCCAGTGCAGTCCTCCCACACTCCTTCACATCTCTTCAGGAAGGCATACATGTCTTCCCCCGGTTCTTTTCTCAGGCTGTTGAGGGCCCAATACCTCAACCTGACTTTGTTGAAGGAAATGTAATCTGGAGAGTTGGTGCATTTGGCCTCGGAATCTATTGCTCTCACTTCAAGTCGTCCTTCAATCCGTCCGAGCAGGGCCCTCATGTCTCCCAAGCACAGGTGGTCTTGGACTGTGTATCTCTCCAGATCATTCACCCACTTCTGACCTCCTTTCGTGAGTGGAGGTAGCTTTGACACTAATGCTTCCATGTCCCTGTGAGTCCATGGTTGGTATTGAAATCCTCCTCTTCCAGCCGCTATCAATGGCATGGAGGTATATGCACCGGTTCTTCGTTTTTCTTGTTCTCTCCGTTGTCTATCTGCCATCATGTCCTGGGATCATACATCTTCTTGTCGTCTTTCCGCCAGAAGTTGTTGGTATTTATCTTCCTCCCTTTGTCTTTCTGCAACAATGTCATTATGGGCTTCAACTGACTTTCGTCTCTCTTCAATAATGTCATTATGGGCTTCAACTGCCTTTCGTCTCTCTTCAATAATGTCATTATGTGCTTCATCTGCTTTTCGTCTCTCTTCCATTCCTCTGTTGAGCTGCTCTTCCATTCTTCTGTTGAGTTCCTTTTCCATTCTTCTGCTGAGTTCTACCACATGTAAGCTGTTTGTCAATCCTTGGCTGGCATCTTCCAGATGGAATACCAGACTTGCAACCATAACTTTTCTTTTTTCAGCTCTGTTCATAGCAATGTTTTCAGGTCCATACCAAGAGGGTTGTCCGGCTTTGATCCATGCTCTTTCCTGTTGTAGGTATTCAGCATTCTCATGTTCAACTACAGATTTTCTATGGGCTTTCGTTGGTCCAGGATGATCATCTGCTGGAAACAGTCCTCTCGTTTGCCAATGTTCCAACAGTTTCTCCATGTGGTTCCATGTCTTTTGTCTAAGATTTGGAACTGTTATAGCATCTAATCAGATTTTTATCCTTCCCTTGATATCTGCTGTTGAGCCTGGCTCTGCGTATAGTCTCAACTTCGTTTGTTTTGGTGACATGTTCTCTAATTATTTATTAACTTATCAAAGATGAAGCACTAATCTTCTGACTAGCACCTTCGTTGCTGTTCGTCCGAACTTTAAATCTGTTTTTTTTTTTTTTATTTAGTTGCTCAAGGTTTTATTAATCTTTTTTTTTTTTTAAGTTATAGATTATTTATTTTTTAAGTTTTAGGTAAAATATTAATAAAGTTAATTAATATATAAAAATTATGCAAAATTAAAATATGAAATGTTAAAATAAAAATTGTACCGTGTATGGTTTTGACTTTGAAGTATGAATATTGGTTCAAATCTAAATCTCCTGTGTACAGTGCATACCGAAGTGTATGAAATTATGCTAATGTCACTACTTGTGTTAGCTTCAATAAATTGGTGTTTGAAAAAGTATTATGTAAAGTTTCTTATCTTATCATTAGAAACCACTTGCAATGCTATCTTGGCGATCAAGCATGTGTTTATTTATAACACTTACAATTATACTTCAAAATGTTATGGTGTTTCTTCTATTTGTGTAATAATTCTGTACTACCACTATTTTAATTTCCAGCTTAATCCACTAGGGAATAGCTGTTGCAAAACTGACTTGTTTTTAACAAGGAGAAACTTATTTTCCTTAAAAATATCTTTAAAATAGGAAGAACATTACACTATGGTTAAACAACACAGCACATAACCACCAAAACACATTTGCAAACAAGAATATTCACAAAACCGCCAATACAAACTTGCAAACAAGAATATTCACAAAACCGCCAATACACACTTGCAACCAAGAATATCCCAAAACCAGCCAATACACTTTTACCAGCAGAAATACTTCCAATAGTTCTAACTCTGACAAGAAGTATGATGTTCTTTACAAGATGAAATGCCTAGCCTCAGTGTGTTAAAGCAAACAGAGTACTTCAATTCATGAAATGCCGACTGCTGTGTGGTTCACTGTGAACATGAGGTCAAGATAAGATGACAACTGGTTTTCCAACCTTTGACCTGAAGAACAAAGGGATTTGAAAAAACACCTCGTGGCTCTCACAGTGGAGTTGAAATAATGGTGGGGTGATATTTTGTCTAGTAAATTCAACACACAACACTGTAGTTTAAAATAACATTTCTATTTAGTTTACAATGATAAATGGGCCTCATACCAGAGTCCTGCATCGGGTCGGGTACCCAAGTAAAACCCAAGTAAACAAAGATGATGCGGGTCGGGTCGCGGGTGTTGCATAATAAATATATTAAAATAATAATAATTTAGTTTAATGTTTAAATCCTCAGACCTCTCCCCCGCGGGACCGTGCATAATCATAACCTCTGCAGAGCATCAATCTGCTTCTGAGCGCTGTACATTCTGAATGGCTGAGGCGAAGCTCTCCAGCGGAGAATACAGCATTTTCCAACACTTCCTCAGGAGCGAAATCCAACGTCTTGGAGGCTTTTGGTGTCCTCCTAGATGGAGAAAATAACCAACATCCCACGCTTTTTGAGACAAATATGCAACTGCGTGTGTTAATAATTGCACGTTTTCACTTCTCATATAATATGCGGGTTCGGGTCGGGTTGCGGATCCTGTGCCGACGGGTCGGGTCGGCTTGCGGATCTAATTGGTAATATGTGCGGGTAGCGGGGCGGGTTCGGTATTGCAAGTCGGGGGTGCGGGGCGGGAGCGGGTCTTGAAAATTAGACCCGTGCAGGACTCTGCCTCATACCCTTACGTCATAGCCCTCTACCCATACGTAAATGTTTTGACTTTAAGAGCCAGTATGGTCATCTCTTCTGTTTAAACACGCTATTATGGGACAAAATGGGACGCTATCCACAGAAAATCAGAAGAATATTGTCTATCTAACGCACGAATGTCGCACTTCTCGTCGTAATCCACATGCAATGTCTTTTTGAAAACAGAAAAAAGTAACCGCTGAAAGCTTCAAACTCCTCAGGCCTTTTCCTCGAAAAATGACTTTTTTAAAACAGCCTCACACTGTTTTCTTAACACAAACACTCACTCCAATAACCTTAGCTTCAAACTTTGGCTGTGTCTTTGCCTCAAGCAGTCCCGACTGCTTAATGGCCTAAAACCATTCACGTTAACTTAAAACGCAACAAAAGACACCTATTGAAGGGATTGGCCTCTAGCCGACATGTAATAACAGAAAAATGAATAGCATGCAGGGTTAAATAGAACAAAAGAAAATGAACTCACCCTGCCTGCGACAAAGCAACGCCACATGTGGTAGGATACCAATGTTTATCAATTTAGGCTTGTTTTAACTTAAATTTACGCAGTCTTTCTCAGGAGTCCAACTTACCAGACAGACACACACTCCTATTGTTCACTATGTAATCTATTGAAGATTTTGAATAAACAGGTACTTCTTTACCTTTCTGTATGGGCCCGAGTGTATGTCTGCCAGCATTGTTCAAGCTCCTTTGAAAACTGCAACTGCTCTCCCGGTTGTGCGAGATCACGTTGGCCGGGTCGCCAATTGTTAAATATGTTCGTTATTCTCGCGTCCAGGAGAGAAGCTTTAAAATGAGACTAAATGGAGTCTCTGAGAAGATTCAAATGGGATACTTTAATTAAAAAAGGCGCGGTAGTGTTACAGACAGAATATTGTTCAGGCAGAAAACAGCTGTGATCCGGCTCTCGTGAGCAAGAGAAGAGAGCGAATCCCTCGTCTGGTGCTGTTATATATCCTCTGCTGGCTCCTCCCCGCCAGCCGGCTCGCCTCGTCTCTAATGTCCGTTGTTGCATTTAAACAGAGGATTGGTACTTTTCACATTCAATATATGCTTAACACGCCTTTTCTCCTCATCTTCTCTTTCATCACTTTTCATGTAACACATTCTAAACGCTGTAATCAATACTCTAAAAAATACAGAAAATACTTCACGGCTGGTTTGGTTTCCGATCATTCCGGATGTTGTCACATGCTACTCTCGTCTGTAAACAATAATGTATTCAAATAAACTGTACCTTAATGTAATATTCAGCATGGTAGTATCTCGACATCTATAGTTGTAGTGTTAAATCAGTAGGTTTTGGTTTGCACCACTCCATGTCATTTCGCTACTAAATTCACCTCTTTAGGAAATCGTATATTAGCCACATGCTAAATGCTAACCGGAGTTGAAGGATTTTCAGAATAAAAGCTTAATTGGTTGTGCACGAGAATTTCTGGTTTTTTCAGTATAAAACAGCGTTTAAACTGACGGTATGTTTAAGCTACATTATACCATCAAAACATTGATTTTAATTTCTAACAGAAGATATCAAATATTAGTTTCATGGAAGTCACCCCGTCACATATAAGAGCATTAAGACATACAGTACATAGGCTAAAACAAAACATCTAAAGATATAACCTTGCACTTTGATAAGTCTCGTGAACATTTTCACTATTTTGACCTTTTTATAGATCAAAATTGAACTAAAGAAATAAATGGTAGATTAATCCATATTGAAAATAGGTGTCAGCTGCTACACATATTATAATAGTTATATTTCTTAATTAATTAAGATAAGATATTACTGTATTGACCCCAATTTGGGAAATGTTTGTGTTGCAGCAGCATAACAAGAAAAACCAAATATAAGTTATTATATATATATATACAAAAGTATGTGAGGGATGGAATATTAAATTGAATATAAATATAAAATGTACATGTGATTTTACGTCCAAGAGAAGCTATGGAGCAGAGAGTTCTCTGCCAGCCAGAGGTGATTTGTTATTAGTTCAATATGTCAAACTGATTTCCCTGACTACAATCTTTAGTTACATGGTGAAACGTTATGCTGCTTGTACTAATTAGACTTATCATATAAGCCACACAGGTTTTAATAGGATGTATTCATTATCTTTACTTATGTTGCGGTCTTTTCAGCAACGCCATCTCTAAATCGGCGATACGGTCACTACCCATCATTTATATTTCACCGTGACATGGACAAAAATGTAACGTCAGCTTACCTAATAGCACGAATCCAGACTCTCCTTTGGAAAACATTGGCCGGGAAACGATAGAACGAGCACGTTTCATGCGAAGACCTTTGGCTGCAACCCGGAGCAAAGCAACAAACCATTGCGTAGCTAACTAGTAGCGCTAGCTTTAGCTAACGTTAGCTAACGAAACGAACTGCCGAGTAAAATTGGAAAACACTGGTAATTAATTATTCTATAATTTGTAAAACTACGGTTTTAAAAACGGCAATTTCAAAAATACAGATTCTAATGGTCAGATATAGATATACAGATACTAAAGATAGGCAGGTACTTGCTTTCAAGCAGAACACGGGGGAAAACCATAGGGGAAAACAAACTTAGCGGGAGTGTTTACGTGTTCGGTGTAATGACGTAGAACGGCCTCGACAATTTCTGTAGTCCTATTCAGCCACTCGGTAACAACCATCGTTTTTCAGACACGTAAACTCTTCAAAAATCACCAGTGGGGTCACTGCTGATGTATTTAATGTCGTAGAACAAAACGTGATTTATCTCTTAAATTTTTGTCAACCACAGACCTTATTTCGAGCTATATTCCAAAACCCTATGGAAAAAATGCATTGCTTTTTGACGAAGGAACCAGAAGTGCTAAAAATGCTAACTTACTTCCGGGTTTTATGATGCGTCACTGCGGTTCTCTATGCGCATTGAACTATGGCAGTTGTTATTTGCATATTTTTAATCCTGGGCGATGCATCCTTAAATTGTTTAACAGTGAGGTGTTATACAATTGTACTGTACTCTGGAGACAGAGAACACTACCACAAAGGACTGAAAAGGCTTGTTTGTGAAAGTGGTTTTATTTTTAAAGTAAAAAAGAAACAGCATAATGGGGTGCGCAGTACTAGTAGAGAGAACCAAATATGTGAAGCACTTTTTTATAAGGAATAAAACAAAAATCCTCTGTTGTAGCATATTGAATTGTATCATTATTTTGCATTGTGTTGAATCGCATTGTATCGGCCCGAACCTACGTGTGTACATTATAGTTGCGTTTGTAACATAGACTGTTATTGAAACATGACCGGTAAGTTTAGAATTTGTCCGGTAAAATAAATGATTTCCGGACACTTGACCGGCAAGAAAAAATCCTAGCGGAAACCTTGCCTGGAAAATGAACAGTGTTTGTTTTCACACATTATATGACAGCATGGGCGTCGCAGCCATTATATCAGGGTGGGACAAGTCCCCCCCACCTTTTAAAATGGTTAGTTTAGACCCCCCCACTTTTACCATATGGAAAGTCTGTGAATCGGTCTATCCACTCGCCGCTCTTTGTAGAGCGCTTTGTCAGTGCTTCATTATCAAATCCATTCCACTTGCTTTTTGTGAGAATGCCCAAATAAATGAAACTCCGTACCATATTTTCACTGCTACTTTGTACCAAGGCAGATTCTCAGAGCCGTACACATGCTGCATTTTTTGCGTAGCTGTGTCTTTAGTTGGAGCCCAGTGGCGATCTGTTCATCTGTCATATCATACAATAAAGCCATCGAAAATAATAGGATACAGCATTAAAAGTTATTCTGGGTCTTTGAGTGTCATAGCTTGGCTGTGTGTGGCACGACGAGTGCATTTTGTGTGAGCAAGCGAGAGAGAGAGTAAACGAGGAAGAATATCACATTTTTCACAGGTCCTGGCGTCCGTACAAAGTTATACAACTTTGTGAGCATCCTAAAGCCCTTAAAAACAGGATACAAAAATTGAATAACAGTAATAAGAAGAATTCCTCCAATAACAATAGGTTCCTCGCACTTCGTGCTAGGACGCCGTTGGGTCCTAGCGCTCCATGCTCGGGCCCTAATAATAATACATTATATTTGTATAGGGCTTTTCAAGGACTAACAATCGCTTTACAATATGAGGGAAGGCTAGGGTGGGGGGTATACAGGGTTCAAGTTATGTGGGAGCCAATGGGAGCTGATCAATAAGGAGGGGTCTGAGCTCCCACGGACGCAGTGAAATCATACATCTGTGGGGGTCGCTAATCAGTGGCGGCGGCAGAGTATTTTTGTTGGGTAATCTATGGTAGGGCTAACCCATATAGTAGTGGGGCTCAAATCAGTATTTGCAATGTAATTACATCAGTGACGTGCAATGAGGTTCATGGCTGTTGAGGCACTGACTTTTTCAGAGTCAGATTTACAAATATTATATTTTGACCTTAATCGAAATATTCTGTTATTTTCAAAAGCTTTTTTAGTCTGATGTTTCGATTCATTTTAAACAGAACGTTCAACAAAAGGATACCCAAAATCTAAATATTGGATTGTTCTCTCTTAGTAAGATCCAATTTTCATTACAATTGTGGTCTTACCTTGACTTGAAAATTAAGTCCATGCTCTCGTTCTGGACAACAATCTATTACTTTTTTGTAAAACTCCTCCTTATCTTCCTCTAGTTTCAAAAGTCTAGCTCGTTGTTTGTGTCTTCCGTCTCTTTGTAGAATAACAGTAGCAACAAGAACCTGTGGGCTCACGTGCGCTCCCTTCAGTGCAGCAGAGGTTATGGCTGCCTCCCCTGGTGCTTTCTCATTGCCGTTGTATGATGAGACCAGCGAGCCTAAATATCATATAAACGTGAAATAAGTTATTTCGAGACTATGGAGGAGGCGGAAGAGCTCGCCCTCGCGGTTTGGGTGGTGAGGCACACAGCTCTCGCCGCAGGGACGCTTCCTCCCACAGCCCGTCATTTCCGGGAGGACGGCCCATCCCACTCCGAAGCTCTCTGACTGCGCGGAACCGGAGCAGAGGCCTGTGGGGATCGCGCAGCCTATCCCCGCCGGTGCCGGTATTGACCCGGTTCCGCGGAGGTAGAGGGAGCCTGAGCCATAGGCAACATACGGCTGAGCTGCGACTTTTCTGCCTCCAAGCGTCTGACAACGAGAAACTCTCGTCATCCTCCTCCCCGGCAAACGGAGCCATCTGCCCCGCTGGATTGGCGAACGTGAATGGCACCGCCTTGGCCATATCCTGGTCCCCAAACACTCGAAGCAGAGGTGGTGGGGATCGGCGCCCGCTATTAAGCCAGGGCACGAAGGACAGGCCCGGGTCTCTAGAAGTGGCGACTCCTTGAAGGTACGATAACTCATTTCTTCTTTCAAACGTTTTACTTTTCCCTGTCAGGTGTTGTCCTGCTTGCTGAAGAGAAAGGGATGACAGTCAGGAGGCGTAGCCGCCTTATATACTGTGGGCCTGCACGCGTATTCAGATAGGCTCGCCCTGATTGGCCGGCTCGCGTATCATTGGTGAGAGTAGTACCCTTAGAGTCCAGGAGAGGGCGGAGCCTGTGTGAGAAAGAACTTAGGTCAAAGTTCTCTTTCGAGGATAGACCGGTTTACAGTCCATCCTAGAATACTGCCAACTTATTTCTTACCTCCATCCGTAATCCGCCATTAGCGAGGAAGGATAAGGAATGTAAAATTATTATTTACTGTGTGTGTGTGTGTGTGTGTGTGTGTGTGTGTGTGTGTGTGTGTGTGTGTGTGTGTGTGTGTGTGTGTGTGTGTGTGTGTGTGTGTGTGTGTGTGTGTGTGTGTGTGTGTGTGTGTGTGTGTGTGTGTGTGTGTGTGTGTGTGTGTGTGTGTGTGTGTGTATGTTTGTAGGCAGAGAGTAGAAAGGGTAACCACTTATCCCAGTCTTTTCCAGTATCAGATACAAACTTCTTTAGCATCCTCTTGAGGGTTTGGTTAATACTTTCAACAAGGCCATCAGTCTCTTGGTGGTAAGGAGTTGTCTTGATAGCTTTTATACCCAACTCCTTATGCAGCTGACCCATCAGGCGGGATGTGAAGTTGGTTCCCTGGTCCGTCAGAATTTCCTCAGGGATTCCTACACGAGAAAACAGCTGGACAAGAGCACTGATCAACTTTGGGGTGGTTATAGACCGGAGAGGAAAAGCTTAAGGAAACCGAGTAGCATAGTCACATACCACAAGAATTTACTGGTATCCTGCTGAGCTTTTTTTCAGGGGCCCCACAATGTCCACTGCATTCCGCCTGAACGGGGCTGTTATCACCGGCATGGTTTGGAGGGGTGCTCGGTTTGATTTGTGAAGAGGACTAGTTTTCTGACACTCTGGGCATGTTTTACAATATTTCTGCACATCAGTGTACATTGAAGGCCAAAAGAACCTCGAGGCAAGTCTGAGATATTTCTTATAGTGACCTAGATGTGCCCATGGAAGTGTGTGTGCAAGGTGTAGTACCAGGGATCTGCAGCTACCTGGCACAACTAATCTCCTGCCGTCTTGCTATTCCCCCTCATAAAGGAGGTCATTGTGGACAAAGTGTAGTGTGTAGTTGTGTGTAGTTGAACCTTTTCATATTTAGGTTTGTAGCAAGTAGAGGGCTACTGCTGCTGCGTGTGTGTGTGTGTGTGTGTGTGTGTGTGTGTGTGTGCGTGTGCGTGTGCGTGTGCGTGTGCGTGTGCGTGTGCGCGTGCGCGTGCGCGAGTGTGAGTGCGAGTGCGCGAGCGTGCGTGCGTGCGCACACGTTAGTTGTAAAGACCCCCATAGAGCTCAGTTTATAACTCGAACCCTGGGGGTATAGGACTATCAAACTTGATCAACCAACAGCGACTCTGATTCAGACTCATGAGGCAGGAAGTCGAGCTTAAAGGGAGAGTATACAAGAGGAGAAGAGATGAGTTTTGAAAAGGGACTGGAATACTGTGAGGGTCTCAGAATAGCGGTGATCTTTGCATCAAACACAATACTTCACTCTAAACACAATACCTCACTCAAACACAATACCTCACTCAGATCCATCAAGCAGTCACCTGGTGCTCAGAAAACAACCTCCTACTTAACACAGCAAAAACCCAAGAAATAATCATCGACTTCAGGCGAAAGCCACAGCCCAAATCACCTCTATCTATCTCCGGCAAACTCATTTCCACCACAGAATCACTCAAATTTCTTGGCACTCACATAAGCAATAACCTCAAATGGAAGACCAACACAGACCACATCTTCAAAAAAGCCAACCAAAGGCTATTCTTTCTGCGGCAGCTCAAGAAATACAGAGTGAGGAAACATCTCCTAATCCAGTTCTACACAGCCATCATCCAAAGCATCCTCACATCATCCAGTCTGGTACAGCAGTTCAGACAACCTCTCCTGGAATAAACATCAACGTATTGTCAATAAAGCATCAAAAATCACCTCCAGTCCCCTTCCATCACTCGAATCACTTCACCAACAACGAACTGTCACAAGGGCAAAGAAAATCATTTCTGACCCCTCCCACCCAGCTCACCATGTCTTCCAACTTCTGCCCTCAGGGAGGCGCTACAGGTCCCTGTCCACCAAAACCGCCCGCTTCAAAAACAGCTTCTTCCCCTTTGCAATACGGACACTAAATGGACTCTAAATAACCCCAATGAACAATCACAATCAATCACACCTTGAACTTTATGTATATATGTCATGATGTATGTATTTGCCCATTCCAGCGGGGCGGATGGCTCCGTTTGGGGGAGGATTACGAGGACTTCTCGTTGTCGGGCACTTCCGGGTCCGGCGTCGATGAAAGTTCACCGTCCAGGTCTAAGCTGGTGATGACCATGGCGGCGGAGCGTGTAGGGCTACCGCTACCCCCACCACTGCCGCCGAAACCGGTGAGCCGCCTCTGCGAGGGGTTCTATGGCCTGGTCCGCGAGGCGCAGCCAGCCTTCGTTTCGCCCCCATCGCCAGATATCTGGCAGTGTGTGGAGTAGGGCTGGGCGATATGGAAAAAAATGTTATCACGATATGTTTTTCCATATTGATCGATCTCGATTCTTATCACGATATGTAGTTTTTGCAGATGCTGCCAGTGTGAGGGACATCCTGAAGCTTGAAGAAACAAGAGATTCACTGAAACTTTATAATAAAGTTTAATGCCTTCCAATAGTGAGAACAAAATGCTTTCGCTCATACAGAATAAAAAAAAAAAAAAAATTATTAAATAATAATAATCTCAAATATTTGTACAAAACCAAGGCAGTACAAAACCAAGTGGGTCAGACCCTCTGACACATTAAAGTGCTAAACATAAAAAACATGTGTAATGTGTAAACATAGTAAACCAGTCACAGTTATTCTACATCTTGTGCAGTAGTGAACATCATTTACCCCATTACAGGTTTTTTGCAAGAAAGACAAGTCTGTTCACCACATCTGGCTTTAAAGCTGCCCTATGGCAGGACACAATATTGCCACTTGTACTAAAAGCACGCTCTGAGGGTGAGCTGGTGGCAGGAATACATAGATACCGCTTTGCCAGGAAGCTCACTCTGGGGTATGATGTGCAGTGGATTTTCCACCATGCCAGGGGGTTGGTCTCACCGTCTACTTCTGGAGCTAGCAGGTAACTGTTCAGTTCAGCCTCAACATCCTGCTCATCTGTTAGACTAGAGGTAGAAACAGAGTAGGACTTCTTGAAAAAGCTGCCCAGTGTCTTCCTCTGCATTTTGGCTGGTGGAGCTGAAGCTGTAGCAGTAGCAGTAGCTGTAGGTGTGAGAGTAGACTGTGGTGTGCTCTGACAGTCACCCAGGATCTGTGCCACAGCTCTGGATTTCACAGCCTCTACCTTGTCACCTTGGATGTAGCGGGTCTTGAACCGAGGATCAACAAGAGATGCCATGTTAAGGAGGTCATCAGTGGCATCATCATCATACTTTTCATTCAAATATGTGGTGATAGTAGTTTTGATGGCCTTCGTTAGCTCTGTGTCATCCTCTCCTGGCTTCAAGACCTCTGTATTGAAGAGCTGTAGGACAGGTTTCACACAAGAGACACTGACATGTGCTTCACCAGAGAGGGCATCAGTGAACTCAACAAGTGGATTAAGGGCCTTGTGTACAGACTCCAAGACCTCAATGTCTTGCCATGAGAGAGCCAGGTGCCTTGTTTTTCTATCAGCAGATAAAACCTTTGAAATGGCCTTCTCCTGCTCCAGTACTCGTGCTATCATTGCATGGCGAGAACCCCACCTGGTAGGTGATTCTGTCATCAACCGGTGCTCAGGTAGGTCGAGCTCCTTTTGTGCAGCTGTTAGTTCTTTTTTCTTCTTCCATGAGTATGAGAAAGTACTAACCACTTTTTTGCTCACACCCATGGCTCTCTCTATTCTCTTGTCTCTCACACTTCGCTCTGTAGATGACAAAAATGTAGTATTATTAGTATTAAGTATTATTTAAAAATTAGTTTCTGTCTTATAATAATAAATCATAATATTGTCATGACATCCTTGATATGAAAATCAATTAGACTACACACATAAACATATTTTTCCTCAATTTAAGTTGAGTACAGTGATAGAATATAAACTCTTCATTCAAATACATCTTAGATGCAAAATGTTAGTAATGATCGAATTATCACCTAGTATCAGTATCAATAGTTATAAAGTGATAGCCTGTACATTGGTTTATTGAGGCATGTAAAGTGAAATAATTTTGTTTTCAGATACATTCCTATTTCTATTCCAATTTATACACATCAGTAATTACCAGGTGCAATAATTACATAGGCTACTGAGTCCCAGTTACCAATTTTGAGAATATACTTTATGAAGAATAAATCACATTGTTACTATCATTTCATGAGAAGAGGTAAAAATATACATTTTATTCCAGCTTTATGGGCAACAGTGTATAAGAATACGAATCATTACACTGAGCTATTATTAGAGCTGAAAATGTAGCCTTTGACATCATCATGAACTTTTTTTATTATTAGCCTATCATCATGAACTTACCAATGGCAAGGTGCAGTCGATGACCAAAGCACTGCAGCCGGGACCAGCCTTTGAGGGAAACAGCCTTGACAACGTTTGCACCGTTGTCTGTTGTGATGCACACCTGTCGGTCTTCCCTAAGGCCCCAGGATTTGAGTGCATCCTCCAGCCCCTGGCTGATGATTTCCCCAGTATGGTCCTCTGGGAAGTATGCTGTCTGTAAGCATTTGCTGTGTAGAGCCCACTCCTCGTCAATGAAATGAATCGTGAGACTCATATATGGCTCCGATGTACGGCTAGACCATAGATCGGTGGTGGTGGCAAAGTATTTAACATCATTCAGATGAATTTCCACCTTACGACGGCATTCATTATAAAGCTGTGGCATCGCCGTCCGAGAAAAGTATTTTCTACCAGGGAGCTCGTACCCGGGGTCTAACACTTTGATCAGTTTCCTGAAGCCTTCTTTTTCCACTGTGTACAGGGGCATCATATCTTTAGCGAGGCAATAAGTGATAGTGCTCGTTATAGTTTTGCTCCGCTTTGACTGTTTTTCATACGGGGCAATGGCTGCAAAGCACGACTGGATGGATTGTTGTTTATTGATGTTACCGGGCGACGTGTGTGTGTGGCTTAGCTTCGTGTGTGGTGTGCTAGCTTGAGCCCGCAGTGTCACACTCTCTGTGTAGTTAGTGGGGTGGTGCCTTTTCAGGTGATTGAAAAGGTTAGTCGTATTCCCCGTCCTGGCTGGTACTACCCACCGGCATATTTTGCAGACCGGCTTCGTCTGCTCCTGGTCGCTTTTGCCGTAACCGAACCATGTCCACACAGCTGACGTGGTGTGACATTTTTTGTCAACTATGTCTTCTAGTAGGCCTACGGTGTCGCTTTCGCGTTCGCCAATAATTTCACTTTCACGGTCCTCTTTAGTTTCGCTCATTTTTGACAACTTCTTTGTTCATCCCTTTCTCCCTCTGTCTTCAGTCTCACTCTGTAGCCACGCTGCTCGCTCGTGGGCGTGTCCTACCGGCATACAGCAGCCAAACTGATACTGGTGTTGTTGCGCCTAGGCGGCCTACTTTTTATTAAGATGTCATATCGAATAATATGTCCCAAGCATAATATCGCAATCGATCAAAATTGTATCGCGATCCCGAACCGAGATCGAATTATCGCCCAGCCCTAGTGTGGAGGCATCATGGCGACAGCCACTGAAGACGAAAGCTCCAGCGGCTGGTATGGTGGGGATCCCCAGGGTGCAGGGCCGCACGGACACAGCGTGTCCCGGCGTGCCCCCCCTTGATGAGAGCCTGGCTGCCCATCTGCTCCCACAGGCAGCAGGATGGGCGGAGGATAAAAAGCCTCTGCCCCTGCTGCCTCGTGACCGAGAGACGCTGGAATATTTCGATAAAATATTCCGGCTCGGAGCACAGATGGCGGCAGCAGCGAATAATCTGGGTGTGTTGGGTGTGTTGGGCGTGTCGCTGATTACTCCTCAGCAGGACGCCCCCGCCTCTCCATCTCAGGATCGGAGTGATTATTTGGACCGCAGCATCGGGCAGATGAATAATCTGATTCATGGTGTGGCCGCCGCAGCTGGCCGTGTAATGTCCCTGGCCACAGTGGGATCACGCCACTTCTGGCTGGGACTCACGACTCTCTCCAGGAATGATCGTGATGATCACCTTGGGGCCCCCGTATCCACGGAAGGGCTCTTTGGATCGATCTCATCGGTCACACAGCGTTTCAGACCCTTGGAAGAACAAAAGTTGCAGCTCAGCCTTATGTTGCCTCTGGCTCTTCCTCAAAGGGGAGAGCGCTGCGCTACAGGGAGAAGGAGGGAAAGGCGCTGGTTCAGAGCACCCATGGCTCCCGCTGCTCCCTCTACCTACTCGGCTGGTCCCGCGGAACCGGCTCAATACCGGCACCCGCGGGGATAGGCTGCGTGATCCCGACAGGCCTCTGCTCCGGCTCCGCGCCGTCAGAGAGCTTCGGAGTGGAATGGGCCGTCCTCCCGGAAATGACGGGCTGTGGGAGGAAGCGTCCCGGCGGCGAGAGCTGTGTGCCTCACCACCCAAGACGCGAGGGCGAGCTCTTCCGCCACCTCCCACTGTAAAGTCATGAAAAGATATGTGTTTGTGACGAATGCATTGAATAAAAACAATTGCATTTATCCCAGAGTAAGAGTCATCTCTCTCCACAATTCCACATTCCCCCATAATGTCTCGTTGAATTCGGCAAGATCCGTTTCACACGATGTTAACTGGGCACCCATTATGCGACACGGTTCCCCACTCGCCGCCCCCGTTGTAACTCCAGTAAAAGAGGCAGCCGGTGGGCGCGTGCATGTCAGTGTGATAAACCGCAGGAAGTGCTGTCAAAGCAATATGCGGGTGCAGGGACCAGGGGCAGTGTGGATAGAACGGTGGGTTATGTATTGTAACCCTAGTTCTATAAGCACAGGCGGAGCCCTCTACCTAGGGGCCCTGTCTTTCCTATGCGCTCACTGAAGAGGGTGTAGGATGACAGTCAGGAGGTGTAGCCGCCTTATACTTTGAGCCTGCGAGCACATTCAGGTAGGCTCGCCCTGATTACCGGCTACGTTTATACAACTTCAGTGTGTGAACGCTTGCGTATCATTGATGAGAGTAGTACCCATAGAGTCCAGTATATGTGCTTATAGAACTAGGGTTACAATACGTAACCCACCGTTACGTACAGTGGCGTTTCTATATGTACAAAAGTGGTGGAGCACAAAAAATGTAGATGTCTATATATAAGCTTCTGCAGTGACGTGAAGTGAGGTTCATGGCTGGTGAGGCACTGACACTTCAGGTTTACACATATTATATTTTGACCTAAATCAAAATATATTATTATTTTCAAAAGACTTATTAGTCTGATGCTTCGATTAATTTTAAACAGACAGTTCAACAAAAGGATACCCAAAAAATGTAATTTTATCATGAAATATTGAATTGTTCTCTCTTTGTAAGATCCCATTTTCAATAAAATTGTGGTCTTACCCTTGGCTTGAAGATGAAGTCCATTTGCCTATCCTTCTGGACAAAAATCTCTATAACTTTTTTGTAAAAGTCCTCCTTATCTTCTTGTAGTTTCAAAAGTCGAATCATAAATCTAATCGATAGATTTATGATTCAAATATTATAAAAGTAGGGAAGACATGTGGATATTATCCGGCTGAACAAAACTTGCATTTATCTAACACAGTGGTCACCAACCTTTTTAAGCCCAAGATCACGGACCTCGGCCTAGGTGAAAGGCGAGATCTACCTATTGCAGAATTGAGTGAAAAAGACGACCCAGACAATGCTTCTAATTTGAGGCCTTTTATATAAGCTAATTGCATCTGAATTACTGTTACAATGAAGGCTCCATAATCAGCTCAAGGCATATAGGCAGGGGTAAAGTGCTATTTTTTATGAGTGGGGGGCAGACCTCACCTCCTCTAGGGGGGTACTCACCTCCTCTAGGGGGGTCCGGGGGGACGGTCCCCCGGGAAGATTTTTTTTTAAATATTGAAGTTGAAAGCATCAATCTGGTGCACTTTGAGAGCAACATGAAGAGATCTATGGATACATCTCACAACACCCAGATGAAACAGAACTGTAAACAGATTTTCTTTTTCTTTATGGATATTTTACAAATCACTCCCCTTTCAAACTGTAATCTTGTTTTACTGCCATATAGTAGGCTATTTCATACCTGTTTTTCATTTATTCTCTTATTGTTTGTATAACTATAATGATCATATGAAGGTGTGCCGCGGAAATAATCTTTTGAATAATTTGTGACAAAACCGTTCTAAACACTCAGAGAGTCCTTTAGCTTACCTGAGCCCCTCAGTCTGACAGGGGAGGACTCTCCTCCAGCTTGTTGTGGAGACAGCTCCTTATGTCCGTTAGTGCAGCTAGCTAACCAGATGCTAACATCACGGTCCCCGCTAGCACCGGTCCCTCTCTCCCCTTCTCTCCCCCTCTCTCCCTAAATGCGCTATTGCCACACACACACAGAGCCGAGCTTGAATGACACAAGCACACGTGTATTTCCATGCAACTCTCTGATTGGTCTGGTGACTTGCCTCTGTTGCATTCACTGAACACGGGAAATTGCAGTCCTGCCGTCCTCTCTTGTGTTATGACTCATGATGAGGTTCACGTAAAGCACGGTTAATGTATTATATTATTGAGGTGTCTCAAATGTATGTCAATCAAGTGGCACCTGCTAACGGGGTGGTGGATGATAGGTTTACATCTAAAAACGTATTTTTCAAACATTATTATTTTAATTTAATTTTTCTTTCTTTTGTTACTTTTTTTTTTTAACGGTCCGCGATCTACCCGCACCACACTCACGATCGATCGGTCGATCGCGATCGACTGGTTGGCGACCACTGATCTAACAGGTACGTTTCCCACAGATCTTATTTCGAGCTATTTTCTAAAATCCTATGGAGAAATCTCATTGCTTTTTTGTGGAGGGAAACGATGCGCAGCTTACTTCCAGGTTGTATGACGCGTCTCTCGTCTCCTCTTCAAACACCACACTTTTCGCGGCACACGTACTTACAGCCAATCAGCTCTGAATGATGTGAGATGACGTATGGTGGGGATGGCAGCTCACTGCCCCTATGGTCATTGTTTTTTGCCACACACATTAAATAGGACAATACTCTGAGCATGCGCAGTGTAGTTTTTACAGTCACCGTGCACTTAGACAGTGAGAGGGAGGGAGGGCATGATCGGGTTTTGTCCCACATGGCTCTAAACAGCTCAATAGGCACACACTGTAGACACTAATGAGAAGAACACAGACTAAAACAGCAATGTGCAGACGAATCAGATGATTAAACAAGATCTTAAAATATATTTTATATATATTTTAATTTAATTTTTGCATTTTGTTGTAATCATTATTTTTTTAATACTTTCTGCTGACACTAGGTGGGGCTGTGCCCCACCTGCCCCTAATGACCAGTCGCCACTGGTTACGTATCGTTTCAAAAATCAAGTCCTTAATAACAATAATAAATTATATTTATATAGCGCTTTTCTTGAACTCAAAGACGCTTGCCTATCACCCCTGTTACATCTATGTTCACCTGTCTGTTTTAAAATTAATTTGAAGATTTTATTGATTACTTTTAAAGCTCTTAAGGGATTACATCACTGACCTCGGGAAGGGCTCTGCTAGCTGTTCCCAAAACCAGGCTAAAAACGAAGGGTGACCGAGCTTTCTCCGTCAGAGCTCCGCAGCTCTGGAACTCCCTGCCCGAGAATCTAAGGTTGGCAGAATCGGTTCTTAATCCATGTAAAGCACTTTGTGACGTTGTTTTTGAAAGGTGCTGAAAATAAATGAAGTTATTATATTATTATTTATATTTATATTTTATGCTACTTCTTACTTCTACCCAACTACAGTTCAGAGGTAAATGGTGTACTTTTACTCCACTACATGTATTGAATACCTTCAGTTACTTTACAGATCTGGATAAATGATGTGAAATATAATCAAGTGTTAAATCAGACTTTAGTTCCACCTGGAGTAAATTCACAAGCTACCCTGCAGTATACAAAGTCATTCAAACTAGCTGCACCTTTACCAGCTTTGAGAACACTTTAATGATCAATCATTATAAAACATATCATATCTATTATTCTGAAATGGACCAATCTGCTCAATTACTTCTTTTACTGTCACTACTATAACTAGATTTTGATGTTATTACTTTTCTACTTTTACTTGAGTAACATTTTGAATAAGAGTAACACTCTGGTACTACTTTTACTCAGGTACAAGATCTGAGTACTTCTACTGTTACTCAAGTACAATATCTGAGTACTTCTACTGTTACTCAAGTACAAGATCTGAGTACTTCTACTGTTACTCAAGTACAAGATCTGAGTACTTCTCCCATACACATAAAACCTTCTGGACCTGCCTCACGTTCCCACTTTCATCACCAGCAAGTCTTTCATTCAAGTGATCAAGGAATAGGGGAATTATTCAGTGTTACATGGTTATTCTAGGTTTTTCACATACATTGAAAGTAATAGTTTTGCCTTCAGTATCATAGTGTTTAAAGATACACAGTTCATGCACTTTGAAAGATTTGCTATTTAATGTATTTTGTGTCAAAGCAAAATGTAATCCACAGTTTAGTCCAGATATACTCCTATTGTTTAGCGTAGTGATTCTCAAATGGGGGTATGCGGATCCCTGGGGGTACGTCGGGGTACTGCAGGAGGTACGTGAGATAAAAAAAAAGGTTGATAAAAAAAATACCATGCATGATTACAAAAATAATCATAGTACAATTAGTTAAATTGAAAACCCAATTTTATATGAAATATTCCTAAAACTACCAAGGGTTCAAGATCCGTTCTTGTGCTTTTCAGGTGCTTAACTGGTTCTTCTCTGTTTTTAAAAGTGTGTGGTCACGTTCTAGTGACTTTGCTCAGCGCTACTGCTTGTTGTTACAACTTGTATATTTGCCATATTCGCCATGAACCCTCCTGTTATCCTTGGGGGCAATTTGACCCCATTCAATGTTTAACGTATCTAAAAAAATAGTTCACATTATTTTTTATTATTTTAGTATTTCATGACTTTTCCTAATTTTGTGAGGACTAATGGCTAAACATAAAATGAACATGAAGATCTTTTTTAAATGTCCTGTACGCACTTTGTACGCATTGGTGTTCCTTGTCGACAATTTGACCTCAGGCTGTTTTAGTAGTATAAAACATGTACAAATTTCAATATTTTACACATATTTGTGTTGATATTGAGGTGACTATTACATGCAAAGGTATCATTGTAAAAAAAAAGCCGTACACGATCGCTGAGGACCTAAAACTCCTATATAGTATCATTGCAGTGTTATTACATAATTTGTTTAGAATTACACATTTTTTTAAGTTACAACGTTGTTGTTTTTTTAACCCTTTCATGCATTGTGGTCACTACATTAGAGACTGCTAATTAAATGCTGTTTTCTTGTTCTTTATAGGTTTTGCATGATATATAATTTTATTCATTGGTTTGTTAAACATATATTACCTAAAATCTGTTGTTAAAAAATGCATAAAGATGAAAATATCCTTAGTCTGTTGTAATTCATGCATGAAGGAGTTAATAAATCACACACTGATTGTAAGGTTTCAGCGTTAGAGTTCTGTTAGTTTATTGTTTTGTGTTTATTCTTGTGGCCTTGCATTTTATTTTGATGATGACTCTGTCCTCTCTTTTCAGGTGTCTACACTTCCTGTCGTTGTGTGTCACCTGCCAGCTTGATTGTGGTACCCTGCTCCTTATTGTTTTCACCTGTGCCCCATTAACCGTTGTGTGTATATGTAGCCCTGTTCTCCTTTTGTCTTTTGTCGGTTCGTTTTGTCTCTAGACCAAGTCCATGTCTGTACTCCCTCGTGAAGACCTTGAGCATACTAGTCAAACCTAGTGAACTATTGAGTATCCTAGTAGATCCTAGAAACCATTATCTTTGTAAAGTCTTTTTGTACCATTAGTTGAACCTAGCGAACTTGTGAGTATCCTAGTTGATCCTAAAACCTTTTGTATAATAAAAGGTATTTTTTTAAATCAAAAAAGAATCGTGCATCTGAGTCTTTGTGATTCCTTCGTGTCACTGATGGAACATCACTATATTGTAATTATTTATATAGGCTTTTTATATCAAAAATGTTCGGGGTCGGTCAGGGGATACTTGGCTGAGAAAAATGTTCAAAGGGGGTACATTACTGAAAAAAGTTTGAGAAGCACTGGTTTAGCGTGTGAGGAGTTTTGAAAAAGGGAATTCAGTATTGAAAGAACTGAGAAGGCAATTGTGAAAAAGTGTATTCTTTGCTGTATTTTCTTTAATAAAAATATAAAGATAACATGCCAGCAGTCTGCACATCCTGCGTTGTTTGAAGTAAACAGAATGTGTTTATTTGTGTATAGTGTCAATTAGCTGTGTTAGGCTGTTTAGCATGTCTAGCATTGTTTTTACATTTTGATGAATCTGCACCATGAAAAGACAGTTCCTGTCGTACCCAAGGACATAATTGTGTCCATCTGGGTCAAAGGGTAGAACTCCCAGGCCTTTGGTGCAACGTGTGTGTGTGTGTGTGTGTGTGTGTGTGTGTGTGTGTGTGTGTGTGTGTGTGTGTGTGTGTGTGTGTGTGTGTGTGTGTGTGTGTGTGTGTGTGTGTGTGTGTGTGTGTGTGTGTTCATATCCTCTCCTTAGACCTGACATTTTTCTCAATGTTTATTGGTGGATTTTTTTGTACGGGAAAGCACGAGTGTGTGTTAATTACACACATCATTTATCTGCTAAGGTAAGCGTGACAGGGAGTCTTGCTCTGGTATCTTGCTGTATGCATGACATAAATCACAAATGTAGCACTTTCTTACGTAACCCTTATTTGCACAGCCATCTCTCTCACACATGCTGTGCACACACCTCAACATCAAGGCTGTGTGTGTGTGTGTGTGTGTGTGTGTGTGTGTGTGTGTGTGTGTGTGTGTGTGTGTGTGTGTGTGTGTGTGTGTGTGTGTGTGTGTGTGTGTGTGTGTGTGTGTGTGTGTGTGTGTGTGTGTGTGTGTGTGTGTGTGTGTGTGTTTGTGTGTGTGTATAACATATTTAATGTGTGTATATGTGTTGCAGGTCTCATATGTGAAGGCTATAGACATCTGGATGGCAGTGTGTCTCCTGTTTGTCTTCTCTGCACTTTTGGAGTACGCTGCTGTCAACTTTGTGTCGAGACAACATAAAGAGCTGCTGCGCTTCAGACGGCCTCACAAGACAAACAGGACTAAGGTATAGAAAAACCACCTGTTTTCTACCTGAAAACAGGTGTTCACACACATGCACTGTTATGTTGTTCTCACATCTGGCGTGATGCTGCCACCTCGTGGCGGCATGCAATTCCAAGTTTCTACTGGGTTTATTGAGAGGATGAAAAATAAAAATGTCACGTCATTGAGTTGAAACAAACACCATTCCTGATGCACAATAGATATAAAGTGTCAGGTCCTCTGGCTGTGCACGCATGAGCCTCTCTTACCGTATTAGTGCATGATGCTGCATGGCTGTCACTGCTCTTTGGTTCAAAGTTGTGTTGTGTCTCTGACGGAAAGATACAGTAAGTTTCACTGCTTGCTGAGGATCTCTGTGTTGGGAAAGGATCGACTCCACATTCAGTCAACATGCTTATGCAAACAGCCATTAGAGTAGCTGCAGATTAATCAATCGGTTTAAGAGTGGACAATATGTTTGAACTTGTACAAGTGTTTTACTATTACAGTGTATAAAGGGGTACAGTTTGAAAATAAATAGAGAATGAGATATAACCAAAACACCAGTAGAGAGAAGCCTTTTGATGAAAAACACTATATGAATGAATAGTTACATGTGTAAACCACCAACTGATACGTTGACTGAATGAAGGAGTGACCCGCCCCCGTGTTTGGAGGCCATTTGCTTTTCCTTTGTGTTTCTGTGTGTTGATCACTGGTGTGCATGCTGTCCCGGTAGAGCAGTGCAGTTGGTCCTGAGTAGCTAGCTGACTCCCTGCGTCGTGTTAATTTTGACAACGGCCTCAAAGCAACACACACCCCATATGGATCTATGAGCAACATCTACACCAGCAACCGCAGGGTAACGTGTGTGTGTGTGTTTGTGTGTGTGTATGTGTGTGTGTGTGTGTGTGTGTGTGTGTGTGTGTGTGTGTGTGTGTGTGTGTGTGTGTGTGTGTGTGTGTGTGTGTGTGTGTGTGTGTGTGTGTGTGTGTGTGTGTGTGTGTGTGTGTGTGTGTGTGTGTGTGTGTGTGTGTGTGTGTGTGTGTGTGTGTGTGTGTGTGTGTGCGCGCGTGCGTGTGTGTGTGTGGGGGGCGGTCTATGTTTGCATGTAATTGAGCATGTTTCACTTGCATGTTGGAGGCAATGTGTTGTTGCCCCCCAGTCAGTGTAAGGAATAATAAGTGAGTATTCATTTCTGATGTGGAAAACCCTCGTCCCACAGGAAGGGGAAGTGCATGAGAGCAGACTGACCTCCACTCCAAGCAACAGCAAAGGCGTGAAGGCCAGCGCCAACAACACTGTGACTGCATCGAATACCCCCGCAGCCACAGCAAACCCTACCCAGAATCCACCTGGAGCAGGTGGAAGGGGCAGAAGCATTGAAGAGATGAGGAAGTTATTCATCGACAGAGCCAAAAAGATTGACACAGTGTCGAGGGCCGGCTTCCCTCTGGCCTTCCTCTTCTTCAACATATTCTACTGGGTCCTTTATAAGATCCTGCGACATGAAGATGTACATAAGAGATAAGGAAGGAAAGAGTGGAGATTATACATAGAAAGTATGAGTGCTCACACGCACGCACACACACACACACACACACACACACACACACACACACACACACACACATCCTTATACCACTATGCATATGAGGACACTTTGTTAACTACCTTTAATTCCCTGTTCCTTAACCCTGCCCTTGGCCACCATTCAGGACGTCCTCTAAAATGTCCTGATTCTGAGGCAGTAACTCTTATACCAGTCGTCACTAACATTGAGTATCCAACAGTGTGCTCTCCAGAACATACTGACTTATGAGAATACCTGAATCCCACCCTGTCTGAACACAGAGTCTATATAAAAACAGCGTCTCCATTCAAAGAGCCATTATAAATTCACAAGTTAAAACTATCGCCCATGAAGGATGTATCCACATCATCAATCTGCGGAGGAATGGAAGTATTTGAAAATGAGCAAGAGGCGAGGAATTCATGCATTGATGAATAAGTTATGAGGTGACAAGAAAACTAATTAAAAATGAATGTGAGTGAGATACAAAAAGAGAGCCTTAAACCAGCATTATGACATACATAGATGGTCCTTTTTAACACACCTTGGTTTATAGCAGATTCATAAAACTATAAGAGAACTGCTGAGACGGTTGAATGATGTGATCGGTTAAGCCCCTGTCACACTGTCCCGAAATTGACACCCGATGGACACACGATTAAGGAAATGTTCAAATTCGGCTCTGATCGTAACAACATCGGGCCGTTCGTGAGGGCATCTTAAGCCATTGTACGACCGCCGGTGGAGTTTCTCAGGCTGCAACTTTGTGAGCGGCAACTTCGTAAGGCACTCTTGAGGGCATCATGTCAAATCGTGAGGGCATCTTGTTATCATCGGTGCCATCGGGCATTCACCCTCACTCTGATCGGGGCGAATGCCCGATGGCACCGATGATAACAAGATGCTCTCACGATGGCCTTACAAAGGGCAAAATTGATACACGAACTCAACACGAAAATGAACCTTCGCAAGGTCCTTCGGCAATTTTTTGGCATGCCAAAGATTTTGCCACCGCTCACGAAGTTGCTGCCAGAGCCTAAGAAACTCCACCGGTCATACGATGGCTTAAGATGCCCTCACGAATGTCCCGATGTTGTTACGATCAGAGCTGAATTTGAACTTTCCCTTTATTGTGTGTCCATCGGGTTGTTTTATTGCACAACAAAATCATGCAAACATATTATGTAAATTACCCAATTTGTGTTCTGTGAAACTGAAAAGGATATAATATATTATTTTGAAGGCGAGTTGACAGGAAGTTGTTGTTGCTATGGAAACAACATTACGGAGAAAACTTAATATCTTCTACATATAAAGACGGATAAAGTAAAGAACAAAGTCTGAAAATATCAGTACAGTATCATAGTACTTTAACATAATCGTTTTTGTTACTTTCGTTGCAGTTGTATGTCTTAAATGTAATGTAAATGTTGCCTTTGTGTGTGGTTCGGGGCCATCTTCGTGCGAAATTCACAATTCCATATTCTTGCGTCCATCGGGAGTCAATTTCGGGACAGTGTGACAGGGGCTTAAAGAGGGGAGGCTCTCTATCACCTGTCCTCATATCTCAGCAGATGTGATTGAGGTTTTTCTACTGAGCACCCAGTGTGTGCCGTGCTTTGCCTCTTGTTTATGGGATGGTAAAACCGTGTGTATTTATAGAAATAGTAAGGACACGTAGTGCAGCTGTGTGACTGGATGAAATGATGCGTTTACAGCAGGCACTCTGAGGTGTGTCTCGTCACAACACTATGCACAGATTACTGCTGCTTCCAAAGGAAAGTGAAACAAAGGACACAACATGGCACACAGTGGAGAAGGGTTAGCACAACTGATCGATTAAAATGTTACTTCAATTCTTCAAGTGTACATTTACATTGAGTGGCATTCTCAATGAAGGTACATTTCTGAGTCAGTAGGGCAGTTCTCACAGGAATCCTCATTTGTTGGCTGATCTGTTCCCTGTATCAGATATCAGGCTCACACACTTGCAACATCTCACAAGGTGTGTCCTTACAGAGGTGGGAAGTGTGATCAGAAGCTACCCACACTACATAATACAACTGATCACTACTGAGCAGGAGCCTTAAAACAAATAAATCATTGAAAAGACAATGGGTATACATGTGACCAGTGAATGCACATGGAACTATGGGCAGCTTCACTTATAAAACATCTTCAATTACAAGTATCCAAAAAGGGAAGAGTTCAACCTGGTGGTTTGCATTCAGGAGTCATTAAGACACGTCGTTAAGATAAAGGTTTTCTTTAGTTTCTGATGCTACTCACTATACAGTCAGTGTTTTTGCTCAACACCTAACAAAAGCTCACTTCCCCTTTAAGGTGGTTGTACTGAAGATGCTTCCTGAATTCATGTTAGTGTGTAAGTTTTTATCAAATGTCCTCTTCTTTATTCTGATATTATGACTGAGACCTCCAACGCTGTGCCACAGACCAAGGACCCCTGAGAGAGAGGACATGGGATTATCACTGTGCTCCTTTACACACAGTAAACTGAAGATATGGGAAGATCACAAGTATGAAGAAACTGTATTACAAAAATCGGTTATGATAAAAGACTGCTCAAGAGTCTACGTCATGTACTGGGACAGAATGCAGATGGAGAACACTGCTCAAAGAAATAGGAAACATAAGGAACAGCAACAACAGCACACTCACACACGCATGAGCTTCACACTGTTTTGCCTACTTGTGTCTTACAGCTCGGCAGCCTGTGTCCCCCCACTTTCAGCCTCACCTCAGCCTCTCAGGGACCACCAGAGCCCCAACTGCACACGACTGTCTTCATGCTATCAGACAGAGAGAGGGACTGTTCTCACTGTGACTGCTGTTTCCAGTTCACACTCATATCACACACAGCTCCTTCTGACTGCAGGTGCCTCAGAACCATTCAAAGTGTTCCTAGCTGTTCAGAGAAACAGAATCCCTGCTGTGCGTGTTGGCAGATAAACACATTAGTTATGTCAGTGTGTGTGATCAGCCTAATCTACTTTGTCTTTGTTTCATTTTCAAGTCAGCCAATGCAGATTTAAAAACAAATATTTCAAAGGACGTGATAAAAAACTCACTTCTCAGTGCGTCTGCACATATGAAGTGCCTATCAACCCACAAACTGAAACATGTGATTCAACAAGCTGTTCAGATGTGGTTCCACTTCCTATTTCATATTCCCCTCCCCCCCAGCTTGAAAACTACCGTTGCAATATTCTCTTGCAAGCCAATCAGAGCAGACTGGGGTTTCCAGATGGGGGCTTAAAGAGACAGGCTCTAATTTCAGAAAGGGGGGGGGATTAAAAACAGGTTTGTTCAAGCAGACGAGAAAAAATGTGTTTCTAAAGAATGTGAACATGTAGCAGATACACCCAAAATGTACAAGTTTACAATTATGTGCTTCTTTAGACAGACCTCATTTAACACGTTCCATGTGCCGGCGTAGAAAGAAGTGTAATGGGCAGGAAATGTCAGCATGGGGAGGACATATGTTGTTTGGGATGTAAAGTGTCCCTTAAAGTCAATATTGGTCTGCAATTGGTGGGATTGAAAATAACTTGGTAAACAATATTTGAGTCTGTTGCCAAACTATTGTTGCTTTCTGAAATGTTGACCTTAGAGTACACACTCTTTCTTGGAATTTCATTGTGTTTCTAGGAAACAACTTGGCTCTGACTTGAATTCCTGTCAGCTGTTAACATCAGCCGAGTTTGTGTTAGAAAGTGGAGCTCTGCACAGCTCTCTATGTGCTTTGGGTTTCTACTGCTTTGCATCTATTCCACACAAATGAGGTGGTACAGTGAGCCCACTTCCTACAAATCATCAACTTTCCTGCCAACTTGCTCATGGCATACCATAGTATTTGAGTGGATCAGTTCAAAGTGTTGTTCAGTGTGACTGTAGAGTTGTGATACTTGCTTGAGATTTGCCACATTAGATCATGGTGATAAGACGGTCAACTTCTCTTGTAGAGACAGTTGATGTACATACTCTAGGGAAATCAATGGAACATGTTGACTGCCTACATTCAGCAGTGTAAAAGCTGATGGTGAAGAATACAGAACATGCAAGCTAATATATGCAACATAGTCCTGTATGAATCATTGAACTACAGTCACTTATTAATGTGTGTGCCCTGATCCAGGATCTGCAGTTCCTGAAGCCCTATGACTGCTCAGTGCGGGGCCACTGCACTGGGGCCTCCCATGTTCTGTCAAGAACCAGAGAGTAAAGGAGCATTCTGGTGTTTTTGCATGATTTGCCTTATTTACTATTTCACATGCACAAATATTTGCGTTATTTCAACTTCTTGCTGTTTTTCTTCATTGAAACATTTCTGTCGTCAGGCTATCTACCAAGGATTTATGTTTGTTGATATATACTTTATATATCAGATCATTTGCATCTATGTTTCAAATGTAATGCTCACTGATTTTGCCTGGTGGTAAATAACAACATTAACACCTACTAGCTGGTTTTGGAGATCGGCTGCCAGTCTCTATTATGTGTAGCTGAGTTCTACAAAGAGAGACATTTAGAATTTGAACTAATATTATATCAGTCATAAACGTTGTGGACTCACAGTGAGTCTGATTTAGTGTTTTTGCTGATGTTGGTGAGAGATGAACCAGAAAAGCGGAACACTTTCATTTGTAATATGCTTTCTTTGTGTTTTCATAAAGGCAGTGAAGTGTTGTGCTGAAGCTACAGCTTGCCTGCAGCCACACATCTCAATCAGAGTTTCCCTCACAGGGCTCACTGTGTGGAGAAGCAGTAGATGGTCAAACATTTCACAGTCTGTGACATGGCTTTTGAATTGAACATGAGTTGTGTTTCTGCTTGTATTGTGGTGAAAGTGTGTGGAGAGTATTTAGTGTAATGATTGTGCTCAGGCTGTCAGGACTTTCTCATTTCAAGTCAGAGGTGGATTTCATCAAACTGACAAACAAAATGTATTTCGTTGTTGGAAGTTTCTGTCAGAATTAAACGTTTTTAAACACAACACAACCAATAAGTAATGATATACTGTATGCTTGTTATGCTGTTATGCTTCTGGGTTTAATTGTGGAAAAAAGGCAACCAAGAGTACAGAGTTGAGAGCACACATGCATTTTTTTGTAAAATAAGATGTGCATATTTTACATAGTTCTAATTTAATCCTATTGTATTTTGATTAAAATAAACTTGGTAGCCACTTCTTAAAGTGGACTGTATGGGTCCTTTCTGTCTGCATACCTCACTGTTTATACTTTGCATAGATAAGCTGTCTCGTGGCGGAGTGGGACAGCGAGTCCAGCAGGACATTTCTCAATCTATATGTTGTGCTTTTTCCTTTAAATTATCAATTTAAAGGAAATATTTGTACTTGCACAATGGCTTGACACAATGCCTAATTGTTAAAAGGTTGGTCTAACAGCAGCTGCAGAAATGACCTTCTCACACCTTGGGGGCCATCCCTGCAATGTGATTGGCATCCACATTAACTGAACTGTGATTGATTGGCCAAGTCAACCAGTAAGAAACTGTTAGATTCTTCAGTGTTATTGAGGTATAAATTAATAGTGGATGCAGAATTCCTGAATGCTGTTATCTGTCCCGCTTCTTTGCTCTCTACACAGACCTGCATTCAACCAAAGTCCGCTCCAACGACATAGGTCAATACCACACGGACTACGACGGAACCTAGAACCTTTCCATAACCAAATCTGTCCCAATGCCTGTCGATAGAGATCAAATCAGCTGCAGTTAGTTAGCATGTCTGGCTAACTAGCTTTGTACTTATGGTATGTGCAGATGATCAGTGTGTATGGTAATGTTTGTGCTCACCTGCTCTTTATCGAATATGAATACATTTACACTCAAGCTAACAAAGACTCACTTTTGAATTTGCTCTCACATTAATTTCTATTTTCTAACGCAGGGGTTCCCAACCTTTTTCCCCGAGAGCCCCCCCAAATTACTCCTGTTGGAAGTTGCGTCCCCCCCCCACACACACACAAGGGGGGGGAAACAGACAAGGCAACAGCGGTAATTCAAGTTTAAAAGTCTCAAAATGCTACAACTACTGTCACAAACTGGATGAATGTGAAGTATTTTGTTAAAAGAGGATAAAAGCGTAATTAAGGAGCATTATTGGAGTGACTTTGATGGTTATTGGACTCAGGATTCATTAATTTGGGTTCCCGCTGTATGAAGAAATTAAAGGACGGCGCGGAAGTGGAAGCAATTCACAAAGGGATTAAACTGTTTAAAACACATGCTCAAAGTAAGGCTCAAAGCCGGATTTTGCCGATGTGTTTATGTGGATTCAAAAGTCGTAAATAATCTACAAAATGGAGGAGACCGATCTGATCGGAGCAACTGTGACCAATAATCCAACTGAAACCGGCATGGACAATGACTATGTTTTAAAAATGTGCTTATCCAGAAAAGCCTGGTTTGGACACTTTACGGGCAGAAGAAACATTTATATTAAAGAAAGAATTATACATTTCTGTCTTTTTATCCCTTTAATAGCTACTAACTTGAATTTTTATTCAAATTAATTAATCAATTATTTTGTATACGTTTATTGTAATGTACACAATCATGTATTGTGTAACAATTATTATTTAAAAAAAAAAAAAAGTCTAAATATGATATTAGGACTCAAATCATCTGAGGCCTGCGATTTTTGGCGCCCCCCCAGGTTGGGAACCACTGTTCTAACGCATAAGAAAAAAAGGAGGTTAGGATTAGTATGAAACTAGGGTGAGTTAACAATCCAGAAATGCTGCAAGAAAAGATGAAAAGAAGAGGCTTGGTGATCCATGTACAGTATGTGTCTGAATTGGACCTGTATTGCTATAAATGGATAAAAACTAACTTTATTTTGGTAAATTGTTGTCTTGTGATTTCAAAGCAGAGGTCGGTAGTCTGGTTTCCAACGACTATTGAAACCCTCATATACCTTCATATGGTCGGGACCCAGAGTGACACAGTTGATGACGGAGGGAAGGCAGGTGGAACCCCCCCCCCCCCAGCGGCAGGATGTACAGGAGGAGCCTGTGCTGGTGGGGGGGGGGGGGGGGGGGGGTGCACCTCCAGAATCCTGCTCAAAAAGCAGGAAGGATGTAAGATAAGAAGGAGGAGGGAAGGAAGGGTGTGAAGGAAGGAGGAGGGATTTGTTAGGATGTTCCTGAAACTGATTTTTGCAAATGATAAATAGTGTTGTTTTTGTATAAACAAAAGCTTGGTGTTTTTTAGAAACCCACAAAGAAAACATCTTGGCTGGAAGTCTTTGCTTTACGTAAAGCACCAAAGCGCTGCAATCACACTTCTGTCTTTTCAGCACTGTTTGGTTCCCATGGATTCCAGCACAGCGTAAGAGTGAACATGCAGAGACCTGAACCTTGTGTAATGTATGACTGAACAGTGTTGCATATTGTGTAACAGCAATTACACAAATACCTCACAAAAAGACAACATAGAGGTGAAGAGGAAAATGTGAGATTTACAGCTGTTTTCCAGATTCTCTTTATTATGTCAACAAACATATTCTTGTACTAACAGTGGCGTGTAGAGCTCAGGTGAAACAGGAGAGGCAAGAGGGGGGTGCTTTATAAAGCAGGAGGAGCTGCAGGAGGAGGAGCTGCAGGAGGACAGGTACAACAAGCTGCAGGAGGACAGGTACAACAAGCTGCAGGAAGCTGCAATTATTATCCCACAGAGTTTACATAGCCTCTCTCACTCTCCCTCACACACAGAGCACTGTTTGTATAGACTGATAAGCTGAGAGGGGGGGTGGGGAGGAGGGAGGGAGGGATAACAGCCCAGCTAAGGGAGAGAAAACACACACAAGGGTGAGAAAGCCTCTGCATGCACACACTGAGAAGGACAGAAGAAGAGAAGCAAAAACAGAGAAGAACATATACCAGAGAGAGAACCGAGGGGGAGGCGAGTGAGAGACAGAGGGAGGAAGAGGAAAAGTGAGGGTCTGCTGGATCATGCCTCTGAGAGGGAAGGTGGCTCTGGTGACCGGGGGAGCTCAGGGCATCGGGAGAGCCGTGGTTCAGTCCCTGCTGCAGAGCTCAGCCAAGGTCAGTGTGTGTCGCCACTTCCCTGACTAACACACAGCTATCACTTTAGAAAGGAACTGAACTTCTCAAATAACATGTTTTTCGTTTTTAAGAAGTTAGCTATGCCATATGCTCTGTGCACTTGCAGCTCTGACAGTCACACTCAGACAGCTGTAGGTCTGCTTGATTAATGAGATGTCCACCTCTTCGGAACCTTTTGGAAACATTTTCTCTTTCATGCTTTACTTCACTTTTTCTAGTAATGTTTCATTTTGAATACACCGTAGTCCTGCTTTCAAAGGTCAGCATGTTGAAACAGAGCCAGTGTTAACTTGCCTGAGATGATGAGTCTAAAATAATAGTATATTAGGTTATATATACATTATACACTGCTTTAAATTGTGTTGGAGATGAGCAAGTGGCATTTTGGCCGGAAGTGAAAGCAACACTTTGCATGGCAAAAAGGCTTTTGAAAGAAGTTGATCTGTTTCTGAGAACGTTCTTCACACCCTGCCGGCTGGTGAACATGTCTTCATGTCCTCTAGGCTCACACGTGTCTAACCACAGACCTCACTCAGCAGAGTTTGCAGAAGTGATCCTTCATCAAGCTTCTGCAGAGATGGATTTAAATGTTGAGTCTTACTTCCTCAACCTCTGCTGTTAATCCGCGTCTGTGAATTCAAAGAAACTCCATCTGACTAACAGTGGTCCTGCAGGTGGCTGTGGTGGACCTGAACAAGACGTGTGGAGAGGAGAGCAAGGCACTGCTGGACGCCGAGTTCGGAGAGGGACACTGCCACTTCATTCCCTGTGATGTGTCCAATGGAGATGCACTGAGAGGTAACACTGTCCACACAGAGGAGACATGACCACTGACAACAATGCCCCTCTCACCCAACCTGCAGAGCTAAACACTCTAACACACAGAAGAGACATGACCACTGACAACAATGCCCCTCACTCCCGCAACCTGCAGATATAAACACTCTAACACACAGGAACACATACGAAGGGCTGGGCCCCTCTCTAGAGGTGGGGTATACTGCCTCATAAATTAAGTTATCATTTAGCAAAATCAATGAAATGAAGGTACATTATTCTTGATACTTGAATATGCTTTATGGAAAGAAAAAAAAACAGACTTCATCACAGCTTTCCAGAGGGTTTCACTTATTTTGTAACACAAATTGTTGCAGCTCATCCCTTAAAAAGAAGCCTCAGATTGCTTATAATAATGTGAAATATGAAGGGTTGATTTCAAGCTTGTTATGTAAGTTATTGGGCTATTTTTATCAACTAAGATTGACTGAATATATAAAAAAAATGATGCTTATCTTATCGATACTGAGAAGCAATCGGCTTATCGGTATCGGTACTCTTATCGATACTTTTCAATAATTATGTGCTCAAAATTATAGACATGAATACGGGTGATCACCCGGGTATCAAAATCAATTGATCATTTACTAATTCTGATGACATGTTACTAATGATTTATTACTCAATGAGTATTCCTAAACTCTGGGACTATTACTTTTACTCAAGTACAAGATCTGAGTACTTCTACTTTTACTCAAGTACAAGACCTGAGTACTTCTACTTTTACTCAAGTACAAGATCTGAGTACTTCTACTTTTACTCAAGTACAAGACCTGAGTACTTCTACTTTTACTCTAGTACAAGATCTGAGTACTTCGACATTTACTCTAGTACAAGATCTGAGTACTTCTACTTTTACTCAAGTACAATATATACTTATACCACCTCTGTTTATAGCCTATGAAAAAAACTATATGAAATAGAAGGCTAAAGCTAACGTTAGCAGATAGTGACAATGTATGCTAGCTAGCTAGCTCAACGATTCCTGAAATAATATTGCCACAGAGAAACTTTTCAGTTCACATCACGCTCTGCCGCTCCGACAGGGAGCTCTGCTCTGACACCTGAACGGCCCGTTCTAATAGCTGTTCACCAGCAGTCCAGTCTGTGCCACAGTGACTCCGGACGCACAGTTAATATTAACGAACGAACCCGTACAGATGTAGCGATTCATTTCAGACAGTTTGAAACGCAAGGGCCGTGCTTGGTACTTGATCTGCCCTCGCTCAAGGGAAAACCTCCAGCTTGACTTGAGACTAGTGCTGCGTACCGGTACGCCGAACCGGTACTGGACTTGTAAAAAGTTTCGGTTCAAGTCCGGTTAAAACCGGAACGTCAGGAACCGGTACTTACGTATATTCTCCTTTTTGTTCTAAACCATCTAAAACCTTCCATAGATCGAGAAATTTCCGCTGAGAAAAGACGAAAAACATTGTTTTGGCTTCTGATATGGCGGCCATTACTGAGCTCACGAAGTCTCGCAAAATATCGCAACTGCTCGCGAGATCTGTGTGACGTCAAGGGAAACTGGCTTAGACATAGTGGACACTGACAGCGTGGGATGCTGGTTGCCATATTTGGTAGTGTTGCTAAGCTAACTCCTTTGTATGTATGGTGATATAGTGTCTGCCGAAAGAGCAACACTTCACCCAGACAATGTCAATATGCTGTTGTTCTTGAACAAGAACACATAGACTTTTACTCTTGCATATTGAGTCTTGTATGTACATCAGTATGTAGTTGTGTTGTGTAGTTAGTAACACATGTAGAGTTCTAGAAAATACATGGTGTAGACACAAGGTTGGAAGGGGGCACAATAAACCTGACGAGTTTGAATTTGAGTTGATTATGAGTTTATTTTCAATTGATAATTAGCTTCCAATAAGTTCACTTTAGTTACTCACACAACTTGACACAAGTCCGGACTTATAAGTCCGGACCTGAACCTGAACCTCTGGACTTGAGTCCGGACCTGAACCTGAATGTGAGTCCAGGTACACAGCACTACTTGAGACCGCCCCCGTGATAGATAAATGTAATTATAATGAAGCCAGCTGCAATGGATCATTGATCCACCAGGGGGTGCAGTGGGGTTCCACACTGGAGCTCATGTGAAATAAAGTCAGATACAGTACGCTGGATGTACAGCGGAACTTTGTTAAGATCCATATGTCACGGATATCATACTCTGTGCTAAATAAGAGACATGTAATCATTTACAAAACATCACCATGTTGTTATTTAACAAAATAATGTTGTTTAGTCGAAAAAAACGAACAGGAGGAAATGCAGCCCGGCTCTCGATTTTTAATCCTAATTTAATCATCATCTTCACCACGATCATTTATGTTTATGTTCGCCGAATTGACATGAAATCACTGACACATATGAATATACTGTATTCAACTTCATTAAAACGTTATTAACGTGCCTAAACTCAGGAAATCACTAAAACTATTCATATTTGCCTCGCCGGCAGATCAGGATCCCAAAGCGTGGCGGAGGGATCCCCATCTGGATGAAGGGTGTTATTTTCCCCATAAGGAACAAGTCACTGAAAATTATCCCGCTTATTACATGGCCACATTCTCAACAAAGTAACGACATGACTCCCAGTATTAATTGAAATGCTTTTATGGATTTAGAAAATGTTTTAATTGATTTAAAAAATAGTTGTATGTATTGATTTAAATTGACATGCATCCGCTAAGAAAATGTTTCCGTTGTTACCGTTTTTTAAACAGTCAGAATGAAACGGCAGCTCTCAGCTGTGTAATTACACAACTAATGGCCCATCAACCACAGCTCTCCCCCCCCCCCCCCCCCCCCCCCCCCCCTCCCCCCCTGATCTTTCTTCTCCAGCAGCTAAATTAATTGTAGGTTACTCTGAGTGACCATAGACTGTATGTGACAAGCTTACAGTTAGTGACGTAACAACACCATAAAAGCTGGTGGATTGAAAGCAATACGGGAGGTAAAAATAACTAGAATAATTGTGATTCATTTGTTGTGGCTTTTATGTTTTTAGGTATAACATATTATGTAATTCAGGCTTATAGTTCACCCTTCTCTAAAAGCCTTCAACAATGACAATATTCATAGTAATTTAATAAATCTTTCCAACACACATTGTAAAAAATAGCCTACTGTAAGTTAAGAAATCATTTCAATATATACATCTTCTGATGTAACAACAATAACATTATAAATAGTAACATAGCTGAACATGGTATTGCACATTTAGCTTTGAGTGTTACTGACCTGAGATGTTTTTATTACATGAATTAAGGTGACTGAGGTTTTTAACATACAGGGATGCAAACTCATCAGGTATGAAAAAGGTGACAAGGATCCGAGCCCCCGGCTCCCCCACCCCACAGAATATCGGCTTTAAAATGAGGAATAACAGAGGATATTAGCAGAACAACTAAAGCAGCAGTGTTAATAATAACAGAAACGCCAAAGAGTCACATCTAATAGAAATATATAAAAGCATTTATTTTAAATTGTGTAGCAGTCAATTTATAATTTTGGCAGCACTGTTGAGCATTTTGAAAATGTATTTTCATGCCTCTGTGCAAGGCTTAGTCTTTCTATCTTTATAGCCACATGGTGTAAAGTAACTAAGTTCATAAACTCAACAAGTACTATACTTGGGCACAATTTTGAGATACTTGTACTTTATTTAAGTATTTCAATGTTTTGCTACTTTGTTCTTCTACTCCACTACAGTTCAGAGGTACATGGTGTACTTTTCCTCCACTACATGTATTTAATACCTTTAGTTACTTTACAGATGTGGATGAATGATGTGAAATATAATCAAGTGTTAAATCAGACTTTAGTTCCACCTAGAGTAAATCCACAAGCTACCCTGCAGTATACAAAGTAATTCAAACTAGCTGCACCTTTACCAGCTTTGAGAACACTTTCATGATCAATCATTATAAAACATATCATATATATTATTCTGAAATGGACCAATCTGCACAATGACTACTTTTACTGTCGCTACTTTCACTATATTTTGATGAGAATACTTTTCTACTTTTACTTGAGGAACATTTTGAATGCAGGACTTTTACTGTAACAGAGTATTCCTACACTCTGGTACTTCTACTTTTACTCAAGTACAAGATCTGAGTACTTCTACTTTTACTCAAGTACAAGACCTGAGTACTTCTACTTTTAATCAACGGCTCAACGATTCCTTAAATAATATTGCCACAGAAAAACTTTTCAGTTCACCTCACGCTCTGCCGCTCCGACAGGGAGCTCTGCTCTGAACACCTGAACGGCCCGTTCTAACAGCTGTTCACCAGCGGTCCAGTCTGTGCTACAGTGACTCCGGACGCACAGTTAATATTAACGAACGCACCCGTAGGTAATGTAGCTGGTGAAGCTAGACCATCATCTCGGAGCAGCAGAGCCTTATTATACATCCATGAGCAGAGCCGACAGGCAGGAAGACTCGAGCACACAGCTCGTACTTCATTATAATATATAAAAAAAGAACACCATGCGTGTCATGATGGCACATAACAGCTCACGGCCGCAGATTACTCCGGGTCCCAGCCCCCCCCATACCCCAAAAATATTTTTATGGCAGATCTACATGAATCACACAAACGACCTATTTTGGATTCAAAACGGCAAATTTCGCCGAAAGGTGACAAGTTTGCATCACTGAACATAGACAGAGCACAACTGAAACAGATCATCTGAAACGATGTAACAACATAATACACTTGTGGGGATGCAGCTTGGGATGTGAGGAGTGAGGGACACGGCTTAGAACGGGCGTGTCGCCTGGCAGGACAGGAGAGTGTGTGCACCAGTCTGCCTTGATCTATGAATACACTCACTGCTGCCCACAGCTGTTTTATAGAAGGAAATTCCTTCACTTCATGAAAGTGTTTTAACCACACACACCTCTACACATACATGACGGGTATTATTTTCCCCATAAGGAACAAGTCGCTGCAAATTATCCCGCTTATTACACGGCCACATTCTCAACAAAGTAACGACATGACTCCCAATATTAATTGAAATGCTTTTATGGATTTAGAAAATGTTTTTATTGATTTAAAAAATAGTTGTATGTATTGATTTAAAAAATAGTTGTATGTATTGATTTAAATTGACATGCATCCGCTAAGAAAAATAGTCCGTTGTTACCGTTTTTTAAACAGTCTGAATGAAACGGCAGCTCTCAGCTGTGTATTTACACAACTAATGGCCCATCAACCACAGCTCTCTCCCCCCCTCCCCCCTTGATCTTTCTTCTCCAGCAGCTAAATTAACTGTAGGTTACTCTGAGTGACAAGCTTACAGTTAGACACAACACTGTCATTGCAAGTGACCCTCAGTTAGTTGACTTTTATGTTCAACTGCTAAATTCGTTACTGATAAAAAAAGGGCTTCTACTGTACCTAATTACCTTAACACTAGAACCGCCAGAGGTTTTTGTATAGGCCTACCTAAACCCGTCAAATCCCGCTATTAGAATGCAATTTTTAACAATATAGGGTGCTACATAACACACTTTCAGGAAAAGTCACGGACTGGGAGACTTTAATATTTTATTGAAAAAAAGTTACATTGCACACACACAACACACGTCACACAAATTGACCCGATTGGCGGTTCTAGTGTTAAATAAACTCACTAATTAATGAAACCAGTTCAATACACATTATTCTTATTCTTATCATTCTTTATGAGTGCAGAAATAGTCTTAAAATCCAGACTCGGTGAGGACACTATCGATACTGACTCAGCAATCACTGTAAGTTATATTCTTGTTTAAATAGACTTCTCTGTTTCATTTATTCTACTCTGTATAATTGTTCTGTAGTTATTGTAGCTAAAACGGCGATTTCTGAGAGATTTTAAAATCTCAGATCTGCTCAACTCCAGGCGTAACTCAGGTCTCAGTGAGTCACGCCCCTCAAGTGTGCATTACAATTGGTAGGAAGACTCTGCTGATTGCGTGAAGTGCAAAACGCTTCCCAGCTGAAAAACATTTTAAATAGCGCATTTCAAATCAGAATAACTCAGTGTGCTTCCAGACTCGGTGAGGACACTATCGATACTGACTCAGCAATCACTGTAAGTTATATTCTTGTTTAAATAGACTTCTCTGTTTCATTTATTCTACTCTGTATAATTGTTCTGTAGTTATTGTAGCTAAAACGGCGATTTCTGAGAGATTTTAAAATCTCAGATCTGCTCAACTCCCGGCGTAACTCAGGTCTCAGTGAGTCACGCCCCTCAAGTGTGCATTACAATAGGTAGGAAGACTCTGCTGATTGCGTGAAGTGCAAAACGCTTCCCAGCTGAAAAACATTTTAAATAGCGCATTTCAAATCAGAATAACTCAGTGTGCTTCCAGACTCGGTGAGGACACTATCGATACTGACTCAGCAATCACTGTAAGTTATATTCTTGTTTAAATAGACTTCTCTGTTTCATTTATTCTACTCTGTATAATTGTTCTGTAGTTATTGTAGCTAAAACGGCGATTTCTGAGAGATTTTAAAATCTCAGATCTGCTCAACTCCAGGCGTAACTCAGGTCTCAGTGAGTCACGCCCCTCAAGTGTGCATTACAATAGGTAGGAAGACTCTGCTGATTGCGTGAAGTGCAAAACGCTTCCCAGCTGAAAAACATTTTAAATAGCGCATTTCAAATCAGAATAACTCAGTGTGCTTCCAGACTCGGTGAGGACACTATCGATACTGACTCAGCAATCACTGTAAGTTATATTCTTGTTTAAATAGACTTCTCTGTTTCATTTATTCTACTCTGTATAATTGTTCTGTAGTTATTGTAGCTAAAACGGCGATTTCTGAGAGATTTTAAAATCTCAGATCTGCTCAACTCCAGGCGTAACTCAGGTCTCAGTGAGTCACGCCCCTCAAGTGTGCATTACAATAGGTAGGAAGACTCTGCTGTCGCCCATCAGCAGAAAATAGTTAACTAATTACAGGGGCGTGCCCCCAAAGCTGTGAGAACTGAGCAATCAGGTATCCATCTTAGGTTGCGTTTTCCTGGAGCGTCAGCTTCAGCGTCAGCCAGACGAAGACTGACAAAGACATTAAGAGTCCTGTGGGAGTAAGACTGACAAAGACATTAAGAGTCCTGTGGGAGTCACGTGGGAGGCAAAGAGGAGGCAAATCGTACTCTGATTGCGCCAAGTATCGCTGGTGTTATTTAGTTTTATTCAATTCTCTTGGGTTCTCTAGCCCCTCATGCTATAATCATGTGTATTTTCTGCATTCCTGTTCATGTGTCTTCTCGCAATTATCACTGGCCCCGTGTTTCTCCTAATCGATCTCACCGGCCTGCTCTCGTCTATCCCACATGCTCCACTGAGATCCAACATCTCGTTTCAGGGGGCCTGTGGAACTGCCAGTCAGCTGTCCCTAAGGCTGACTTCATCTCTGGCTACGCTTCCCTGCAGTCTCTGGATTTCCTTGCTCTCACGGAGACCTGGATCACTCCATCCAACACATCCACCCCAGCAGCTCTCTCCACAGCATATTCCTTCTCCCATACACCCAGACCCTCTGGCAGAGGAGGTGGCACTGGTCTCCTGCTCTCTCCCAACTGGAGCTTTTCCCTCTTCAAGCTACCTAATTTCACTCCTTCCACCTTTGAATTCCATGCCGTCACAGTAACCCATCCTATACAATTAACCATTGTTGTTCTCTACCGTCCACCAGGCGCCTTGGGGGACTTCTTGGAGGAGTTAGATAATCTCCTCTCACACATCCCTGAAACTGGCCCTCCCGCTGTACTTCTCGGAGATTTCAACCTCCAGACAGGGAAGATATCTGAACTAACATCTCTGTTAACCACCTTTGCTTTCTCACTGTCTCCATCCCCACCAACTCATAAAGCTGGCAATGTCCTTGATCTCATATTCTCAAGGAACTGCTCTACTTCTAACGTCTCTGTAAACCCGCTCCACACATCCGATCACTTCTTCATTTCATTCTCTCTACCCCTTTCCAAACATAACAACCTAATCTCTTCTAACTCTGCTCCTGTCCGCCGTAACCTCCGTTCCCTCTCCCCCTCTACCTTTGCCTCATCGGTGCTCTCAGCCCTCCCTTCCTCTGACTCGTTCCAACTCCTGCCTCCAAACACTGCTGCAAAAACTCTCCTCTCGACTCTCTCATCCTCTCTGGACTTTCTCTGTCCTCTCACATCGCGGCCGGCTCGTCAGTCCCCTCCTGCTCCCTGGCTAAATGATGCACTGCGTGCTAATAGAACCATCCTTCGGGCAGCAGAGCGGAAATGGTGGAAATCCAAACACCATGACGACCTCCTAACCTATCAGGCTCTCCTCTCCTCTTTCTCTGCTTCCATCTCTCAGGCAAAAAGCACTTTCTTTCAAGATAAGATCCAATCTTCCTATTCCAATCCCAAAAAACTATTTTCTATCTTCTCCACCCTCTTGGACCCCCCCAAAGCACCTCCCCCCTCCTCCCTTCTGTCAAGCGACTTTGTTAACCATTTTGAAAAAAAGGTTGATGATATTCGCTCTTCTTTTTCTGACTCACCTTTACTCACCGCTGGGTCACCAGACCCTCCCTTCACCCACACACTGACCTCCTTCACCTCTGGGTCACCAGACCCTCCCTTCACCCACACACTGACCTCCTTCTCCCCTCTCTCTCCAAGTGAGGTTCTTACCCTCGTTACCTCTGCCCGTCCTACCACCTGTTCTCTGGACCCTATCCCCTCAAACCTCCTTCAGACTATCGCTCCTGATATTCTACCATTTCTCACCCATTTCCTCAACACTTCTCTAACTTCTGGTCACTTTCCAAACATTCTCAAGGAGGCAAGAGTAAACCCTCTCCTTAAGAAACCCACTCTCAACCCGTCTGATGTTATTAACTACAGGCCCGTCTCTCTCCTCCCGTTCCTGTCTAAAACACTTGAACGCGCTGTCTTTAAACAACTCTCCTCTTATCTCCATCAGAACAACCTTCTGGATCCGCACCAGTCTGGTTTCAAGGCAGGTCACTCAACAGAAACTGCTCTCCTTGCTGTCTCTGACAAACTGCACACTGCTAAAGCAGCCTCCCTCTCCTCTGTCATCATCCTTCTGGACCTGTCTGCTGCATTCGACACGGTGAACCATCGGATCCTCCTTCGCACTGTCCAAGAACTTGGAGTTTCAGGCACTGCACTTTCCCTCCTCACCTCATACCTCAACGACCGCACCTACAGGGTTACTTGGAGAGGGTCCGAGTCCGACCCTTGTCAATTAACTACAGGGGTCCCTCAGGGCTCGGTTCTTGGTCCCCTCCTCTTCTCCCTGTACACAAACTCGCTCGGGTCTGTCATTAGCCCGCATGGTTTTTCATACCACTGCTACGCTGACGACACCCAACTAATTCTGTCCTTTCCCCGCTCAGAGACCCAGGTCGTCGCACGCATCTCTGCTTGCCTAGCAGACATCTCTCGGTGGATGTCTGCTCATCACCTCAAGCTCAACCTTGACAAGACTGAACTGCTCTTCCTTCCGGGAAAAGATTGTCCCACTCTTGACCTAACAATCAACATCGGTACCTCTGTTGTTTCCCCGACTCAGACTGCAAGGAATCTGGGTGTGGTCCTAGATAACAAACTGTCCTTCACTGCAAACATCGCTGCTACAACCCGCTGCTGCAGATACACGCTTTACAACATCAGGAGGATACGTCCCCAGCTGACCCAGACATCAGCGCAGATTCTGGTCCAGGCTCTCGTCATCTCACGCCTAGACTACTGCAACTCCCTCCTGGCTGGTCTACCTGCATGTGCCATCCGACCTCTGCAGCTCATCCAGAATGCAGCGGCTCGTCTGGTCTTCAACCTTCCCAAATTCTCCCACACCACACCGCTCCTCCGCTCCCTTCACTGGCTTCCAGTAACTGCTAGAATCCACTTCAAGACACTGGTACTTGCGTACCATGCTGCGAATGGATCTGGCCCTCCCTACATCCAGGACATGGTTAAACCGTACACCCCAGCACGTGCACTCCGCTCTGCATCAGCCAAACAGCTCGCTGCACCCGCACTGCGAGGGGGACCCAAGTTCCCGTCAGCAAAAACACGTGGGTTTGCTATCCTGGCTCCAAAATGGTGGAATGAGCTCCCCATTGAAATCAGGACAGCAGATAGCTTAGACTCCACTTCGAGCGATAGAATTACTAACAAAGCACTTATATACTAATAAAGAGCTGGCTTTCTAAATGCCAGTTGAGTAGCACTTGAAATGTTTGGCTCTATGAAACCTGATGTACTTATATGATTCTGTTTTCTTAAAGGTTGTATCTTCCTGGTCGAATGCACTTATTGTAAGTCGCTTTGGATAAAAGCGTCAGCTAAATGCAATGTAATGTAATGTAATGTAATCTGTTTTTTAAATGAAATCTGACGGCAGGCAGTTAGCTCTGATCACCTATGATAAATGCGCCGCACCTAATCGCTGGCCATTCAGCAACAGACACTGTTCGAAATGGGGGTGACCCAGGGGGGAGCTTGGCTCGCCCGAAGAGGGAGGGAGCTCCCCTGAAGGCTGACTTTGAGATAAATAGGGGGAGCCCAAAACAATCGTGCATATTTGTGTCACACAGATTAGAAATGTTGAGTTTCTGTGAATAACAGTTCTTGAAATAAATAATAGTTATTGTTCATTACAGTTTCTGAATATTTGTTTTATATTTGTGAATATGTCTGGGTGTTGCCATCTGTACGAGGCGGCGCTGCATTCTTACTTACGTTGCTATGGTTATGGCGGTGATGCCGGCGTGGTATTTGAAATGTTCATATTGGCTCTGGCTAACTCTGGCTTTGTAATAAAAAATAGGGCAAAACGAAAACAGCCAAGCGTCACAGCTTTTGGATTCACAAGCAAAGAAGCGAAGGAGTCTAAAAATGACAACGTGAACGGAAAACAACTTTTAGTTGGCCGGCTGTAAGCGGCGTTAGGATCGAGCTTGACAGCTCCACACCGAGGGAGAGGCCTGCCGATGCGGAGCCTGAAGAGGCTTCAACAACGGCCACATCCGCCGGCATAGTGACACCGTCTGTATTAGTAGAAGAGTGTTTTTATAGCAATTGATCGCATCCGCGCTGCTGCGCCAGTCAACAGAGCGTGCGTGTGACATATTTAGTAGCAGGATGTGCTCTGAAAAATAGGGTTCCCCGAAAGCTAATGGGTAATTCGAACACTGACAGAGCTCCCTCTATACAAATCAAACTGTAGACGGTGTGAAAGCACCTTTTGTTTTAAATAATGGTCGGAATGTGACCTGTGAGCCTTCTGAATTACCGTGGGATAGCACATTCTAAACTAAAATGTTCAATTAATAAAGTAACATCTTATCTTATCTTAATAATATCTTCATATTAATAATAATAATAAATCATACAGTATGTGTCCGAAAGGGAGCAGGAGGAAGCAAACACAAAAATATACAAAATATATACTGCATATTAAAGCAAACGATTGTAAAGGTTAAAGTATGAGCATAAAAAATAAAGAAGTGTAATGTAAACATTTACATTATAATTATGATTATTTAATATATAAACTATAAACTATATATTATTGAATTACAAGATTAGATACACTTCAGTTGATCTAAAATATTGATGTGTTCAAATGTTCTCTTCAAATCACAACTGAAAGTCCATGAAACTTGTCTTTCTGTATTTGTGAATGAAGCGCCATCTCCTGGTTAAAACCTGAAATTGAAAATCTGGCAACGCCCTCTTGGAAAATAGTGGGAGGGCTTAACATTCCTCTATACTGGTCTTAGGCAGGTCGTAGGCAGGAAGCTGTAAGCTGGAGTCTGAAATGAAGTGCTACATCTGTACATACAAGTATTCATTAACTTTAAAACATTAATATTTACCTTCCACTCCAATAACTCCACCGACTAAACACCAGGGCTTGTCCTTTCTGATGTTGTCTTTGTAGTATTCATGGGTTATGTCATACAAAATAGTGTGTTTTTCAACTTCGATGATGAAACGCTCTTCATCCATTTTGGGTGTTGTGTTGTGAAAGGGGGTCTGCACACGGGTTTATTTGGGGGATGGGCCTGGGCCGGATGAACGTTCCTCTTTTTGCCTGCGCTGCGCTGCGTCAAAAATAGGATTCATCCTATATTTTAGAAATTCTTTGCGGCGAGGAGCTTCTGGGATGCTTCGAGCCGCGGCGCAGCACGGCGCAGCGGGTCTGGTGGGATCAGGGGGTTAGCCCTAGCAGTATCGCTAGCAGCCACATTGTTTAGGCTGTCAAATACACTGCACCGTTTTAGATTCAATGAGTGTCTCGTTTGCAAATGCTTCATTAAGTTGATTGTGTCACCCCCTTTACAAGCAACTAATTGAGTACATAGATTGCACCTTGCACTATCACCACCAGGGCAGGAATTTCACGAGGGCCACGAGGGCCCTTGATTTGAGCCTGGAATGCACCGCTCGGACGGTCTATGATGACAGTTGACATCAGTCTAGGACAGGGCTATTCAACTACACATTCAATTGGGCCAGAATTTATAACTACAAAATTCAGCTGGGCCAGACATTCAGCGGCCTGTAAAAAGCGGGTAGTGACACATTTTAAACCAACACATATTACTGCGATGAAAAACATGCAATTTTTATTCATCGTTCATCCAACAAAGGTACGTCAAAAAGTGCATAAAAACACAACAAATTAGCATTAATTTAACAGAATCTGAAAAAAAGTGCACTGTTGTAGCATTACATTTGTTTGCTTTAGAAGTCAAATATTCAGGTTTTTTTTTTTTTAACCAGGCACATCACAAAGTGCATTTACTGAATACAATAATAGCACTCTTAATAAATGTCCTCACATACAAAAAAAACAGCTAAAGAGCTCCAATGCAACACAAAGAGGTAGTACTGTAGCAATACTATTTTTTCACTTTTCAAGTAATAACAAAAAAATCATACGTTTTGGTCACATTTAACCCAGACACATTACAAAGTGCATTTAAATGAATACAGAAAGAACTGTCAAACCCTTCAGTGCACAAACCCATAACAAGGGATACGGGTAACTATATGAATGAATACTACACTACACGTCTACTATAGTAAACTAGGTGCTTACTATCACCTCATTTGTGATTTGTCATCGCTGACTTTCACAATGGGAGAAGGGACATTTTTAGTTTTGAACAAGAGCAGTGATTTATGGCTCATAGGATGTCAATGCAATCCTAAGACATTGGTGAAGAGTGCTGTCAGTCAGGGAGCAGCGAGTGCTACTTTTGATTGAGTTCATGTGTGAAAAGCTTGATTCACATGTGTATGTTGATACAAACATACTGAGCACAGAGATCGCTACTTTCTGAACGTTAGGGAACTTCTGTTTGTTGACATCACTCCAAAACTTTGCTGGCCCGTTAGTGCGCTGCATGTCAATAAGTTCCAGTGTATATTTCCCCTTGTCGATGCAGGGGAGGGGACCACTTCCTTTGCTCTGGTTGATACGTCCCCCTCTATTGCAACAGTGAAGGGGTCTCTGGCAAAGCCCATCATCACCACTGTGGGCAGAGCAAGTCCATCCAATCGACCGGCAAAGTTCTCTTTCAACCTCGCAATGAAATCTGTCATCACATCCGTGATTTGTGCCGGAGATGCGATGTGTTTGGGGAGCGTCGGAAAATGCAGCATCTGACCCGTGCTCAAGTCGGTCGCGAAAAGGTCCAGCTTGACTTGGATCTGCTCCACAAGATCAATGACCGTTTTGTCTCTGTTTACGCTTCAGAGTTGAGAGAGACATGTTTTAGAGTTGCTATCATAGGAAAACCGTTACTAGCACCACTAGATGCACTTTCAAAAAACGTGCTGCGTTGTGGTTTGGTGGTTTCTATGCAATGCGGAGTGTTGCGTTCATGGTCTGTACTAGTGTAGGAATTTGGCTACGGGAGGCTGGGCCACTCAGGATTTGGTTCTGGGCCGCATCTGGCCCGCGGGCCGCCAGTTGAATAGGCCTGGTCTAGGACCTATCTCCGCCCACCCCCTCACGCATTCATGTGCGTAGGACGTTCTAGGACCTAGCTAGCTGATTCTCCGCTCAAGAAAAGGTTGAGGTGAGGTAAGGTTTTGTGATGATCCTGTTTGCCGTTAAGTTTTTCATTTGTCCAGCTTTAAGTGTAATTTTATGGATAACATTACTATTTCTTGCTCGTATGGTAATGCATAATTATAATATTTTGAAGTGTTTTTGTTACTACTTGGATAAGTTATCAGGGTTCGTACGGGTGCTTGAAATCCTTGAAAATGCTTGAATTTTTACGAGGTGTTTTCATGACTTGAAAAGTGATTGAATTTTGGGAATGGTGCTTGGATTTGAGATAAAGTGCTTGAAATTGTAAATGCTTTACTTTTACAATAAATTGCTGTCTGACTGAATAGTTCGCTCTTTAGATTAAAAGAAAATAAAGAAGTCGGAGCGCCCTTAGTTGCTTCGCTTCTACATAAAACAGCTCCGCTCCGGCCTTCCCGCGCTATGCGCGCGACCTGCAAGTGTTTTATTTGTGTGACCTGGGCATTCTAATGAGAGAATGACAGTATGCCAGGAGGTTGCTGTTTTAACGAGCGTTGGCTATCCGAAAAGAAATACAAGCTGTGGCTAAAACGAGGATCAACCCAACGATTCGCCTTCTGCACAGTTTGCCACAAAGAATTTCAATTATTCGCGATGGGAGAGTCTGCGCTGACGAGCAATATGAAAGGTAAGCCGTAGTAGAGCATTTTGGATTAGGCTAACGTTGCATGTTACGTTTGTTTAAGCTAGTAACGTTAGCGAACTCGATGTGGGATAATTGCTTATGCAGGTGACAATAATAAAAAGGAGCGTACCTATGTCAGTATGTGCGACAGTCGCCATCCTGTGGTTTTCAGAGGATGAAGCACATAAAAGCAATGTATTTCTACTGGTAGTATTTTTCGTGCCTAAACTTGCTCCATCGAAATCAGTCACATTGACCCGAAGACACATTTTGAGTTATACACTGTTGGAAAGAGGATATTCCTAGCTTTCTAACGGAGGAAACATATTTTCGTTTGTATTAATGGTCTGGGGGAAGCTCGCGAGTGTGTGTTTGTGTATTTTTGCGTTTGTGTGTATTGTGTTAGTTTCCCGGGGAAAACACTCACGAGAAACACCGGCTGTTGTTATGCCTGCTTTGACGTAAAGTTACTCCGTTCTCTGCTTGTAATTATGCCGTTACAAGCTTCAAAGTTGTATTTATCATCTGAATTTGCCAAAACAAGTTTAATATTCTGAAAGCCAAGACTTTGTTTATTTGAAATCAGATGAAAACAAACTGTAACGGACCCTGCCGTGTTATCTATGATTACTATACGCAAGGGGTCGGCAACCCCTGGCACGCGTGCCAGCATTGGCATAACCAGTGGCACACTAGGAATAAGTGGAATAAGTGTGCAAAATATTTAAATTAATTTTCGGATCCTGAACGCGAGACCGCCGCCAGAGGTCGTCTCCCCGTTACCTGCAGAAGGAAGCCATGCACGCAACGCAGCCCCGCTCTTTAACTCCAGGTGACTTTCTGCCGCTTTCCTCCGTGGTGCAGTGCTGATCGTTTCACCACGGAGGAAAGCACTTCACTAATTGCAGTACCCATAATGAGCTGTACAAATGACGCAGTTTTTGCGTGGCTGTGTATTTAGTTGAAAGCCCAGTGGCGATCTGCTCATCTCTCATCGAAATAATATGCTACAAAGGGGCGGACTGGCCATCTGTGTGTTGAACTTTCCTGTCGGCTCCCAGACCGTAGTCGAGGAGGGCAGAAGCAACAAGCTTCAGGTTCAATAACCCACTTTAGCTTAAATGACTGGAGAGAGGCGAGCTCTTCTTGGGAGGACGTTGCATTTATTTAGCTGTTCTTCTGTTTCACAAAATACATCACAGACCTCTGTTTTTCTGCTTTCCCGTTTCACTTCCAGAAACATATACACGTTCCCTCACTGTCGCTCTACCATCCACAAACACACATGCACAAGCCGCACCCCTCTCTCTCTCTCTTAAAGGGACAGCGATCTCATCTCACTCTGCATGACCCTAATATCATAACTTGTGTGTTCTGGAGAATCACAGAACGGACGATCGTCCTTATTATTATGCCGTTTAAACCAATTATTTAAATGTGTTTGTTAAATTCGGCATCATGTAAGTTGCGCTGACAGGTCCACACACTGCTTCCCCGCGGCGAGGCTCCCCCGCCCTCCAGCTGATAGTTGACGACCGTCAAGCTCCTCAACCCCCCCCCCGTTGATAATTATCGATCGTTGGCACGCTGATAACATTTTTAAAATGGCACTTCATATCAAAAAGGTTGCCGACCCCTGCTATACGCCATACATTCATAATGTCACCGGGAGGGAGGGGGGAGCATCGCTACGTAAAAGCATTAGTGCGAGGGAGAGCTGTCATCTTACCTTTACAAGCTTCAAACATGTATTTATCGGGAGATTTTGGCAATAAAAGTTTCATATTCTGAAAAAGATTCCCTGGAAACCTCCAAAACTCTTACACAGAAAGAGGATCTCTGCACACGCTTTTTTTTATATCAGCTTTGTGTTTCAATGGTTTTGTCCTAACCTTGGAGAGCCGTATGTTTACTGCCACCCTAAAAGGACCTAAAAAATGTTTAAAATGTTAATAAAGAATTTATTGAAAAGTTAGTTGGCTGATTGTTTTATATTGGCTCAGCCAGGTTATATGGGATGCCCAGTCTACTATATATGATATGGGTCACTCATTTTACAATATTAAACTTTGTTTTCTTATCTTTAATTTGTCATCCTTATGTAGAATGCTATTACGAAACACACATTTGGTTGTTTATAGCATAAAGAACATCGGATTTAATGTGAGGTAGGGAAATAATCATTTGAGTATAAATATGTGCATATAAATATGTAATTTACAACAGCTGTACGCTGCTTGAAAAGCTTGAAAATGCACCTTGAAAATGCTTGAAAAGTGCTTGAATTTGACTTTGGAAAAGGTGTAAGAACCCTGAGTTATGTTGCAGTTGTGTTCTTTTTTTATTATTATCTAGCGCTAGGCAGTTAGCGCTGTGTTGTTAGCTGTCAAAGACCTCTGTGCAGACTTATTTGACCACCGGCGATCGCAGACGGAAGTTCAATGTTTGCTGCTCGTTTATATCGCCCAATTTTCAAAACGCGATCAAAATACCCATTCACATGTCTTGTGGCATGCCTGAACTGTCTACATACGACATTGTGCGTCACCATAGTAGGGAAACTTTCCTCCCATTATGGTCCAGATTCTTGTTGGAGAAGGGAAGAATGTACCCCAATCTGCTGCACCTAATACAAATAGTCCTAGTTTTTCCTGTCTCTACCTCTCAAGTTGAACGGCAGTTCTCAGTAATGAAGAGAATGCAGGGCGATTGGCGTTTAAGCCTGCACACTTCAACAATTGAAGATCTACTCCTCATCAAATCCCAGGGTTGTGCTCCTGCTGAATATCAAAGTGATGAAGCTGTGGCAAGATGGCGGGCAGCTGGCATCAACAAAAGGAGACCCAATATTCATCCCTATGGTCAAAGGAACCCCAAAAGTCCAATTCTCCCTGACTCGTCATCATCTCCATCTTCAAGTGACTCAGAATAAGGACGCACCTTGACGTAGGCCCACTACCACAGTCTCACAGTGAGCCAAACATGTCTGTGCTATAAGAATCCTTTGTAGTTTTAATAAAGAATTTGTTTAATTGCAATTTGGTGTCCATTGAATGCTTAATAAATATATATAAAAGTATTGTAAATGCATATACAATCGTAGTCACTTCATATCGTATGTTAAATCATTGTTTTAATTTATGGCCTTGGTGCCCTGGCTTTTGGCCTTTGTGCCCTTAAAAAATTGACAACTCAAAAGGCCAAGTGGCCTTGCCCCTAAAATGACGAAATTCCAGGCCTGATCACCACTACATTTTTTAAAGTGCACCCAGACCTTCGATCGCTTCGCTCTGTCCGCCATGCCTGCGGGAGTCTCACAACAATAATAAGAGCGCTGTTGAGAGAGATGACGAGTGGCATTTAGGCCCATTCCCAAACCGCCCCCTACACCCTACTCCTCCGTTTGCACGTTCACGCGGAGGGTCCGCCATATTGAGGGCTGTTCCAAACCAACTAGTGTGGAGGGGGAGTGGGCTATTAAAGAGCAACTTGCAGGTTAGAGACACCAGTGAATAAATGTGTAGGAAAATGTTGAATACACTAGATTTTCCAAAACATATACAGAAATATACACTACAGTGACATCTGGCGTCGTTTTAGTAAGACATTTTCACTTCCGCATGTGACGTAACATGGGGGAAACAAGGGGGAGAGCGGCCGGTCTAACGTATGAATAAACATGGATCACAATGCTAGTTTTGACACAGAAGAGGTTGGAAATATATATTCGAATGCATATGATTATAATTATGAGCCTGCTAGGCGTCCAAGAGACCAGGAGCAGCCAAGGATTAGAAAAAAAAAGAAGAGAAATGGAGCTTTGGTGTGTGGAGAACCAGTGGAGAACAGAGCAGCTGTCTTGGTGAGTGACCGGCGTTAGCATGTTAGCTAACGTCAGTCACATCACAACATTGTAAAGTTAGCTATCATATATCAGGCTATAACTAAAGTATTATTGATAATATAGTAACGTTACTGGCAGGACTGTTGATACTGATCCATAACAGAAACTAATGCGCAAGTATCAGCCGTATCTCGCGTTACCGAATGCAACTCCACACTACGGTGCTGAACGGAGGGGAGACGCGAGATACGGCTGATACTTGACGATCTGACGGAGAAAGGTTGTGGAGCCTCCGTTGATATGCCGTTGTAAATGACTTGATGGAAAGCAGGTGTGTAGTCAGGGAGGGTGCACAGCTGATTGCAGCAGGTGAGTGGAGGTTGAGCCGGGAGCCAGGAGTGACAGCCACCACGCACACACAAACAACACAGACAGGGGGAAACAAACAAACACAAAGGAGACGGCTGGAGCAGTACAGCCACCACAGCGTTACCTAATGCAACTCCACACTACGTCTTACGGTGCCGTGTACCGGAGGAGAGAGAGAAATCAGTGAAGAGGGGGGAGAGAGATGTAATAGGGTTTCCTGATAAAGCTGTAGAGACGGAGTATGTGCTGCAGGGAGGTGGATGCACAACGCACCCAGGAACGAACGCTAGCTCCGGTCCTTTTCCCGTGAGGGAAACTGTGGACTCGATGCCGTGACAGGCTTGAGTTTGTGCAACCTGCACAAACACAAGCTCACCATGATTACAAATGGTGAAATGCAATGTAAAATTACCGAAAAAATAACAGCTCACTAAATCACAACCGCTCAAACCAACTACAAACTACTACCGCGGATTAGGCAGATAACGAGTCCGAGAAAGTTAACTCCCCCATGTGTCGTAATATGACGCATTTGACGTATGACGTTAAAAAAAGCAGTATTTAGTAGCAGAGCTCAAAACGGCTCCTTTTCCTCTGAATTCCTGCCCTTATGTCTTGTAAAACATATCAAATCCTGCATTAACATTTTTAATTGTAATTTTCAGGCAAGGTTAAGCATAAATGTAGTAAAAAAAAAACAACCTGCAAGTTGCTCTTTAAGCCCTCAAACAGCGAGTCTGCATCGGTGCTGACTTGAGACCGGTCTCTACCTGACCGTAGTCAACGCTGTGTGTGTCCGTCAGGAAAGTAAAGTAGTTCCAGCAAACATCCACTGATAAACTGCGATGTTAACAACCTCATGATAACCTCATATTTTTTTAATTTAGGATCATACCTGTGTTTAGTCTAGAAAAAGGTAAATGTGTGCATTTTATTATGAAGTTGTGTATATTTACAGACCGTTGCAAAAACTAAGAAGCTTATAAACATCAGGTTTAAAACTAAAAGAGCTTTGAAACACAATGAAAGATGTTTGGAGTTTTATTTGAGTTAGTCATTTAAATTTTTTGTCAAAGAGATGCTGATTTGAAACCGCTGTTACATACAGTTACGGCATTTCCTTTTTCTGCCGAAGAGAGGGGAGGCCGTCCCAAAGCTTGCTGCTGTATTTACTCCCTCCATCTGACAGGAGGGAGCCTCGTTGAGCTGCGAGTGTGGCTACAGACGGAGTTCACTCCGTCACGGAGGGGTAGGGTCGAGGGAGTGGTTTGGGATTTGGCCTTAAAGTGGCCAATCAGAGGGGTCTCAAACTGGATACATCACACGGGATGAGGATTCCCAACCAACCAAAATGGTTTAAAGTTAAACTAAGGAAGTAGACGTAACACATATACCGATAGCAGCACCGTTTGTCCGTTTGAAGACCAGACGAGCCGCTGCCTGTGGATGAGCTGCAGAGGTCGGATGGCACATGCAGGTAGACCAGCCAGGAGGAAGCTGGACCAGAACCTGCAATGCTTTCTGGGTCAGGAGGGTATCCTCCTGATGTTGTAAAGCGTGTATCTGCAGCAGTTGTAGCAGCGATGTTTGCAGTGAAGGACACTTTGTTATCTAGGGTCACACCCAGATTCCTTGCAGTCTGAGTCTGGGAAACAATAGAGGTGCCGATGTTGATTGTTAGGTCAAGAGTGGGACAATCTTTTCCCGGAAGGAAAAGCAATTCAGTCTTGTCAAGGTTGAGCTTGAGGTGGTGAGCAGACATCCACTGAGAGATGTCAGCTAGACAAGCAGAGATGCGTGTGACGACCTGGGTCTCTGAGCGGGGAAAGGACAGAATTAATTGGGTGTCGAATGGCGTAGCAGAATGAAAAACCATGTGGGCTAATGACAGATTAGAGCGAGTTTGAGGGACCCCTGTAGTTAATTGACAAGGGTCGGACTCGTACCCTCTCCAAGTTACCCTCTAGGTGCGGTCTTTGAGGTATGAGGTGAGGAGGGAAAGTGCGGAGCCTGAAACTCCAAGTTTTTGGAGAGTGCGAAGGAGGGTCTGATGATTCACCTTGTCGAATGCAGCAGACAGGTCCAGAAGGATGATGAAAGAGGAGAGGGAGGCTGCTAAATGGTGAATGGGCCGTAGTTGGCCCCCGGGCCTTAGTGTAGACACCCCTTCTCTAACACGTTCATTACTAATAGCCACTTCTTATTAGTGAGCCTGCAGACGGTTGGACAGCTTTAGGACAGTTGTCCTGTGGAGGGGACAGCTGCAGTCAGCAGGTGATCTCACTCAGGTGTGTCCCTCCAACAGGCTGTAGTCACATGATCTTTATGTTTACTGTTGTGAACATGCAGAATGTTGCTCTGCATGTCTGCTCCTCACTCACCTTCTGTGTGTGTGTGTGTGTGTGTGTGTGTGTGTGTGTGTGTGTGTGTGTGTGTGTGTGTGTGTGTGTGTGTGTGTGTGTGTGTGTGTGTGTGTGTGTGTGTGTGTGTGTGTGTGTGTGTGTGTGTGTGTGTGTGTGTGTGTGTGTGTGTGTGTGTGTGTGTGTGTGTGTGTGTGTGTGTGTGCGTCTGCATCTGTGTGTGTGAGTGTCTGGGTAAGAAAGAGAAACAGAGGAGAATGAAAGTGTGAGTGAGAGAGTGAGGAACAAGGTTTCATTGTCTGTTAGTGAAGAGGCAAATCCCTGCAGGCTAACGGCTGAGGAATGCTGTTTAGTGTTCCTCACTGTGATTGTGCTGCTGTTGATGTGGACACATCATGTGTGTGTGTGTGTGTGTGTGTGTGTGTGTGTGTGTGTGTGTGTGTGTGTGTGTGTGTGTGTGTGTGTGTGTGTGTGTGTGTGTGTGTGTGTGTGTGTGTGTGTGTGTGTGTGTGTGTGTGTGTGTGTGTGGTGTGTGGGGGTGTGGGGTGTGTGTGTGTGTGTGTGTGTGTGTGTGTGTGTGTGTGTGTGTGTGTGAATTGTGGGGTGTGTGTGTGTGTGTGGAATGCAGCAGGTGATGACACACACACACACACACACACACACACACACACACACACACACAAACACACATACATACACACACAAACACACACACACACACACACACACACAAACACCATGTATACATCACTTCAGGGGACATTACATTGACTTACATGCATTTCCTGGAGACTTATCCCAACCTTAACCATAACCAACACATGCCTAACCCTTATCCTAACCAAGTCTTCACCCTAAAATTAATGATTCCCCTTATGGGGACCCATCCATTGTGTCCCCATAAAGGAGGTGAGTCCCCACACGTGACTGTGTAAACAGATGTAGGTCCCCACAAGTATAGTAATGCTGGGCTACACATACACACACTCACACACTCACACACACACACACACACACACACACACACACACACACACACACACACACACAATGTTTATCCCCTCATTCACACTTTCTGTGTCGTATTTGTGTGGATATTGAACATGGTTGCACTTCTGTCTATGTCTTTATTCCGTTTGGCATCATGTATGAGGAAACAGAACAGGGGGTCGAACCTCTGCAATGAAGGGCCCCCTCCCTGTGTCTTTCAAACATTAGAACAAGATACACTCCACATGGATCTTGTGCTTTGGTTTATCTAGTCCTCTAACATGAGATAAAAGCGGACAGAGCGATCATGTTATGGGTGTTATTCATATTTTACAGAAAACGTGTGTACAGGCTTTTGGGATCATGTGTGATCCTGTGACGCTTCAAAAACTCACCTCTTCTTCATAAAGCTGAACCTCAAGAGGTCAGTGTGGTGTGTTTGGAGTGTCAGAGGACCGGAGGACACACTGAGGGGACACCTGAACCTGAACAGAGTCATAGCACACACTCCTGATCCGCAGGGAGGTCAGGGTGGAGCTGATTTTTGTTGTTTGTGTGGCAGAGGCCTTCCAGAGCACCGTGGAGCAGTTTGGCCGTCTGGACATCGTTATCAACAATGCCGGCATCAACAATGAGAAGAACTGGGAGAAGACCATACAAGTGAACCTGGTAAGAGGAAGAGAAGAATGCACTTTAACACCCTCAGTGTTTGGCCCTCCATTTCTTACTGTGTGTGTGTGTCAGGCTCTCTGTGGCCCTCAGGACCACGACCACCTCAGGGGGCCTGCCCACCTGCCAAATATGAAAACATAATGAATTACTCAAATGACTGAACACCTTAAATAAAAAAATGTAGGTTTTAATATATTTCAGTCATGCATCTTACTTTTATTGTATAAATAGAACAAAAGCATGACCAAGGACTTCACTACCTCTGATAAAGAAAATAATTGACCTTGTTGTTATGATCATAAAATGCTGTTGTGATGATTCTCACAATGTGATGAATTCAACTGCAAGTGTTTAACCCTGTCAAAGTGTGCTTGAGTGTAAGAGAGTAGATAACGTATTTAAAGTCAAGTTACTTTATATAAAAACTGAGAAACAGCCATTAAACATGGGGCAAGAAGATATTACAAGAATAAATAAACCCTGAAGGATCCCCCCCTGCAGAGGATGGAAAGATGTGTGTAGTTTGACAGAATGCAGGTAAGTCAGGCTGCAGCATCACAGACAGTGACCCATGCTCCTAACATGTGGAACCTCTGGACGGGAGGCCAGACGTAAGTTAAACAGTTAATGCCGGCGGGAAAGCCCGGAGGTGACTCTGATACAAACCAAACACCATACAATGTTCCAATGATGAGAACATATCTGAAAAACCCTAAACTTTCTGTCGAGAAGCTGCAGTAGAATATAGTCTGGATACTGCAAGGCGTAACCAATGATACTAAAATATAATTCAAGGAAAGCTTTTGTAAAATACATACAGTACTCCATGACTAAAGGTGAGCAGAAGAGGGTCCTGCTGGGGGAACTTAGACACCTTAGGGTGTGGAGAGCTCTCTAGGACCATGAGAATATCAGACACACTGCTCCATTACAGTGTCGCTTCCTTCAGGAGGTCCTCCTTATTTGAAGATTCCTTCAGGATGGAGAATGTGTTCCTAGAAACACTACAGCTAGCAGGAACACAGGCGTAAAATGTGACAAATATTATACAGAGCAAGAAGTTTATTAAAAGATGACAAAAAGTGTGAACAAATAAAGTATCTAAAGTGCTGTACTGTGAGAGAAAGACCTTGTACCTTAACAGAGACTCTGAGCGGTGGAAGACTCTACCTTATATCTCATCTGTCTCACGTGTGCTTGCTCTTATCAAATCCTCAGATAAGAGTGTTTTTTATGGACAGGGTTTTTGAAGTATCCCGTGAATGCGTTAGAGCATGTAAACAGGACATCTGAATTTCAGAAACCCAGGCACTCCTTATCCAGTTTATGAGAAACCCGAAAATGATATCTACAGTGGGAACTCCCCCCCCCCTCTAAACAGGACACTTAAGTGGCCTGAAATAGTTATGCCAAAATGTGTAATTAATCACAGTTGAAAAAGCATGCAAACATATGCATTAACTGTATATCCACAATTGGGTTTCCACAACAAAAAGCTTACAGAGAGAGGAGCGAACAGATGTCCTCTGAAAACACAAGCAGAAATAGCTTTACTGATCAATAGGGTCACATGTTTCAATCTTGGTTCCTGCATTGGTCGACACTTGCCTGCAGAATGATCTCCTCTTGTCTCTACAGACCTCTGTGATTAAAGGGACCTACTTGGCACTGGAACACATGAGTAAAGAGTACGGCAAGGAAGGAGGCATCATCATTAATGTATCCTCTATGGCAGGTAACACACAAACACACACACACACTCGCACACACCACTGTTACTTCAGATCTGAAGAGAAAACATGATGATAAAGGCTAAAATACCAAATTCAAGGCTTCAAAACTGTGGTCCTCAAACCAATGTGTCTAAGTGGACTATGTCCTTTTCTTATTTGTAAAGTCTATGCTTAGCCTAACATTGTCACTTTCACAGTTTTTTTTGTTTTTTATTCCAATTCAAAGTCCATCTGTGCGTGGGTTTATCGAAGAAAGGTAATTTAGAAGCGGCATTTCGAAACTGTGCACAAACGCTACGAGACGGAATTCCCTCCTAATTCTGCCCTACGCTCCCAAAAGGGGAGGGACCAGAAAGGACAGCTAAATGCACAGCAGTCCATTTTCACCAGGCCCAACAACAAGAGCAAGGCTGCTACCATAGCTTCTTATCGTATCAGTCACGTTCTTGCCAAACACATGAAGTCTTTCAAAGACGGCGAAGTTGTGAAGGAAGCATTCCTGGAGGCTGCCGACGCGCTTTTGGGGACAGTAAAAATAACAGTAGCATTTCAAGAGGTTTTTGATATAATAAAAACTCAAGTTAGATACTGTTATTAATCAGCTGTAAATGTTTGTTTGTTTGAACTTATTCAATATAATTATAGTACAAAATGGTATAAGAATGCAAACTTAAATTGATTATAGTCTATTATCAATTCAGGTTAAGAAACTAGTGTTGCTTGCATCCTATTTTAAAAGGCATTTATTTTTATACTCGACTAAAAGGCAACAAAAAAGGGTTTAATTCTATTAACTTTGTCTTTTTTATTGCACTTTGGCAGCAGATTCCTGTGTAGCTTTAGATCTGAGTTATCTTATTAGTAAGCCTGATTTATACTTTTGGAGCAACACTATTTTTATATAATGGCAAAGAAAGGGTTCAGAGTCTTTTCTTTTTTTCCTGTGTCATATGTGCAGTGGTGGCTCCAGAGTATTTGTGTTGGGTAATCTATGGTAGGGCTAACCCATACAGTGGTGGGGCTCAAGTCAGTATTTGCAATGTAATTACATACACGCTCCCCTTGACAGTGAAACGCCACGCGTGAGGTTTAGATTATTTCCCTGTCTCAATCCAAATTGAACTGTATGAAATAAAAAGGCCCATTTGTCTTCTAGTAAATAAAAAGGGCGACATGGAGCCAATCCTCCAATTTCCCCACAGGTGAAAGAGTTGACATGCTGAAAACCCAACCCCTGCAGGGGGGTCTGGGGGGATTGTCCCCCAGGAGATTTTTTGAAATACTAACATAAAATACACATTCTGGTACCCTCTTGAGAAGAAAAATAAATAAATCTATTACAACACGACATATTTAAAAAAATGAATGCCATTTTAGTTTGTTGTTAATTTGTTCTGAAAGCTGAACCTGCTGCTCCTCACAGAGAGAAGAGGGAAGAGGCTGTGTGAATGACTTTACATTGTGGATAAGGGTGGATAGCCCCCATTGTTCTGTGTGTCAAAATGAAAGACAGCCCACACACCTATCGATCATCAAACCGTGGGGTCTTATTTCATTACGTGTTGATTTCTATCAACACGTAATGTTGTATCGATGTATATAGAGATGTACTACAGCAAAAGTATTCTCCGTCGGGACTTCCTGCAACAACACCACGCCTTTATCGTGATTCTGATTGGCCAGAAGACATTATCAAAGATGTTCTATTGAAGTTTTCAAAACCGTTTCTAGTCTTCGGTATTTCCAGACATGTGGCTACTGAAATCAATCTTACTAACTGCTGTCTGTGCAATTTACTTCGCTCGAGTTGGCGGATTTTATTTAACGTACTTTAACATCATTTTTCATGGTGGTGCTAAGGTGGGGCTAAGCCATTTCTTGGTACGGCTGTAGCCTATCCCAGCTATACCCTGGCGCCGCCACTGCATATGTGGCAGCACTGTTCAATGTTTCTTGAAAACATTACCCACTGTAGTATGTGACGTGTCAATAAACTCCAACTCTGTATCAACAACACTGTTGTGTAACATCAGTTAAATACTTATATGTGTGTAGATTAGAAAGAGGTAAGATAAAGGATCTGCAGTATTTTAGGAAGTATTCATCGTACAAAAGTCAGTTTTATACAAGTAGAAGTGTGTATTTACCTGATCAGTAATGTCATTTACCTGATCAGTAATGTCAGTAATGTCAATGTCGGCTGTCAGTAATGGCTACGCCTTTCTATTTGGAGATAGCTCTCGGTTTAAAAAAAGGTTGGGCATCCCTGTCCTATACGATCATTTCCTGATAACGATGAAGCCATAGCCCCACCTCTGCTGCTCACTGCAGTAGCAGTAGCAGTAGCTACTGTCAGTAGCTACTGCTACTGCTACTGACCACAGATGTTTGTTCAAAATCTACAGCTCCTCTACCACAGCCATCAGCAACAAGTGGACATGGAGAATGACATGAACTACATGTTGCTAAATCCACTGTGGGGCATAGACAGAAGGGCAACCATGGCAACCATACTCAGGGGGTCTTCTTAGCTGCTTTTGGTGTATTTGTTGTGGAAGTACAGCGCCACTTACAGGCCCGGCATATGTACTACAGCGTCTCCAGCGCTTTCGAGAGGTCTCTTGTGAACGGAATACTTTTTTTTAATCTAATTCGGTTCGTTTGCGTTTGCGTTCCCGTGTAAATGGGGTCTTAGTTTCACCCAACCCCCCTTCACACACCTCCCTCTGAGACCCTTCTACAATCTCTTTCACTTACTGTATGCAGTCGGAATCAGTCTATGATTTTGTAAATATCTGTTTCCCTTTGAAACAAACTTGAAGGATATGATAAATGTATCATTTTGAAAGGATATTTAATGCATACATTTATTTTTATTTTTTCCAATGGCATATGTTAACTTGATTTAAACGACCATCATGGGCTCATGATATCAGTTTTTAGTTTTGATTCTTAGTTTTGGTGGCTTATTTAAAATGTCAAAAGCAAACAGGTTTAATGTGGAAGCGTAATATAACCGAATCGCACACACTGCTCCATTTCCCTTTAGTCACTAGCTACTAGGTCTACTGTATATTCCTCAAACTGCATGGCTCAGATTGCAATGTAGAAAACTAAGTGGGTCTTCAGTAGTTTCCCTGAGAACACTGTCACTGAATGACACCAGAGGGTCTACATCTCTATCATGAAGTAAAAATGTGGATTATGTAATCCTGAGCTCTGGCGAAGACAAACTGAATGAGAACATGACTGGAGCCTGACCCTGTTGGATGGGGGAAGGAAAATGTGCTTTCATTAGCTGGGTCCGTGCTGCACTAAAGCCATTTGAAGTCTCAAGTTACAGGGGTAAGAATATGAGTCACTACTGTCTTATTTAACTGTGTGCACAAATTTGAAATATATAATAATAATAATATATTTTATTTATAAGCGCACTTTTCATTTGCGTAAACAAAACTCAAAGTGCTACAAAATTAAAAAATGTGAAACAAAAACAACAAAAACAATAGAAACAATTAAAAACAATTTTTAAACAATTAAAACAACATAATAAAAGCTTTGACATTCATGCCGGCATGGCATAATGTGGGGGATTTAAAAATCTAGTTGAAGGCTATTCTAAAAAAATGCGTTTTTAGGCCTTTTTTGAAAGCCTCCACAGTCTGTTGTGTCCTCAGCTGGTTTGGGAGGGCATTCCACAGTCTCGGAGCAGCGGAGCAGAAGGCTCGGTCTCCCATGGTCTTCAGTTTTGTCCTTGGTGGGATGAGGAGGTTTGCCTTTATTGAACGTAGGTTCCTCGTGGAAGTTTTTGGGGTGAGCAATTCCTTGATGTAGGAGGGAGCATTTCAATATATGCACTGATGAGTGAAGAGGATGATTTTGTAGTCAATCCTCAGTGAGACCGGCAGCCAGTGCAGTGATTTGAGGATGGGTGTGATGTGTTCGTACTTCCGCATATCCACTTTGAAGCTTTAGTGACACCTCAGTAGTAGTTTCAAGCACGTAGCACTCCTCCCCAAACATTACCCTTTCTGAGACACAGGTATTCATTTATGTAAGAATGTCACAGATGATTCATTTGTCTTGAAGCAAGAGAACAGATCTTCTCTCTCCTAGAGTGTTTGTTCTGTGGGAAACACACAAAATAAAACACTACCATGTGGGCGCAGATACACACCTGTTCCCCTGGTTCATCTGCTCCTCTGTGTCATGCTGATTTGTTCTCCTGAGGGGGGTTGGTTTGTGGTCAAATATCCCCCAACTGTTCCGCAGTGTGCTGCCCTGTCAAAGGTTGTGTTTAGCTGGAAATTAGGTTGATGTTACTGTGCCCTCTGTCTTCTTCGGGTAACTGAAGCATAGACTTTTTTAATAAAGCGATGTTAACAGTATGTACTCTGCTGCTGTTTTATTTCATTTTGGTTCTAATACTGTTAGAGTAAGTTTAATATCTGAGTGCAGGCTGTTCTTGTGGTGGAAGTTGACTTTCATCTGGTTGAGTCTACTGCAGCAGTATCTAGTTATTTTATTGTCGGATTACAAATAAAGTGGGGGAAATAAGTATTTGATCCCGTGCAGATTTTGTATATTTTCCCACTTACAAAGACATGAACAGTCTATCATTGTAATGAATAGAGAGTAAGAATATCATAAAGAAAATCCAGAAATGGACCTTATACGAAAGATAAATATATATTTGCTTTTAACTTTGGGAAATAAGTATTTGAGTTTTTTATATTCTTACTCTCACTGTTTATATAAACCTACCATTACAATGATAGACTGTGCATTTCTTTGTAAGTGGGCAAACTCACAAAATCGGCAAGGGATCAAATCATTATTTCCTCCACTGTATATGTTACTTATGCTGCTTTTAGGAGGAGAGTGGCTATCTACCACTGCACTGACAATGTGTAGTGAAGTAAAAGCCACTGGGGCAGAGGTCAGAGAGAGGTCAGAGGTCAGCAGACGGTGATGTCTGCAGGCCACTCTGAAAGAACTAATGCTGTTAAGGCCCTGACACACCAAGCAGTCACCAGAGAACTCGCCGAAGCCGACGCCGACTGTTGCGTCGCCGTGTTCTCCTGGGTCTTGGCCATGTGTCGCACTGGAACACACCGCAAAGACTTCAGCCGAGCACGTACGAACTGCGCCTGCCTGAGTGGCAATAACTCTCCTTACCAGCAGGCGGCGGTAGTGTGTATTCGTCATTCAAAAGAGGCAACAACCGGAAGACAGAGAAGAAGAACAGACTGCGATATAAACAAACAACAAATAGCGTGTGCGTTCCATTTTCACTCTCCTCCATCGAAAACATGTTTTGTGCGGTACTGGAGCTATCAGCCATTGGAGTGCTGCTTGTGGAAGACATTCTCAAGCAACCGTTTCGCTTCTCATGCACTGATTCGCTAGCTGTACAGCCAGTCAGAGTGATTTCTTTGTCCGACTGCCTGTGGCCGAGGCACGGCCATGAAAGGCCAATTAAGGCGTGTCACGGCCGATGGTGCGGGACACACCAAATTGAGTTTGGGCGACAGGGCACGCTTCGTCGTCCGACTAACGAAAATGGCAAATTTCGGCCTGGTGTGTCAGGGCCTTTAGTGTAACGTTGAGGCCTGCATCATGGTGTCCGGGCAGATAACATTACATACTTGCCTAACAACCGCTACCATTATTTTGTTTTTGTTTTTTCAATATAAATAAAACCCTTTTTTTTGAAAAAAAATGCAATTTGTAAAGAAAAAGGGTTTTATCAATACATAGCTTTTAGATGTCAGCATTATTCTGACATATGGCATCTTTTCTCTATTTGAGATGAACGAATGTGTATGCATGTTCCTTGTTCAATAAAGACATAATAATTATACATAAAGAACAGTAATCAGATGCAGATTTGTTACTGTGCACTTCAGCTGGATTTCTGTAGGTTTAATAACATTCCGGAGGATTTTGTTGGTTATTGTAGATCAACAATCCACATCTACAGGAGCCCGGAGCAACAGCCGACGCACAGAAATCATGTTTCACTTATCCCCCCTGATAACATTGTTTTCTTGCATTTGTCGCCGGGCTCCCAGCCAGCGAGCCGTCTACAGTTTGAGGACAGGTTGAGATTGTTCTGGCTCTAAGACCGCTAATCACTCCCCTTACCAAATAACACTACGAGACTCTGAGCACCAGCTATCCTGAGGGAAGCTTCTGAGGGAACCAGATGGTTCCATCAGTCTTTCCTTCCCAGGTGGGACAAACCATTTGCAGGTCAGGACGTCTGGAGGCCCCAGCAGAGTTTCCTCTGGGGCCCCCAGCAGAGTTTCCTCTGGAGGCCCAGGCAGAGTTTCCTCTGGGGCCCCCAGCAGAGTTTCCGCTGGCTGCTGGTGACATGTCTCCTCTCTCCTTGTTCTGTCTGACTCAGCCTTCCTACACTCCCCTCACCAGCCTGTCTACACTGCAACTAAACATGGAGTCATCGGCTTCACTAGAGCTATGGCGGTAAGACACACACACACACACACACACACACACACACACACACACACACACACACAAACGCCACACACACACAAACACACGCACACACACAGTTAACATGAAGCTACTGAAAACTCCGCTCGCATCCTGTCTCGCAGGACGCATCCTCACAGGGCGATTACGGCGTCCGGATCAACGTTCTGTGCCCGGCCTTCGTGGACACTCCTCTGCTGCACTCAGTGGAACACGAGGACAACATGGGCAAGTTTGTCAAGTTCAAGGACGATTTCAAACGAAACATGAGCAAGTTTGGAGTTTTACAGTAAGTTAACAAACAAACATGTCTCTGATAGTTTAAATAATATGTTATGTATGTTTGTTTACATAACATGTTTATCTGTGTAATGATAATTAGATGTTTAACTGTTCAGAATTTGTACTGACACAGCAAGGGTTTAAAAGGTCTTAGAGTCTTGGTGGTTATAAGTCTTGCCAATCGTTGTTTTGATTAAACATGAGCCAGTTCAGCACTGGGCATCTAAGTTGTCTAAGTACAGAAAAGATCTAAAACATATATTTGATTAATGTCTGGTTACTCATGAGTCAGTGAGAAGTCAGTGAAAAGTCAGTGAGAAGTCAGTGAGAAGTTGAGCTCAGGTCATTGAAGGACCCACATTCTGAACATGACCAGAACATGTCCACTGCCCCCTGGTGGAGGGCTGCAGGACGTGGCTCATTGGCCCCCTGAGAGCTTAAGGGGCAAAAATACAAATCCAGTTACATGTCAAATCTTTTTTTCCATAAAATGGGTTTATTGGTGTCATTTAAAATCTTTGTTATCACGCTGATGTGTGTACTGCACAAGTAGTTTGGTGAAGGGTGAGAGACTTCAGGATGTGAGCTGCACTTCTATCCTCTGCTGGCAGCTTAAAGTGGACCGTCGTGTTGAAATCCGACACATAAATGACGTTTCTGAATAATGAATCACGAGTCTGTACAATAGAACATTTGTCAAGTTGAGGTTTTTATGGATATATTATGGTTATGTGTGTGTCTGGCAGATGGCAGTTCCTTTATATCTGTATTTTGAAGCTCTTTTTTGGGATGTTGGAAGGAATTGGAGAAGCGTTGTCTGTTTATTTGGTTTATTTAGATTAGACTGTTAAATAACCTGCATTTTATTTATTTTTTTAATATATGAAAAGCTTTAAAGTGTGTGGCATTTTACATGCAAGGTTGTGTTATATTGTGACAGCACACTCCATGGTCTGTAGTGTGTCATAACTGAAGAATGGAAAGTACATCAGCACAGCTCTGGTTTTGTATAAACTGTATAATGTAAGTCTTTGTTGTTTTTAATGTGAAAAATGTGAATGCAAGTATTATGAATACTGAGATGGAATATGAGTAGTGGTCACAGTTATGTGTTTCAGTCACAGGACGTTCAGCACACTGATGAATTGCTCTTTGTACCTAAGATTGTGTCTGTGAGCTGATGGTGATTTATTCTCTCCAAACAACTGCAGTGAAATGTGCGCTCGAGAACACTCAGTCTGTCTCTGTCCTGTTCTGATTACATTATTTCACACAAGTGGCCCAGAGTCCACTTGGCAGCTGAATGATACTTTATCTGTCTTTATTTATTTGGACCCGTTCTAAGAGACTGAACCAAAGCATGGTCAGAAATGCTCTACACTTGAGAAGAGATCAGAGAATCAAATGAAAAATGTTCCAAGGTCCTCCCTTCACAGCTTGTTATTAACTGTGAACGTACCGCCAGGCTCTGAGGAACCTTCTTACACTGTGCAGCTCACACACACACAAACGCACACATCACGAGTGACTCACTATTTCCTGTGTGTGTGAGTTCATGTTGTCTGTGTTTGTCTGCAGGCCTTCTCTGATCGCAGAGGGCATGATGAGGCTGATCATGGACTCCAGTCTGCAGGGGGCAGTGATGAAGATCACATGCTCCAAGGGAATCCACTTCCACACCTATGAACCCATGTCTGCCTGAGCCTAGACACACTGGCCATTTCTCAATGTCGAGTAAACCTGCTGCAGAGCCACTATTTCTCATCGAGTGGTGCCAAAGGACTGTTTAAATGCATGTTAAATGCCCAGCATTCTGTGCCACTCAATGACGTAGTATCCTTGAAATAGTAGCTCTGCAGTAGGTTTACTCGACATTGAGAAACGGCCACTGCCCCTGATTGAATGTGCTGACCTTCATTTGGATGTCCTTCCATATGTCCCACTTCTGTCACAATATGCACATATTATGTTCCAGCTTATACATTTGTCAGAAGACAGTTTTAGTGTGTATGAAGACAACGGAGCAGCTGCTCCACTCACTGTCTGCCTACAGAGAATACTGCTCACTAATGTGTTACTTTGATTTTATATTGTGAAATGTTAATAATGGCAATCTGTTTGTAATTTATATTTATATTACAGTATGTGTCATTAATAAATTATATAGATGAAATATATGTGTGTTTCAAATGTTTCCACAATGCAGAAAATAGGGTTTCATCTTAATGTCACTGTCACATGCTGAGACTGTGGATAACATACACTTTTGTTGATCCCGTATGGAAACTCAGGTGTCTTAGCAACAACAAGGGTAAACAGGATTGGACAGATATGAATTCAGACAAGGATAGTAATAATTATAATTACTATTATTATTATTATTATTATATAAAAGGTATAATAATAATAATCATAAAAATAATAATAATAAAGAAATTACAGAGTCAAAACATGTTAAAAAAGTGAAAGTATAAGTTAAAATGTAAGGTGTTTACATACAGTTCAGCCTGTCCTCCTACAAAAAACGACCATATAGATTGTTCATGCTCTTATTACGACCCAGAGACACTTTTTAAAGTGTATGTTATTTCTTACACGACCACTAGTGGTCGTGCAAGAAACAACATACACCCGTTAATTGCAAACGCTCTGGAGGGACGTTTATTCACAAATAATCCTAAATTGTGGAATAGTTTGTCCATTACAATGCTTTTTGATTAGATTTATAGCGAGAACTGTATATTGTACTCTTAGAATCCACGTCCAGTCGATGTGTAGGATCTATAGTTTGATAGATATTACGAAGATGATTTGAGGTCCCGCCAGGATAACGTGTATGCAGCTTCCATGTAAAGTTAGCGTTAACCTCATGGGGTGAAAACAGTTTTTCCGGTCTCCAAGTTTTCATAATAAAACCGGATATATTCCCCCTCACTGTCAAATGATTACACAGTGATATCTGCATTACTCATCCACTAAAAAACATCAGTTTATCCTTGTTAATTACACAATATTGATTGATTTAAATTGTGTAAAATGCTTTTGTGTTTTTAACCTTCGATTCAGAGAAAAAAATAGTTTTTTCGGAGGTTAGACACTACAGTTTCCGAAAACACTACACTACCCAGAATCCCCAGCTATCGTTTGGGACTACAACATCCGCCTTGCTTTACAAACCCCGTTGTGATTAGTCATCAAGCCCTGTGATTGGATGTTGGAGTGGCAGTGCGACAAGGTTACGCTGAGCGTCAAACAGCTCGATGAAATGGAATGGAACCACGGCAGACTTTCCAAAACTGGAATTGGACGGGTCCAGCCCCCCCCCCCCCCCCCCCCCAGAACTGCTATTGTGTGTTTCGCAAAATGTTCTTTGGTATGTGTCTACTGGTAATTGTAGTTTTAAAAGACCTTTTCGTATTTCCCACAATTAGAAGTTGCCAGTATTAAACTGTGTACACCCTAGAAGTTTAGGGGATACGAAACACAGTGGGGTTATCAAATGTAAAACATATAATTAATAAATGGGTGAATTAATATACCCACATGACACCTAAGGTCAGAAGAGCTTTATTTAACAGCTGGTCTTATGTCTGTGACCCCTCCTGTTGTTCATTGATAAGCCTGAAACATGCACTTGTCAAGGTTCAGAGGCACATTTTGCAAATATGGCAGTAGCCATCGATCATTTTAAGATAAGATAAGATATACTTTATTGATCCCAAGGTGGGAAATGTTTTTGTTTCAGCAGCATGTACTACTTTGTTCTACTCCACTACAATTCAGAGGTTAACCTGGTATTTTCACTCCACTACATTTATTTGAGTTACTTTGCAGATTCTGATTAATGATTTGAAATTTAAACAACCCTTAAATCAGACTTTAGTTACAACTGAGTCAAATTCAGGGAAGGTGATTGTACTTTGTCAGACTTAATATTTATCTGTGGGTACCCCCAACGTTTTTTTCTTATTTTCAAAAGAATGTTTTTGTCTTTTTACATTCTTAAAGTATTCTTTAATGTTTAAATAAAGCCTTATTAGTTTGTCTGTTTTGCACATCCTACTATTAATATCTTTGGACGTCCTGCACTAAACTGTTTTATTGTAGAGATCACTACAGTATTTTTTTGATATTTTCTATTCTATATTTCTATCATTGACCTTCTACTTTCCCACGATGAAAGTGTGTACCCTTAATATTTTTTTCATCAAATATAACATAATTTCAACAAAATATAACATAAATTCAACAAAATATAACATAGATTTCAACAAAAAAATTCAATAATGTTTTTTAACCACTAGGTGTCCCTTTCTATCAGCTGTGCACCGTTATGGTGTAAATATAACCTATCGACCAATTGGATCAAATATAAAAGTCAGCCAAATTAATGTTGATACTGCAAGGAGACGTAATTTGTGAAAATAAATGTAAGATGTTGTGTAATTCCTGACATATATATGATTGACGTCACATATTCAGTTTTGGCGGCAGTTCTTCCAGTTTGTCCAGAAGTCTTCTCATCAGGTCTCTATAAATAAAGAACTACGGCAGATGTGTAATATTTAGGGCTGTCAGTCGATTGAAATATTTAATCGCGATTAATCGCATGATTGTCCATAGTTAATCGCGATTAATCGCAAATTAATCGCACATTTTTTATCTGATCTAAATGTACCTTAGAGGAATATTTTTCAAGTTTTTAATACTCTTATCAACATATGAGTGGACAAATATGCTTTATGCAAATGTTTATTATCATTTGAACAATGGCAAATATTCTCATGAATATTAAACACAAAAAAATCTGAACATTACAAATATTCACCTCAATTCAACCTGGAACCTCTCTGATACATACCTGCCAACCCTACCGATTTGGGCGGTAGTCTACCGCTTTTGACATGTTTCTACCGCCTACCGACTTAGCTGGCTCTCCCTACCGATTTTCAATCTTCCCAAACTATAACAAATAAAAATGACACTCCATAGACACTGGACTCGACTTTTGGTGGACACCGTTTGCAGCGTGATCGCATCATACAAACAGTAGTCCTCTGTGTTTCTGAAAAAGAAACAATGTGCAGACCGGGGTAACGCTGCGGGAAAGGCAGCGTTACCCCCGACGAGGCATTTGAGTCCTGCAGGATTTCCCCGTTAATATCAGTGTCTCGAAAACACATGTTGGCGACTGAAAGACATCCAGTGTTTGGTCTTTTCCGGAAGCACCCTACAGTGTCTCAACTGAAAGAGGGCCATAAGCACACACAGAATATAATGCAATTTTGAGATTTGGGGATATTTATCTCCCATTCTTTCACTTTTTCTGACATTTTCAACACCAAACATGTCGTTAATGTGTTTAGTGAACTACAGCAATCTGAAAGCCCGAAAGATATTTCGCTTTGTGCAAACCTTTGACTCTAATATGTCAACAACATGAAACAAGAATATGAACCTGGCTTTATCCAATGTTCACACAAGAGTTCTACATCCTGACACATCCTTCATCTACACTGTCTCAACTGAAAGAGGACCAGAAACACATTAAAAATATGATAAAATGTGGAGACTTTGGGATATTTATCTCCCATTCTTTTACTTTTCGGGCATTTTACAGACTAGACATGTCGTTAATGTCACTGTTTACCAAACTACCACTTTTTCTGAAAAATGCATAAAATGATGCAATATATGTTAAATACATGGTTTATACATGTAATTACTGGGGTTCCATTTCTTCTGATTACCTAATTTGGGAGTGCAAATTTGCCACGCGCAAACCTACCTCTTTTGGATTTGGAAAGGTTGGCATGTATGTAATACAATACTGTGTGTGTCTGTGTGTGTGTGTTTGTGTGTGTGTGTGTGTGTGTGTGTGTGTGTGTGTGTGTGTGTGTGTGTGTGTGTGTGTGTGTGTGTGTGTGTGTGTGTGTGTGTGTGTGTGTGTGTGTGTGTGTGTGTGTGTGTGTGTGTGTGTGTGTGTGTGTGTGTGTGTGTGTGTGTGTGTGTGTGTGTGTGTGTGTGTGTGTGTGTGTGTGTGTGTGTGTGTGTGTGTGTGTGTGTGTGTGTGTGTGTGTGTGTGTGTGTGTGTGTGTGTGTGTGTGTGTGTGTGTGTGTGTGTGTGTGTGTGTGTGTGTGTGTGTGTGAGTGAGTGAGTGAGTGAGTGAGTGAGTGAGTGAGTGAGTGTGTGAGTGAGTGAGTGAGTGAGTGAGTGAGTGAGTGAGTGAGTGAGTGAGTGAGTGAGTGAGTGAGTGAGTGAGTGAGTGAGTGAGTGAGTGAGTGAGTGAGTGAGTGAGTGAGTGAGTGAGTGAGTGAGTGAGTGAGTGAGTGAGTGAGTGAGTGAGTGAGTGAGTGAGTGAGTGAGTGATTGATCGATTGATTGATCGATCGATCGATCGATCGATCGTTGGAGCTATGTGCAACTCAAGGCATATGCTCGAACGGGATTTGCCTGGACGCTGTGATCATGTTGCGCACACTACCCGTGCTGAGTGTGCTGACTTTTCGTGCAATGTCCCGCTGTCTGGATACCTGCATAAAGTCAAGTGCTCGGCGCAGTTTTCGGCGAAATGTCGCTCCTCTGTTTTAATTTAAACAGCTCCTTATATCCGTTAGCGCAGCTAGCTAGCACCAGATGCTAACAACAACAATACACGTAAGGTATCTCTCTCGCTCGCTCGGGCCACACATACACACACCCTCCCGGTCCTCCTGATGGCCAGTCAGGGCCTGCCGGTGAGCGTGGAAGTGTGGTCTGCCACAAGCGGGCGGCAGGAGCGGGGCTGTCAGCATCAGCTTGTAGATGGTATTTTAAACTTGATGCGCTCTGAAACTACGGGGCGGCCGAGGACAAAAAATACACATGCGTTCAAATAATTAGTGGCGTTTTTTTTTTTTGCGTTAACGCGTTATTATTTAATGCAGCCGAACCGTATATTACAATCCCGTTATGTGATGACTTCCAAAGAGAAAAGCAAGAACACTCGGAATAAAGTATTATTATTTATTTTTTAAATGTTTTCGGATTTCACATGGCATAAACACCATATCCCAATGTGAATTGCGGCTAAACAATCCAATCACTGAGCTGAGGATCTTTCCTACGTCTGTTTCCTGTATTGTTCCTGTAATGAGAGGATCACATAAATCACATTTATGCTACATTGAAGGGTGGAATTGACTACACATCTTCAGAAACATAATTTGCTTCAGATATAACTCATAGCAATAATGTAACCATTAAGAAAAGCCAACTGCATTTAAAACCCAGTTAACAAACACTAGGTAAAGTATTTTCCTTCAGTAATGAAGATGTAATTCCAATGTAGACACACCTGGGGTCGCTGTTCAGTCTGTTACGCTGAGCCATGCATTGTCCGGAACGTAAAAGGGACGAAGAAGACGAAGTGAAGTGACGTACTTCCGGTTCAACATGAAAACATTTCCAGTTAAACATGCAAAAACAAATCGCTAAATAAAAAGATAAAACACTGGCATCTAATTTACGTTAGAATAAATAGAATGGTTTTGAACAATAGATGAGAGTAAAATCTACGTCACTTTACAGCCCCGCCCACTTTTGGGGAAACCAACGCTGTCATTTGAACAGCGATCAAGCCTGAAGCCACAGAGCTCTTCTTTTACTGTCCTTTCTTCTTAGAGGAAGTACAGAAACACGTAACTCTGGATTTGTTTTAATGTTTGAGGTGCAATAAACAACAAAGCAGATTTTTGGCATGATACAACTATTATTTTCTGCCTCGCTCATGAGGCTGGCGAAATTACAGCCTTGCCTACTGATTGTTGATTTCAAATGTGTGCTCTAAAATGATATTCGTTAAATGACTATTATCATTATTATAAGCAAGACAATAAATGGAAAAGATATGTAGAAAATAAACGTATTTAAGATAAGTTCATAACAAACGTAACGTGGGAGAAAATACGTTTCTAATTAAAAATAATTGAGAATGCAGTTTAGTTCTGTGGGAACGTAATTTGTAGGAGACAGGGTTGACAGGCTGACGCTCCCGTTGATTGAAAACGCTCCTGGGGGTCGTATTATGGGTCGGAACAATCAACCTATTTGGTCGTATTAGTTGGAGGACTTGTTGATACAGTTAGTGTAGTTAAGGGTGTGTAATATCAATTCACTGGCGACTTTATGAGGTACACCTGTTCAACCGCTCGTTAACGCAAATATCTAATCAGCCAATCACATTGCAGGAACTCACTGCATTGAGGCATGTAGACATGGTGAAGACGACCTGTTGAAGTTCAAACAGAGCATCAGAACGGGGAAGGGGATTTAAGTGACTTTGAACGTGGCATGGTGGTGCCAGACGGGCTGGTCTGAGTATTTCACAAACTGCTGATCTACTGGGATTTTCACGCACAACCATCTCTCGGGTTTACAGAGAATGGTCAGAGAAAGGGAAAATATCCAGTGAGCGGCATTTCTCTCGGAGAAAATGCCTTGTTGATGCCAGAGGTCAGAGGAGGATAGACTGGTTCAAGATGATAAGAGGCAACAGTAACTCAAACAACCAGTGGTTACAGCAAAGGTATGCAGAAGACCATCGCTGAACACACAACATGTGGAACCTTGTGCAGACGGGCCACAGCAGCAGAGACCCCAAAGGGTGCCCCTCCTGTCAGATAAGAACAGGAAACTGAGGCTACTATTCGCACAGGCTCACTAAAACTGGACAATAGAAGATTAGACATTCGGACGGTGGGGTCAGAATGTGACGTCAAAACATGAGTGTTTAGGTTTAGGCTGGTGGAGTGGTGTAATGGTGGGGGGGATATTTTCGCCCCTTAGTAACAATTGAGCATCATATAAGCCCCACAGCCTACCTGAGTATTGTTTCTGACCACGTCCATCCCTTTATGACCACAGTGTTCCCATCTTCTGATTCTACTTCCAGCAGGATAACACGCCATGTCTCAAAGCTCAAATCATCTCATACTGGTTTCTTGAACATGACGATTAGTTCACTGTCACTCTAATGTCCTCCACAGTCACCAGGGGCCTCATTTAGAAACGTGGCCAATTTCTAAGCAATCTTTGCGATTTATAAAAACTGACTGGAAAATGTGCGGTCCTCCACGTTTTTACGCACAAGAACGGGAGAAATGAGAAACTGCAAAACCGCTGGCAGAAAGAAGAATAGAGAGAAACATGTGAACATAATACCATAAATCTAAATATTAGCTCCCATGAATGATATCTATCTGAATAATTAATTAGCAATACTGATAAAAAGCCGATTGATGTCACACCAGTCTACGAAGTTCTCCACCCTGTATTCCTCCTCGTTGTCATCTGTGATGCAGCTGACGATGGAGGAGTCATCTGAGACCTTCTGTAGGTGGCATGAGCCGGAGTTGAAGCGGGAGTCGGAGGTAGAGGGTGAACGATATCAAGTCTGAAATGTTACTTGCATCACAGCAGCTCCATGTGTAACATCAACATAGACAAATATCAAATCATAATACATGAAAAACAAACATTTAACATAACAGCCAATCAGTTAGAGAAAACATCTTCATGACCCTTTAGCGTGCATTGGGTCTGGGATTCAGCTCTGTATTTACTGTGATGGTGCACAAAGGATGCTTCAGTCTGACTTTATTGATTTGCGGGACCCAGTATCTCCGATTAGATGGTTGCAGTTCATATTCGCTGTTCAGAGTATGGCGGCGGAGAAAATAAATTCTTTGTTTTGTCCTTTTGCACAGATATTCAATGTGCTCTATCCATGACAGCCGATGGTCAATCATTACACCCAAGTATTTGTATGATCTCCCTGCTTGATTTGATCTGTATGGATTACAATGGGGACTTTATGGGAGTCAGATGTTGAGCCAAAAACGATTTCGTCAGTTTTCTTGGTGTTGATCTCAAGAGCATTGCTATCAGTCCACTCGACCACCTGATGTGTACCCTGTCGGTGCAGCTCAGGGTCGTCTGTGTTAATGAGCAGAGATATTATTGCAGTATCATCAGAGTACTTAATTATAAGAATAAGAATAATAACTTGGATTTCTATAGCACCTTTCATGATACCCAAGGTCGCTTTAAAAGGAAGAACAGGAGTATAAACATAACAAAACAAAAGGCAGTCAGACGAACAGTTAGACAGACAAAACAACAAATAGATTTGGGGCCAAAGTCCTTGGCAGACAGATGGGACTTGAGGGCCCTTTTGAAGGCGTCAAGTGTGGGGATGTTGTGGAGCAACATTAGCCTGGTAGAAACCGGACCTCGGACCTCAGCAGCGGTGATGGAAAACACCCCAGTTGAGATGGCAGGACTGAGGGAGGGTTCGTGGATAGTCCTGGGAGCGTGGCAGAGAGGAGCCCAGTCGGGGTATTCCAGAGCGGGGATTCCACGGATTGCAGAGCACGACGGTGAGCTCATTTTGCTAATGGCAGGACGGCAGAGGCTAGGAGCTAAACAACAGCCAAACATAATCAGCTGAGCAACGGAGATGGCAGAAACACAAAACCAGAGCAGAACAGTCTTTTCGCTGTGTATGTGAAAAAGATTTGACGGCAGGGAGTGATAGACACAAGGAATAATCGTTGGCAAGAAGAGTAGCGAAAAACATGCCAGCGTCCAGTCTAGCCAATTATGAATTGATTTGGTGTGTTGGTACGACAATCATCAGTGTAGAGAGTAAAGAGCACAGCTGAAATCACGCAGCCCTGGGGGGGAGGGGGCTACATTGGTTGTGATGGCAGATGACAGGAGTAGTATAACTGATACTTTTTTGGTTTTTCAATCACATTAGTATGCATAAAAAGTGACAGGTGGTCCCGCCCCCAATTATGCTAAGTCCCGCCTCCCTTTGTTCGAGGTGTTATCACATGTTGGTGTGAAATGCCCCCCTGTAGTAGCGCCTTTGTTGTCTAATCTAATTAGCCTTTGATGTCTGTCCTTTGATGTGAGGGTTGAGGTGTATAACATGCAGGTGTGATATCGCACCGGCATGTTATAAGCCTTTGATGTTAATCTATATGTTGATCAGGGCAGTCTCTTTGAAGTTGTGTGTGTGAGACTGTCTCGCACCCCGTCCCCTCGCACCCCTGCCTGTCACCCCTTCCTGTCACACCCCCCATGTGAGGGGTGATATGTTATAGCGTGTAGGTGCAATATTTCCCCGTGTAGTACAGCCTTTGTTGTCTAATCGAATTAGCCTCTGATGTCTGTCCTTCGATGCACCCTTGTAGTAGCGCCTTTGTTGTCTAATCTAATTAGCCTTTGATGTCTGTCCTTTGATGTGAGGGTTGAGGTGTTATAAAATGCAGGTGTGATATCGCACCGGCATGTTATAAGGCTTTGATGTTAATCTATGTGTTAATTAAGACAGTCTCTTTGAAGTTGTGCGTGAGACTGTCTCGCACCCCGTCCCCTCGCACCCAGCCCCCCTCTCGCCCCTGCCTGTCACCCCTTCCTGTCACCCCTTCCTGTCACCCCTTCCCGTCACCCCTTCCTGTCACACCCCCCCTTCATTTGGCTATGAGGCCAGAAGATAGTGGGGGTGGAGTTAGGTAAAAAAGAAATCCGTGCAGACTGGATAAAAAGCCAGTCATTTCCACTCATCAAGTCACCTTTTCAAAAAAGAAAAATGGCCAAGAGACGCATCGATATGGGTTTAATCAGCGAGATGCCTGTGACAACTTACTGCCATCCGTCGGGAGCGCCAGTCAAGAAACGGATGCAGTATATGTGCCGGGTTCAGACCCTCCGTCTGAGGCTCTTAATGAAAAATGGAGTCTGGATGTGTGAGACTGTCTCCCCCCGTCCCCCTCACACCCCTTCTTCTCCCCCGCTTTCTCTCCCCCCTCCTGTCAACCCCCTGATTTTGCTGTTATCCTATGTCAGAAAGATAGGGGGGTGGAGTTAGTTTAAAAAAAGAAATACGATCAAACTAGATAAAAAGCCATTAATTTTCACTCACTAAGTCACCTAAAACTTTATTGTCCTCTCTAAATTTGATTTAGGTTTTTTTTTTAAATGATTTGTGTTAACTAAGGCTGTTTTCTTTTTAAGCTGTGTGAGATTTTTAACAAATGTTTAATTAGTTTATTACAGATGTAGCACTGAATTTCGGACTCCAGCTTACAGCTTCCTGCCTACGACCTGCCAAAGACCAGTATAAAGGAATGTTACGCCCTGCCACTATTTTCCAAGAGGGCATTGCCAGATTTTCAATTTCAGGCTTTAACCAGGAGATGGCGCTTCATTCACAAATACAGAAAGACAAGTTTCATGGACTTTCAGTTGTGTTTTGAAGAGCATTTGAACACATCAATATTTTAGATCAACTAAAGTATATCTAATCTTGTAATTCAATAATATATAGTCTTTATATATTAAATAATCATAATTATAATGTAAATGTTTACATTACACTTCTTTATTTGTTATGCTCATACTTTAACCTTTACAATCGTTTGCTTTAATATGCAGTATATGTTTTGTATATTTTTGTGTTTGCTTCCTCCCGCTCCCTTTCGGACACATACTGTATGATTTATTATTATTATAAATATGAAGATATTATTAAGATAAGATAAGATGTTACTTTATTGATTGAACATTTTAGTTTAGAATGTGCTGTCCCACGGTAATTCAGAAGGCTCACAGGTCACATTCCGACCATTATTTAAAACAATAGGTGCTTTCACACCGTCTACAGTTTGATTTGTATAGAGGGAGCTCTGTCAGTTTTCGAATTACCCATTTGCTTTCGGGGAACCCTATTTTTCAGAGCACATCCTGCTACTAAATATGTCACACGCACGCTCTGTTGACTGGCGCAGCAGAGCGGATGCGATCAGTTGCTATAAAAACACTCTTCTACTACTACAGACAGTGTCACTATGCCGGCGGATGTGGCCGTTGTTGAAGCCTCTTCAGGCTCCGCATAGGCCAAGTAGAAGCACTCAGGTCTTGTACTTGAGTAAAAGTAGAAGCACAAAGATCTTGTACAAGAGCAAAAGTAGAAGTACTCAGGTCTTGTACTTGAGTAAAAGTAGAAGTACTCAGATCTTGTACTTGAGTAAAAGTAATAGTCCCAGAGTGTAGGAATACTCTGTTACAGTAAAAGTCCTGCATTCAAAATGTTCCTCAAGTAAAAGTAGAAAAGTATTATCATCAAAATATAGTGAAAGTAGCGACAGTAAAAGTAGTCATTTTGCAGATTGGTCCATTTCAGAATAATAGATATGATATGTTTTATAATGATTGATCATGAAAGTGTTCTCAAAGCTGGTAAAGGTGCAGCTAGTTTGAATGACGTTGTATACTGCAGGGTAGCTTGTGGATTTACTCCAGTAGGAACTAAAGTCTGATTTAACACTTACTTATATTTCACATCATTCATCCACATCTGTAAAGTAACTAAAGGTATTACATACATGGAGTGGAGGAAAAGTACAGCATGTAACTCTGAACTGTAGGGGAGTAGAAGAACAAAGTAGCAAAACATTGAAATACTTAAATAAAGTACAAGTATCTCAAAATTGTGCCCAAGTATAGTACTTACTTACACCATGTGGCTATAAAGATAGAAAGACTACGCCTTGCACAGAGGAATGAAAATACATTTTCAAAATGCTCAACAGTGCTGCCAAAATTATAAACTGACTGCTACAGAATTTAAAATAAATGCTTTTATATATTTCTATTAGATGTGACTCTTTGGCGTTTCTGTTATTATTAACACTGCTGCTTTAGTTGTTCTGACTGCTAAAATCCTCTGTTATTCCGTGGGGTGGGGGAGCCAGGGGCTCGGATCCTTGTCACCTTTTTCATACCTGATGAGTTATGTTAAAAAGCCTCAGTCACCTTAATTCATGTAAGAAAAGCATCTCAGGTCAGTAACACTCAAAGCTATAATGTGCAATACCATGTTCAGCTATGTTACTATTTATAATGTTATTGTTGTTACATCAGAAGATGTACATATTGAAATGATTTCTGAACTTACAGTAGGCTATTTTTTACAATGTGTGTTGGAAGGATTTATTAAATTACAATGAATATTGTCATTGTTGAAGGCTTTTAGAGAAGGGTGAACTATAAGCCTGAATTACATAACATTTTATACCTAAAAACATAAAAGCCACAATAAATAAATCACAATTATTGTAGTTATTTTTACCTCCCGTATTGCTTTCAATCCACCAGCTTTTATGGTGTTGTTACGTAACTAACTGTAAGCTTGTCACATACAGTGGCGTTTTCTCCTGGAGGCCAAGGGAAGCCAGGCTTCCCCTGTTTTTTCGGATTGTAGTTATAATTTTAATAAATAAATGAAAGCACTTCGTTTAGTTTCGGAAATTCTTTGTTGTGTGTTGCTGCCGGCCCGTCTCTCCCCAATTCTCATTGAGTATTTTACAAAGAGTGAAACAGCGCCCCTCTAGATGTTACGGTAAAACAGTAGATTGCACTCTCTGTTGCGAGAGGAGGCCAGCCGAAATTTGCTTCCCTTGGTGAAAAAAAATTGACGGATTGACCAATCAGATGAGGCTTACGTCATGCCCCTGCCAACCTGTGATTGGTCAGGGCCATGCCAAGGGAAGCCAGAGGCGGCTGGCTTCCCTTGCCTCACAATCCAATCAAATCGCATCAATTTAATGGTGCAGTGACGCGTCCCAAAAAGCGGAAGTAAGCTGCGCCCGGTTTCCCTCGATAAAATAGCAATGGGATTTCTCCATAGGATTTTGGAAAATAGCTCGAAAAAAGGTCAGTGGAAAACGAACCTGTTAGGTAAATGCACGTTTTGTTCAGTCGGATAATATCCACATGTCTACCCTACTTTTATAATTTTCGAATCATAAATCTAATCGATAGAAGATAGATAGCGTCACTGCACCACTCTCACTGCCGTTAGAAAGTAGCAAGCAACTGAAGCAAGTGCAATTATGGAGGGTGGAGATTTGGAGTATTTAATCAAAAATAATTGTACTAAACTTCCGCTGCAGCAGCAGCAGCAACAACAAATACAATCTGATGACAGGCCAATGCCCAAACTGGAGCTGTGTACAGCGAGGAACAAAGGAGCGAACCGGACGTAAAACGTTAAAGGTCTCCTGATTTAGTTTGTGAATGAATGCTTATTAGAGTTTCGGCTGGAGAGTGCGTGCGGACCTGTCGGTTAGATAACAGGCTTGTGTAAGTCCTGCATCTGTATGATACAAATGTGTGTAAAATGATACCGGGCGCTGTAATCACTCATCTGGTTACGTTATTACAATGACCACCACACCCCCCCCCCCCTACCCCAAAAGAAAGGACGTATTATTTGCTTCCCCTAATTTTTTCCCCACGCCACGCTACTGGTCACATACAGTCTATGGTCACTCAGAGTAACTTACTGTTAATTTAGCTGCTGGAGAAGAAAGATCAGGGGGGGAGGGGGGGGGGGGGGGGGGGAGAGAGCTGTGGTTGATGGGCCATTAGTTGTGTAAATACACAGCTGAGAGCTGCCGTTTCATTCAGACTGTTTAAAAAACGGTAACAACGGACTATTTTTCTTAGCGGATGCATGTCAATTTAAATCAATACATACAACTATTTTTTAAATCAATAAAAACATTTTCTAAATCCATAAAAGCATTTCAATTAATATTGGGAGTCATGTTGTTACTTTGTTGAGAATGTGGCCATGTAATAAGCGGGATAATTTGCAGTGACTTGTTCCTTATGGGGAAAATAACACCCTTCATCCAGATGAGGATCCCTCCGCTACACTTTGGGATCCTGATCGACCGACGAAGCTCCATTAAAATATACATATTTTTGGTGAATTACTGAGTTTAGGCACGTTAATAACGTTTTAATGAAGTTGAATACAGTATATTCATATGTGTCAGTGATTTCATGTCAATTCGGCGAACATAAACATAAATGATCGTGGTGAAGATGATGATTAAATTAGGATTAAAAATCGAGAGCCGGGCTGAATTTCCTCCCGTTCGTTTTTTTCGAATAGCAAAATTATTTTGTTAAATAACAACATGGTGATGTTCTGTAAATGATTACATGTCTCTTATTTAGCACAGTAGTATGATATCCGTGACATATGGATCTTAACAAAGTTCCGCTGTACATCCAGCGTACTGTATCTGACTTTATTTCACATGAGCTCCAGTTTGGAACCCCACTGCACCCCCTGGTGGATCAATGATCCATTGCAGCTGGCTTCATTATAATTACATTTATCTATCACGGGGGCGGTCTCAAGTCAAGCTGGAGGTTTTCCCTTGAGCGAGGGCAGATCACGTACCAATCACGGCCCTCGCGTTTCAAACTGTCTGAAATGAATCGCTACATCTGTAACTATAAGGAAGTCTCTTTTATGAAGAGGAGTAATAATAATTTAAAAGATCTTAATGACCCCCTGATCTTGTATTTTTAATGTTTAATTACTTAACACAACTTTAAAAGCCCCTATGACGTTGTTGTTAACTAAGGATGTTCTTTTTGAAATTGTACGGCTTGTGAACTGGATGTTCTCTTAAGTTGTATGGCTTGTGAACTAATGTTTAATTACTTTATTAGCTACAAGGAAGTCTCTTTGAAGAGGGTAATAATAGTTTAAAGATCTTAATTCCCCCTTGATCTTGTCTTTTTTATTATTTAAAAATGAAATACTTTGTCTAAATAGATGTTATTTAAGAATGTGACTCTAAAAGGCAAGTTTGGGATTTTAACACTTTTTTTAATGACACTAGGCAGATTTAGCTTTTTTATCTCGTTGTCTTTCTCTTACTTTTTGGATAGAGCTTTATGTATGAAAACTTTACAACTGGTAGAAAGTTAAGTACTTTTTCTGAACAGATTTTCTTTAAGACTGTGACTCTTAAAGGCACTTTGGGATTTTAAGACAATCCAGTTTTCTGGAAATAACTTAAATGATTTTTGTTTTTTCTCCAACAAAGATACTTATAGTTACACTTTATTGGATGCAAAACTTTATAACTTGGTAAAATATTAATTGATTTGTAATTAATTGAGTTTCTTAAAGAATCAAGCACTAAATGGAGAGTTTGTGATTTTAGCACTGTTTCGATGAAACAATGCAGTTTTGATAACTTGACTTGACTAACATTACTTTTTTAAATATATGTTTTTTTAGATGACTTTACTGATTTTTGTTTTTTCTGCAACCAAGATACTTTTAGATACAGTTTGTTGTCTGCAAACTTTACAACTGGTAGAATGTAAATCACTGTGTAACACTTTTTATTTTCTTAAAGACTGTGACTCTAAAAGGCAAGTTTATGATTTTAACACTTTTTTACTGACAATAGGCAGATTTTGGCTTTTTTCTCTTGCCAAGATAATTTTAGACACACTTTGAGGTATGCAACACTTAACAAAAGGGTATAATATGAAGTACATTGTCTGAATACACTTTCTTTAAAGGCACTTTAAATCAGATTGTAACGCTATTTCAGTGGAACAATCCAGTTTTGTTAACATCAAGGCTTTTTTGTCTTTTCTTGTGTTACTGAGATACTTTTAGATACACTTTGATGTATGCAACACTTAACAACTGGTAGAATATGAAGTACTTTGTAAGGAATTTGGTTTCTTTTTAATGGCCTAGGCATATTTTGGCTTTTTTCTCTTGCCAAGATACTTTTAGACACACTTTGAGGTATGCAAAACCTTAAAACTAGAAAATGAAGTACATTGTCTGATTAGAATGTTTTTCTTAAAGACTGTTTCTCTAAAAGGCAAGTTTGTGATTTTAACACTTTTTACTGACACTGTGCAGATTTGTGTGTAATTCTCTCACAAAGGAACTGTAAGAAACACTTTTTATGTATGCAAAACCTTAAACATTTTTGAAAATAAAATACTTTGTCTGAATCGCTATTTCAGTGGAACAATCCAGTTTTGTTTACATCAATGCTTTTTTCTCTTTTCTTGTGTTAACAAGATACTTTTAGATACAGTTTGTATGGCGGCAAATCTCTGTCATAAATCGCGAGGGCATATGAGATCCACGCGAGCACAAGTCAAGCAGCCGTGGACATATATTATTTTCGCGAGCACTAAAACGGCACTCGCGCGAGAGCAATATTGAAGCCTGCAGGGGAGAAACATGCCTTGAGCATGTGCAGCATCTACATGAGCTCTCCTTGGTCTCCTGCGCTCTCGCGAGCAATTCCTGCTCTTCTGCTCGTGAAACTCTGGCCTGCTCTCGCGCGCGGAGAAATGTTAGGAAGTGGGCTTACCGTGTCCCAGTAACACCAAATCTAATTGGTTACACCTCTCCTCTTTTATGATTGGCCGTTTTCAAATGAAGAGGGATATCGGAGCGGGAAAGCCCCGCAGAAGAAGAATGGCTGACGACAAGGAGGTACGTGCAAAAACCGGTACTTTTAGCTATGCATATAGAAAACAATGGTTTAACATAACTATCATTTTATCTGCTTGACGGGCATTTAAGATATTGACATTGCATTATTTACAAGCCACGGTATAAGAAGAAAGTGACACAGCTGTCTGCCCGCAATAATAAAAGTTAGCTAAAGTTAACTGTTAGCAGATCTGGATAAACAAGACGACATGTCTTTGCACTGTGATTGTGACAATCAATTTGACTATTTCTTGTTTGTGTCTGTTTTAGATAGATAGATAGATAGATAGATACTTTATTTGTCATTGTAACAATTACAGCGAAATTACATCGACTCAAAGTCAAAGTGCCAGTGCGCAACAACAAGACAATAATTTAAAAACAGCAAGACAGTATAGACAGTATAGTAAGACATGATCCATTTACACTTGAAGTGTTATTTGTCTAAAGTGTTTATGTGCATTGTCCCTATTGAAATAAATGATTAAATGAAAAATGCTATCTATTTTAACAGATAGAGTTACAAAATGCTGCCAGGCGTGTCGTTGAGTTGCTGAGAAGTGCCTTGGCTGAACCAACTTCTCAAAATCGTAAGTAAAACTAGGGGGAGATCACTTGTCTTCACAGATTCATCTAATGGTCAGTCGTTTACAAAAAATTACAGCTGCAGTCTTGGCCGGAGGAAGCACGCCGAGGTGTTTCAGTGACAGTTTTACCAACCTATATTAAAACCAGAGTGAAAAACTGAATTTCCCCATGGGGGATAATTAAAGGTTCATCTTCTTCTTGTTCTTCTTCTATTTATTTTCAGGGCTTGTGACTATCTGGGTAATGTTTAATTAATGAAGCCTTTATATATTCTAACTACTTTACGTATTTAGTACTCAGTTTATTTAGATTCTAGGGAATCATAGACATCTTTAAATTGTGTTCACAGATGAAGTACAGGTTCAGGGAGAGCAGGTGGAGGTGGGCAACAGACAGTCTACTATACAGGGACAGCAGCAGTCTGCTCTTGGCAACAGGCAGCAGGCTGGGACAAGGCAGCGTCAGGCAGTCCAGGGGCAGAAGCAACAAAGGACCCCTGGCTTTCCTTCTACAGCAGGAAATACAGTGGACCAAAATATGGCCAGGTTTGGATCCGTTAGGAAATAAAGATAGTTCTGAACTGAATTGCCATTGTAATAACTCGGCAATTGGCTATAATTCAGCGTATTTTTTCATAGAAATTAACGCTCTTCAGATTGTTTAGAATGAATATATTGTATAACAGCTTCTTAAATGCCTCTCTTACACATTGTTTTCAACTCCTCAGGGCTTTCCCCGGCCTATTCAAATCGGGTAAAAGTTATACCCCATCTCCCAAAAGAAGGGCTGTTAGGTCAACCCCAATCCAGTTCTTTCTGCTCAATAAGAGCACAGAAAGAACACCAAAGTCATCGGATGAAATGGTCCTTCTCCAGGCTGGACTCGGCAGGAGGACTCTCAATATCCCCGAAAATGCTGACCACTCCCAGGTAAGATAGAAAAAATAATAAGGGGAGGAGTCAAGATAATATAAGAAGCACTTTATTGATCCCAATTTGGGGAAATTTTTTATGTATTACTGTAGTTTCCCAATCCACTGAAGTACTACTGGTCACAAATCAGCTTCAACAGTGGTGACATGTGTGGAGGGTTATAGTTCTAACTGCACACTTGTTTTGCTCTTCCCACATAGATATCATATATACTTATGGAATCATATTCCAAAATGGTACCATTGGAAGGGGCCTGGATGCTACATAAAGCTGCTGGTAAGATACAATCTCCCTTATTAAATTCAACTGTGGTCTAGTATTTCTGCAGTTAAATCCTATTTATACCCTCTATCTTCTCCTACAATAGCTGCTCTTATAATAGCTCATTAATGCCCTTGATGGTTAGCATATTTACCTACCCTCTTGTTTTTAGCAATCCATGAGAAAGCCTAACACTGCAAGTGTGCATCTTGTTAAAATCAACTGCCTCCCCTAGAACATTCTGTGCATTAAATAACATCAACTTGTTTGTATTCCCACATAGGAGGATCAGGTCAGCGGAAATTAAGTGTTTTGGCACCTGAGGCAGAGGGTTACACGGGGGCCTACCTTGCCAAAGCTTTAGGTGGAAAAGGCTGTCTCTATATAATGCCCATCCAGGACACTTTGGACACCTCCCCCTTGCCCTACTCATCGAAGGAGTTCGAAAATATGCCAAAAGCCAGATGTGCCACGTGTCATCTAAGCATGCCTGTCCAGCTGTTGGCTTTACATGCACAAGAGTGTGAACCAAGCAGCTGTTCTGACCGCATGGATCTGGAACCGGTAATGTTATTCCACAAATAGCTATGCAGGATCATTATCATCCTGAATCGACAGCTTTTTTAACTGGTTACGATTTTCAGGATCTGGACCCAGATTTAGATGAGTCTCCAGCTACAAGCAATCCTGGGAATGTAAGCTCACTAATATTGTAGGTGTTTGTTTCTAAACAATTTTCATTGTATGTGTCATTAATTGGCAGTCTTTCTACATTTTATTATAGGCTTCTCCAAGTGTGCTCCCGTGTAGGACCTCCTGTTCTAAAATCGATATTAAGGTAAAATCAGGGCATTATTTATTAATTACATTATTGCAGATGATGAAGGTTTCTGCGTCTCAGTAATTCACTTGAATATTTGCTCTGCTTTTCTGTATTTTTAAAGGTGGCCTGTCCAATGTGCTCAGAGTTATTTCCTGAGTATTTGGTTGAAATACATGCCAGCACTTGTAGAGAAAGGTTTTTTTTTCTCCTATTATGCACATTCTTTATATAATTTTTTCTTGCAGTGTTAGATATTGTAAACCATGATTAAGGCATGCCCCATTGAAATATTTTTTCCCTCATCAGTACATTGCAGTCGACACAAATTATCGATTTGGAAGAACATGCCAGTGAAGAACTGACAGGGCGAGAGAAAAGGTAATATGCTTCAAATGTACCTGTAATTGCTTATTTTAAACAAAAACGTCCTGCAGTTATTGTGTTCACTATTTGTGTTAATTGTACTGTTCATCAGTTGCCCTGCATTGTTATTGTTATGCCTTGAATATCATTTAAAAGACGCCACTTTACATCAGTCAGGGGTCGTCAGTTTACTCAATGATACAAAAGGGGTCTCTTAAGGGAAAACGTTTTGGATCCAGTTGTCTAATCAACTTCTAATTGTTTCCTTCAAGTCTTGCTGAAGCCATCGAAACACTTAGTGGACGAGTGGACACAACGACACTCTTTAATGTTAGTGTCACTAGGGAGGACATGTTTGAAAGGGGTTTAGGGCAGTGGAGACGTCAGAAGAGGTCTTCTCCCAAAAACCCTCTCCGAGTGTCTTTCATTGGAGAGTCTGGAATTGACCATGGGGCTCTCAGGAAAGAATTCTTAACAGGTATATGTTTACTTCCTTATAATAAATGAAAATATTCCTCAGTGTGTGGCGGTTCTCTGGTTGCATGCAATTTCTGTGCTTGCACAGGTTAAGGGCTTTGCATGACGCATGCTGTACTTTAACATATACAGTGGTCTAATTGAGATTATCAATGTATTGATCCACTTTTCCTTTCAATTATAGAAATGATGGCAGGTGTTGAAAGGAAGTTTTTTCAGGGAGGGAGTACAGGGAAAACCCCCAAGTACTCAATTACTGACTACCACAAAGAGCATTTCAAGTATGTAGAATTGTGTTCTGCAATGTCTTTTCGATGTTTATTTCATTTATTAATAATGTCTATGCATTGATTAAACTTTGTTAATGCAGGACAGCTGGAGAGATTATGGCAGTCAGTATAGTACAAGGTGGTCCTCCACCTAACTTTTTCAGAGAGTGGTGCTATGGATACATATCCACTGGGGAGATTCATAGAGATTCCATTTCCAAGGAAGATGTTACTGATCCAGAGCTCAGCCAGCTTATGGAAGAGGTAATATTTGTCTTCTCCTCAGATATTAAGCGTCTTTGGGTCTAGAAAAGCGCTATATAAATCCCATTTATTATTATTATTATTATTATACTCCTTCATATAACATGACGTTTGTTTTAGTATGGTTGACACACACACCTCTTTGTAGTGTAATTTTTTTTTAATTCTTAAAATAAGCTAAGGCTCCCATGACTTACTGTGTGATACTGTTTTTCTAATTGCAAAGGTTGAGATAGCTGAACCTGAAGCTATGTACGACCTTCTGGATCGGATAACAGCATGCGGGTACAGTGGTCTTGCAACGTGGGAGAGGAAGGAAGACATAATAAAGTATGTACATATGCTAAGTGATTTAACCCATAACAACCCATGTTTGAAACCAATCAATTATTCCTTTACACTCATACTTCATATTGAGTGTGCAGTCACTCTTTCCCTTTTTTATGTATGATTTTATATTATTGCTGTTATCTGTTACTGAATTATAGGGCAATTATCTTGCACTCATCGGTCCGCACTCTACCAATGCTGCAGCAGATATGCTCAGGCATGAAGCTGTATGGCTTGTGTGAGATGATAGTACAACAACCACAGCATTTCAGGGATCTGTTCGTCGCTGGCCTTCATGAAAAGGTCAGTATTATGTCTCTAGCTGATTTTACCACTGAATTTCAAACCTTAACCCTTTAACAGCCAGCGCCACCATTTGGTAGAGCAAATGTTGTGTCTTGATATCCCGTTGAAAAAATGTTTTAAAAGTTTAACTACCTGATTCAGCCATCTCTACTATTTGGTTGACATGTTATGCACAAAACAACCTCTAGATGTCACTGTGGTTAGAACAGAAAGCCATTCAGCTTTCCACTGAGAAAGTTGGCATGCTAAAAAAATCACTGCTGAAGAAATCACTCTTTTTGGTCAACTGTTGTAAGGTAACCATATCATTTTTGACATATTTTAATGTCAGAGCACTGACTGAACATAATTAGATAACTTGATGCACAAAAAAAGTTTTTAACAAACTAAACTAGCAATATAACTTTTTCAGAGTTTCAGAGATGTTTTCCAATACAATATGGTAAATAGATAGATTCATGGTAATATTACTACATCTTATATTACATTATTACTACATCTATACTGCCTTATGAGTCTCAGAGTGAAAGAGTGATAATAATTTATATAGCAGCTTTCATGCATGGCATACAGCCCAAAGTTGCACACAGATGAGCAAGTTAGGCCAACACAGGATATAGACATTTGCTGTTAGGCCAGTGGTTTCCTGTTAGGCCAATTCAGCATCTACAGTAAGATGAGCACGTTTTTTTTTTGTATTAAAAACACTTAACATTACTTTTTATATCAATATCAATATTGATACCTTTTTTTTTTTTTTAAATGTGCTATGTGTGTCCCATTTGATAAAAAAAATGCAAACAAATAATTTTTCCATAGTTTTTTTTCTTGGTCTGGCAATTAAAGGGTTAAGCTCATCCAACTTTGAGCATACATCATTTTGTTTTTTCATCTCTCCAAGCCGGATGCTGAATTCCTGATGGGAGCCATATCTCCAGTCTTCAGCGAGCTGGGCTCGCTGCGACGCCAGAGTGAATCGAAGATTGTTAACTTTTTACAAGACTTCATCCAACACATTGAAGAAGAAGGTGATACTACTGCCCTGACATTTTATAAACGTATTTGTTCTTGAATTTTACCCCCGATTACGACAGGCAACTCAATGACAGCTTTGCATACCCTTTTTATTCATGTTTACATGTCTCAGTTTAAACACAACTTTGCATTCATGATGGTTGCGATGAAACAATGACAAGTAAAGAAGGACTGGCTAATGAGGTTTTTCTTCTTCAAAATATCCACATAAAAAAACTATTTAAAAACAATAGCCATATTTATTGACATTGCTTAGGTGAATATATGCATTTCTTTGTATTCATTTTCAACTTGTTTTTAGAGGAAGAAAAGAGCTTCGTGGTTGAAGAGAGGGGGACCCCTGTGAAGATAACAGAGAGTGATGAAAGAGACTCAAGAGAGACAGAGTCTACAGGTGAAGCGGCAAAAGATGAAGAGGAGATGAAGGAAAAACCCAAGATCACTGTTGGTTGCTTCCTTCAATGGCTTACGGGGCAGGCACACGTCCCCATCACCTCAACAGAGAGAGAGATGTTTAAAATCTTAATTGAGTTCGACCATGATTGCAGCGTGCGCTATGGTACACACACGGTATGCTTTCCCGTAGTGAATGCATGCTCCAACTCCATTACCTTTCCGACAAGGCACCTCGGCTCATATCCGGAGTTCCTGAGCATCATAACACAGGCTGTTATGAGTAGCAGGGAGTTTAGCCGCTCATAAGAGTCATAGAATCGATGTTTTCTGGATTAGGGTTAGACAGTCTTTATTGCACTTTATCTGACAAGGTTTTCATTTGTTTTCATTTGTTCAAGATGAGAATACAGTCAAACTTTCAAGTGACATACTGTTCTCGTCAAAATGTTTTGGAAACAAATGGTGAAGTTGGGGAACCATTATAGTTTTGAGCTGTATTTTGTGTCGATTGTTTCAATTTAATGGAATAAAAACCCAGTCACCCGTTGTGCCAAGTAACTTTACTCTTTCATGAAATCGGCATCATGACTTATTTTACTCTTGGTACTTAAGTAACACTTTGAACAAAGGAATTTTACTTTTACCTCATCTGTTTCATTCAAGGGAGCTGTATTTCTTAAGAGCCACATCTTTCAGCTACATACTCACGGCAGAGTAAGTACAGTTCCTTGACCGGAGTGTTTGGGTCAATTTGCTGAAATACTGATTGAAGTTCAGTTGTGTCTTCTGGACTCAAAGGGCAGTCGAATTCGGGGACGACAATCCCTGCATCCTCTTCTTCTCCATCGTGGTCAGCAGCAATTTCCCAGTCAACATCTGGCTCCTAATAACCATAACAGAGGTTTTGAACACTTTGGTGAAATAAATGTCTTATAAACAATATGGAACAATGACATCAAGTAATAAATTACTTTCTTTCCCTACTCTTGGCATGACCATTTTCTGGGCATTTTATTCAGTTTGTGTTATTTTAACTGTAAAAATAACACAAACTGAATGAAATGCCCAGAAAATGGTCATGCCAAGAGCAGGGAAAGAAAGTAATCTTTTGACAATGTATATTACACAAAGTAAATGGTAAGTAATTACTATCGTGGGATTGCCCACAGTACTGAGTATGTAAGTCGCTTTGGATAAAAGCGTCTAACATGTGACATGTATTGTAATACTGAAACGAGATCAATACCTCTGGGCTCTCCGGCTGATCAATGTTTGTCTGCATCAGTCCAAGTTGCCATAACTGCTCTGGACATTGGTTCCGTTCAGTGCTGAGTGGATGATGGTTCCAGCCTTCTGTAAAAATCCCCAAGTCCATCTGAAGTCGGGGAAGAATGATGTAGTGCACACAGAAGAGGTCGTCTGTTGATGAGATATCGAGCAGACCATCCTCTTCGAGGGAAAGTAGTATCGCAGAGTACTTGTTGATGACAATGACTCTTACATCACGCCAAAGACGCTCAATCCTATGGATGAAAATACATGGTTTAGGGAAAACCAGTTCAAGTGATCTATTTTCATGCTGGCCTAGCATGGGTTAAGTGCAAGGTGCTTGGTCTACACATCAGATAAGTTCACCTCACTAATTGAGTTACTAAAGATGCTGTAATTTACCTCTGGTTATGAACACTTTTACCAGAGATGAAGCTTCCACGGTCGGTGCCGCGAACCGAAAACATGAATCTCGCGATCTGTACGTTTTCTACTCCTTGGTCTCCTCTGACCCTGAAATGTACACAGTTGACCAAAGGACTGTCAAAGAAAATACTCATCCAAAAGTGTCACAGTATTGATCTAGTTCTCCAAAGACTGCTTTTTTCTGTGAATTCACCTTAAAGGCACTCCATGTCTTTGTGTTGCCTCTAAGAAGAAGCCATAGGCTGTTGACGCACAGTTGTTGGTCGAAGCACCCAAGTACATTACCTGCAGAAAAGCAGAGAATATTTAAGAATAGGGCAATTACACACAATAACTAGACAACATTCTGTTAAACTGTGTATTATAGGGAAAAAAAGGCAGAGATTAAAGAATTCCTGTTGCAATAGAAATAAGCAAACAATACTGACATACAGTATACTGACTCATAATACTTGTGCAGCAAAAATAGGCAATGCACAAAATCTCCTTTATATCTACTTTGACTTTGCTGCTTCCTTTTTAGTCCATACACTTTCTCCATTTGGACCAAATTCCTTAAGCAAAGCCAGGACACAGCGTTGGGACCTCTTTTGTGGTTTTAAGTAGCTAGTCGGAAACTCGTACAAAAAATACATGTTTGTTTAATGTGTGTCTACTGAAGTGAAATGCAGTCTTACCTTTCTCGAATACCCGTCCACTCCACCAAATAAGACAATGTTATAACTGGAAAACCAAAGAACACACTGTTATAGCACTCTGGAATTGAAACACTGATTCTCCAAAACTGGGACATTACAAAGAGATTATTTCTTAATCACTTAGCGAAATATAAATACCACTACCGTATCAATTTGTGGTTGGTATCCACGTGCACAAGCGACAGAGGCCCTCGCACTGAATATGTTCTCCTCACAACACAGCCCAGACTAGCCAGTCTGGAGAGGATGCCTATGGAATCCACTCGATGCATTGAGGCAGCCATTCTTGTCCATTGTACACGTAGACCAATGGATAACAACCATCCTTTGACCATTCGGTATCCAGCAGTGGGCATGTCATTCTTGATGGATATGACCACGTTATCCAACTCCTCATCACTGATGGAGCTATACATTTCTGAAACAGATAAGCCAAACTCTCTCATCCTTCTAAAGACTGTGCTTGAAGAAACACCTAGCAGCTTAGCAATGCAAGGCACCGATAGGTTTGTCCCCAACATCTCAACCAACTGCTGCCTCTCAATTTCAAACTTAGGACGTCCTCTTAGACCAATAACTGATCCCACTGCTGTATTTGGGGCTTCTGAATCTAAATATTGCCTAAGTAGTCCAAACAGCTCTTGAAGAGCTTGGATTATTCCTTGCGGTATGTCAACATGTCTCGAAAGTGCTTGCAGGAGGTACAGCTCCTGGCGACATGCAAACTCCAGGAAATCCAGGTCAAGTGGTGCTCGAATGAGTGCAAGCTCAAACTTCGACAGGAGTCTCTCCAGGATCTGCCGTTTCAGAATATGCTGTGAAGAAAAATAAAGTATTAAATAGTATTTAATTATATTTTTAAGAAATGTGGTAAATCTTTATTGAAACAATTATGTCAAATACAGAATAAGGCACATAAACATCATCATAAACGTTCCAAAAAATAAACTGAGGGCGTTTGAACAGAAAAAAAAGAGGTCATTCAGAAATTAAAGTGCCAAGAAACTTGCAAAATTCTTGGTCTTTTTTACATTTGCATCATTTTAAACTTTTTTTGTATAGTATTATTTATTTGAGAAAGGCAATAAAAACTGGGGACATTTTGAAAAAGCGACATTTGTGAATAAAATATTTTGCTAGAGTAATCAAAATTGTTAATTCCAAATTCTGTTTTTGAAAGCTACATTTTATATTATCATGTCAAGACCGAAAAGTTAATTGGTTCTTATCTTTATAATAGAATTGTTTGAATACTTTTGAAAAATATGTATAAAAATCTATTATCTAAAAAACTCAATCCATTTATAAGTAAGGACGGCTCTTGTGGAATAACCACAGAATACAGAAGCATGCCTTTTATTAAAAACAATCATTAGTAAAGTAAAGTAACTTACGTGAGACGTTTCCACAGCCATATTTCATCACGTTGGAGGTTGGAGGGACTTTCTGGTTTAGGTTTAAATCCAGACAACGGCCAATCATAAAAGAGGAGGGGTGTAACCAATTAGATTTGGCGTTACTGGGACACGGTACGCCCACTTCCTAACGTTTCTCCGCGCGCGAGAGCAGGCCAGAGTTTCACGAGCAGAAGAGCAGGAATTGCTCGCAAGAGCGCAGGAGAGCTCATGTAGATGCTGCTCATGCTCAAGGCATGTTTCTGCCCTGCAGGCTTCAATATTGCTCTCGCGCGAGTGCCGTTTTAGTGCTCGCGAAAATAATATATGTCCGCGGCTGCTTGACTTGTGCTCGCGTGGATCTCATATGCCCTCGCGATTTATGCTCGCGAAAATAATATATGTCCGCGGCTGCTTGACTTGTGCTCGCGTGGATCTCATATGCCCTCGCGATTTATGACAGAGATTTGCCGCCATAAGTTTGGTGTCTGAAAACTTTACAACTGGTAGAATGTCAGTCACTGTGTAACACTTCTATTTTCTTAAAGACTCTTACTCTAAAAGCCAAGTTTGTGATTTTAACACTTTTTTTTTTTTACTGACACTAGGCAGATTTAGGCTTTTTTCTCTTGTCAATATAATTTTAGATACACTTTGAGGTATGCAAAACCTTAAAACTAGAAAATGAAGTACATTGTCTGATTAGATTTTTTCTTGAAGACTGTTTCTCTAAAAGGCCAGTTTGTGATTTTAACACTTTTTACAGCCACTCGGCAGATGTGTGTGTCATTCTCTCACAAAGGAACTGTAAGATACACTTTTTATGTATGCAAAACCTTAAACATTTTTGAAAATAAAATACTTTTGTCTGAATACATTTTCTTTAAAGGCACTTTTGATTTTAACGCTATTTTAGTGGAACAATCCAGTTTTGTTAACATCAATGCTTTTTTTCTCCTTTCTTGTGTTATTAAGATACTTTTAGACACACTTTGATGTATGCAACACTTAACAACTGGTAGAATATGAAGTACTTTTTAAGGAATTCAGTTTCTTTTAATGGCCGTTTTTTAAACACTTGTTCAGTTAAACAATGTAGGGTGCTTTTTTCTGATAACCTTACATATTTTAGTTATTTTCTGTTACCAAGATACTTTTAGATACACTTTGATGTATGCAACACTTAACAAAGGGTATGATATGAAGTACTTTGTAAGGAATGGGAGGTGTGTGGCGCAGTGGCTAGAGCCTTGTTGTTCGGATCAGATGGTCACAGGTTCAAACCCCACTGCAGTCAGCATGTCGTTGTGTCCCTGGGCAAGACACTTCACGCCAAATTGCTCCTGTGGGGATTGCCCACAGTAATGAGTATGTAAGTCGCTTTGGATAAAAGCGTCTAACATGTAATAATGTAATGAATGGGGTTTTCTTTAATGGATGCAAAACTTTAGAACTGGGTAAAATAGTCATTAATTTGTAATGAATTGAGTTTCTTTTTTTATTTTCAACATACTATTGTACACAATGACTTTTCCATATTATTATTTTTTTCTGACAAACTATACTTTTGACTTTTTCGGTAAAATCCTGACAAAACTATTACTTATTCTTAAATTTGACCTCTTGCTGCTTGGTTGGAAATGATAGATAAAAAAGCTACAAAGCTTAAAGAACTTTTTTAAAACTCTCAATTCTACAGATGACTCCCCCCATTCAACGCAATAAGTCCCACCCTCCACTCAGCAAAGCATCTAAAACAAAGGACCCCACTAAGACGACCGTTGAAAACTAGCCATGGATCTGAGAAAAAGCAAGTCTCCCCCCGCGAGTTGCAGCCAGGAACAAACTCCTGGACTACCATCATCACCACCATTTTGGACACCGGAATCTTGCAGTACTACTGCTGCTTATTTTGCTCCTTGGGCCAAGACGTCTCTGTTTATGGACACAATGAAATCGGTGTTGGTTGATATTGTGGAGAGGGTGATGCATCGGTACAGAGAAGAAATCTGCAACGGATGCCACCAAGATGGTCGCAGCGGAGTAAGCGCATCTCAAGCTCATCCGTTTGTCGCTGTTAAATTAGCTCTTTAAAGCTCATATCATTGATCCACATGATCTGAACCCATGAACATTTGAATAACTTAAAATACATAGTAAAGCGGCTCACTACGGTCTCTGGATTATTGTATTTTTTGCATTTGCAACTATGGAGGGAAACATGTCTCTGCAAACTTTGTGGGACGCGATTCAGCAAATCAAGACCGACATGCTGACTCACATTGACTCAAAAATGGATCCCATTCAAAGTAGCTTGAGCAGGATACACAATTCCCTGTCCAGTTTGGGAGACCAGGTCAATTTGTTAGAGCAGCGTGTCGGTGCTAATGAGGCCAATGTACACAAGTGTGTCGCTCGAGTCAAGCAGCTTGAGAAAGACAACTCCTTCCTAATGTCTAAAGTTGATGACTTGGAGAACCGGAGCCGACGTTCTAACCTTCGCTTCGTAGGAATCCAGGAGTCCGCTGAAGGCAGTGACATTATCGGCTTCATGTCTCGGCTCATCCCGCAGCTCCTGGGGCCAGATGCCTTCCCTACCCTGCCGATCATTGAGAGGGCACACAACTCACCGACTGCCAGGCAAAACTCCCGTGCCATCCCGCGGGCCATCATGATCGAGCTGCTGAACTTCCAGGACAAAGTGAAAATCCTTCGTCTTGCCAGGGAGAAAAAGTCTCTGGACTACAACGGGAAACACATAACAGCATATATCCCGATTTCAGTCCACAGACACACAGAAACACTGAAAAAACTAAAACACAGAAACACAGAAAACAATGAAAACACAAAAAAAAACAGGCTTGTGTGCTAGTATGGTTTTTGAATAAACACATCAGTATTTTAAAAAGTCGATGGGGGGCTGATACAATTTGACTTTTTAAAATGAAACAAAGATACAGTGGGGGGGGGGCAAAGTACAAACACTCTGTTTCTGACTAAATTAATCCTGGCAGGTTTATGTAAAGTATAAGTGTCTTGTTCAGATAGGAAATCTTTAACTGCAGACACTTATACTTTACATAAACCTACCAGCATTGATGCCAGAGCACTGTGCGGCGTATTGCTGTGCAAATCGGCGGACGATTGCGAACAGGGGTCGGGGGATTACTTTTCACAAGTAAGATTCAACATTATTATTGGTTGTATTTTGTAAATAGAATATTATTGTACTGTATTGATGTCCGCCAGTGAAATCGTAGCCAGCAAACATTATGTTTACGGCCAACTGAGACTTTATAAATCATACTGTATGCTGCTGTAACAAGTGAATTTCCCCGTTGTGGGATGAATGAAGTAAAATCTAATCTAATCTATCTAGGAAGAAGAAGGAAGAAAATAAGCTTGACCTCCTTCTTAAAAAAATGTTGTGTTGACTCTCTCAAATCTCCCGTTTTTATTTTGAAGGTTTCCCAAAGACAAAGATATGAGGAAGAAGTGGGAAGTTGCTTTGAGGAGGGAAGGGTTCACTGCAAGCGAGTCATCTGTGATTTGCAGTGAGCATTTTAAGCAGGACGAGTTTGACAGGACAGGACAGATTGTCCGACTCAGAGATGGTGTTATTCCCTCCATCTTCAGCTTCCCGGTTCACCTCCAAAGAGTAGGTGTATCATCATAAGGCTATTAGTATTCATAAATGTAAATATTCTATTATCAATAACAGGGCAGGGTGAAATACCTATCCCTGTGTGTGCGTATATATATATATATATATATATATATATATATATATATATTCTTTTCAAGTATTATGCTTCTTCATTTTAGCCGGAAAAGGGCAGGACTACATCTACTTCCAGAAAAGCTGAAGAGAGCCTGTCTGTGGCCCCTCAGGACAACCCATAAGCTTCAACCTCACACTCACAACCTCAGCCTAATGATGTGAGTATTTCTATTTTCAACATCATATCATAATGGTCCTAGACAAAGTAAAATCTCTCTTGTTTGCTGCCACTCATATTAAACACACTCACAAATAAGCCCATACACACACAATTGAAGACATGTTGAACATGCATTCCTGGCACACTCACACAAACACACGCATGATGCTGGCAGTGGCTTTGACAGGTGATGACTATAAGAAAGAATGTGGGCCATACTCTAGTTGTGTCAAAGTGATGTGTGTGAAGTGAAACATCACTCAAACCATGTTCATCCCTCTTTCTACTAGGATCATAGCTATGTCTTGCCTGCTTCTCCTACTGCTCTTAAGGCCAGACTCAATGAAGCTTTAGCAAGAGTGGAGAGTGGAGAGCGAGAGAGGAAGAATGCCATGGCTAGAGAAAAGAGGGCAAAGACCACAGTGAGGAGCCTTTTGGGGGATTTGAGGGAAAAGAACCTCATTAATGAAGAACTCAAAGAGAGGCTTGATTTCTACTCAGGTAAGATGAAATTAGCACTTTGAAATTCATGTGCATCTTACTCGTACACTCTTTATTAAACTCCTTTGTTATTATATGAAGGGGACTTATTAATTTTTTCTCATACAATTTCAGATCTTCAAATAGACTTGAAGGCAAAGCAGGGCCATGAGTACTCAAAGGACCACAGAGAGTTTGCCCTCACACTCCATCTACATGGTCCAAAGGCATACAAATACCTCAGAGAGACTAAAAATGTTCCCCTCCCTCATCCACATACATTACAAAGGTAGTCTTAATGTTGTTCAATTTCATTTTTGGAAATTACGGTTGCAAATACGTTAAATAACTACTTCTCAATTTTTTTACAGGTGGCTGTGTTCGGTGGATGGCAAGCCTGGCCTGAACAAGATGATGCTGGATATGCTGGAGAGAAAGTGCCAGGAAGACCAGGCTAAATATGGATGTGTTGCACTCATGTTGGATGCCATGGCCATCAGAAAACATGTGCAATATAATCCACATAACCAGTCAATGTCTGGTTTTGTAGACATGGGTGATGGAAACAATGAGACCGATGTTGCTACTGAGGCTCTTGTGTTCATGGTGGTTGGCCTACAAGGACATTGGAAGGCTCCCATTGCATATTACCTGACGAAGTCTCTGTCACCTGAAACACAAAGGGCCCTTCTCAGTCATGCTTTGGAGGAGCTGCATGCACGGGGCATTCGGGTGGTATCTGTCACGATGGATGGGCATGCCTCCAACGTCAGCATGTGCAACCAACTTGGGTGTGAGCTGAAGGGAAACCCACAGGAGCCTCTTAAAACCAGTTTCCCGCATCCCTCGACTGGTGACAAAGTATTTGTAATGATGGATGCATGCCACATGCTGAAGTTGGCACGTAATATTTTGCAAGTAAATTATGATTGTTGTTGACCTATTTGTACAAGTTATGTCTCTGCTGCTAAAAGTTGTATCTAAATATTGTTGTCTGTTCATTTGCACAGTTATGGCTGGACGTCATGATCAACATTTTGCTGTTTGTACTTGTTTGAGCAGTGACTGAATCTTTCTCTGCAGGCATACAGTCCAATTGCAACGACCACCGGAAAGATCAAGTGGAGGTTCATCAATCATCTCAATGATGTGCAAAAAAAAGACGGGCTGCATGCTGCCAATAAAATCACAGACAAACATGTCTACTTTGAGAACCACAAGATGAGGGTGTCCCTGGCTGCACAAACACCGAGTCGCTCCGTGTCAGTTGCTCTCCGCACAATGAGGGATCTTAGGTACTCTCAGTTTAAAGACTGTGAGGCAACGGCAGAATTCATTGAGGTAAACAGTTAGTGATTATAGAACCATGTACGTGTTTTTTTTTTAAATAATTGATCAAAATGTGATTTGAGCATCAGGAACAATTTGTTGATAATTCTCTAAGTTCAACATGCAAATATTTTCATGAACCGTGATATTGCATATTCATAAATACAAAAGTTTGTATATATGTATGAATTAGACCTTCACAAATTTTAGAGTGGTAAAGCTCTGTGTGAAATTTGCTGTAGCACAAAGCAGGCCTATTGAGAGAAGGAAGTCAAGCTAATACTAAGTTTGCATGTTGCACGTTGAACATACAGTTTAGAAATAAGTACTCTGTTCTCTTTATATCTTGAATAGATGAGTATTGATTACAACTATCTGATACCTAATGAAACACTATAATGATAGTGATTTAGATGCCGATATTTCTTTATAGATTATTGACAGGCTGTTTGACACAATTAATGGACGCAATCCTCGTGCCAAAGGATTCAAATCTCCCTTGGGTGCTTTGAATTGGATAGAGAGGAGAGCATTTTTGTCAAGAGCCAGCGAGTACTTGCTCACTTTGGTGACAAAAGAGGGAACACCACTTCACCAATCTAAGAGGTCTATTAAAATAGTGCTTGTTATTCATGCATGAAAAGTTCACGACATGAGTTCAACGATACTCTGTTCCGTTATGCATCGAGTTCATAAGATGCTCTGTTCTCTACATCAGGTTCATATGATGCTACTGTTACAATGTTTTTTCCTCTAGTTTTGTCTGCTAACATGATGCTCTTTTATTTAAATGTTTTTCTGTGTTCAGTTTTGTTTGTTGGAATTATCTTGTATTCATTGTTTTTGAGGTCCCAGATGCTTCTGAATAGTATGTATTACACAACATCAAGTTTTGCAGGTGTCAGAAGGAGGGTATGTATGTTGAAATGATGTTCTCTTGTTTCAATGTTTTTCAACCTGCAGTTTCGTTTCTATTTGAATTATCTTGTATTCAGTGTTTTTGAGGTCCCAGATGCTTCTAATGGTACGTATTACACAACATCAAGCACATGTAGCTGTCAAAATGGTATGTATTGCATGTGTTCTTGTATGTGTTCTTGTTCTCAAGTTATCCCAGTTCTGCAATTACATTGTTCCTAGTTAGCTAAGTGTCCTACAAGTATACTGTATATGTTTTGCCATGATCAGAGTAATACAATGTTTTTCTTTTGCAGGTACTTGTCAGTCATCGGATTTGTCATTAACATCGACACGTTGATGCTGATGATTCCTGAACTGCTCCAAGTTCAGCGGTATGTCCTCACCTACAGGTTCAGCCAGGATCACTTGGAGCTCCTATTTAATTCCATGAGAGCGTCAGGTAGGGTTGATGTTCTTTTAATTGCAATAAATTCTGAAAATGACTTATGAGTAATGTATGTATTGTGTGCCTGTTTTCCATACAAGGTGGCTGGAATAACAATCCATCTGCACGCCAGTTCAAGGCCATCTTCCGCCGTCTGATGGTTCGGTGTGGTGTTTCACCTAGTGAGACAGGCAATATGGCAGCCCAAGATCACACTGTGTCCCTGTCTGCGGTAGAGATGTCCTCTGCTGAAACTGCTGAAGAGCACCCATCTCCATTCGCCAACATTTCGGCTGTTGTGAGTGACCACAGCTATCTTCCCACTCGGTTTGGTGGTCTGGTGGAAAATACGCTGGTCTACATCGCAGGATTTGTAGTCCGGCAGATTCTGCGAAAGCTGTCCTGTGATGTGTGCCGTGCAAGCTAGGTCAAAGATGCTGTACCTTCATCATTTGATGAGAGCTACCACCTTCTAGCCATGAAAAACAACGGTGGCCTAGTGATTCCATCACAAGGCACAGTGAAGGTGCTGAGAGCTGCAGAGAGGGTGATTCGCCAAGCTTCAACAATGCAAGCTCCAAAGGTGTCGACAGTCACCTACATCGTCCAACTTGTTGTCATTGGTTGTGTCTGTGTTTCTGAAAATAAGACTACACCACATTGCCAAACTCACCTCTCTTGACCTGCAGAAAGGGAGTACGAGAAAGAAGCTCTGCAAAACATTCCTCTTTCAGGGCTTTTAGCTCATTTAAACTTTCATGAGCAACTTTGTGTAAATATGGTTTGGGGTGGGGTAGTGTCATGTTCTTGTGTTTAACTTGAAAATTTACATTTTTTATATAGATATAGATTTTCATTTTCATTTTTTCTGACATAGATATAGATATTCATTTTTACTGATATATAACTTCTGTCTATGTATAATGTATTATTGTTTCTTCATTTTTAAACTTATTAAAATAGCTGAGTAGTAGGCATACACAATCTGCTTCTGCTTCTCTATCATATACAGATGGAGCACTGAATTTCGGACTCCAGCTTACAGCTTCCTGCCTACGGCCTGCCAAAGACCAGTATAGAGGAATGTTAAGCCCTCCCACTATTTTCCAAGAGGGCGTTGCCAGATTTTCAATTTCAGGTTTTAACCAGGAGATGGCGCTTCATTCACAAATACAGAAAGACAAGTTTCATGGACTTTCAGTTGTGTTTTGAAGAGCATTTGAACACATCAATATTTTAGATCTACTAAAGTATATTTAATCTTGTAATTCAATAATATATAGTCTTTATATATTAAATAATCATAATTATAATGTAAATGTTTACATTACACTTTATTTGTTATACTCATACTTTAACCTTTACAATCGTTTGCTTTAATATGCAGTATATTTTTGTGTTTGCTTCCTCCTGCTCCCTTTCGGACACATACTGTATGATTTATTATTATTATTAATATGAAGATATTATTAAGATAAGATAAGATGTTACTTTATTGATTGAACATTTTAGTTTAGAATGTGCTGTCCCACGGTAATTCAGAAGGCTCACAGGTCACATTCCGACCATTATTTAAAACAATAGGTGCTTTCACACCTTCTACAGTTTGATTTGTATAGAGGGAGCTCTTTCAGTTTTCGAATTACCCATTTGCTTTCGGGGAGCCCTATTTTTCAGAGCACATCCTGCTACTAAATATGTCACACGCACGCTCTGTTGACTGGCGCAGCAGCGCGGATGCGATCAATTGCTATAAAAACACTCTTCTACTAATACAGACGGTGTCACTATGCCGGCGGATGTGGCCATTGTTGAAGCCTCTTCAGGCTCCGCATCGGCAGGCCTCTCCCTCGGTGTGGAGCTGTCAAACTCGACCCTAACGCCGCTTACAGCCAGCCAACTAAAAGTTGTTTTCCGTTCACGTTGTCATTTTTAGACTCCTTCGCTTCTTTGCTTGTGAATCCAAAAGCTTGGCTGTTTTTTTTCGTTTTGCCATATTTTTTTATGACACAGCCAGAGTTAAAAAAATATCAATATGAACATTTCAAATACCGCGCCGGCATCACCGCCATAATCATAGCAACGTAAGTAAGAATGCAGCGCCGCCACATACAGATGGCAACACCCAGACATATTCACAAATATAAAACAAATATTCAGAAACTGTAATGAACAATAAGTATTATTTATTTCAAGAACTGTTATTTACAGAAACTCAACATTTCTAATCTGTGTGACACAAATATGCACGATTGTTTTGGGCTCCCCCTATTTATCTCAAAGTCAGCCTTCAGGGGAGCTCCCTCCCTCTTCGGGGGAGTCAAGCTCCTCCTAGCTCCCCCCCATTTCGAACAGTGTCTGTGGCTGAATGGCCAGCGATTAGGTGCGGCGCATTTGTCATAGGTGATCAGAGCTAACTGCCTGCCGTCAGATTTCATTTAAAAAACAGATCTGATTTTAAGACTATTTCTGCGCTCATAAAGAATGATAAGAATAAGAATAATGCGTATTGAACTGGTTTCATTAATTAGTGAGTTTATTTAACACTAGAACCGCCAATCGGGTCAATTTGTGTGATGTGTGTTGTGTGTGTGCAATGTAACTTTTTTTCAATAAAATATTAAAGTCTCCCAGTCCCTGATTTTTCCTGAAAGTGTGTTATGTAGCACCCTATGTTGTTAAAAATTGCATTCTAATAGCGGGATTTGACAGGTTTAGGTAGGCCTAACCTCTGGCGGTTCTAGTGTTAAGGTAATTAGGTACAGTAGAAGCCCTTTTTTATCAGTAACGAATTTAGCAGTTGAACATAAAAGTCAACTAACTGAGGGTCACTTGCAATGACAGTGTTGTGTCTAACTGTAAGCTTGTCACTCAGAGTAACCTACTATTAATTTAGCTGCTGGAGAAGTAAGATCAGGGGGGGAAGGGGGGAGAGAGCTGTGGTTGATGGGCCATTAGTTGTGTAAATACACAGCTGAGAGCTGCCGTTTCATTCAGACTGTTTAAAAAAACTGTAACAACGGACTATCTTTCTTAGCGGATGCATGTCAATTTAAATTAATACATACAACTATTTTTTAAATCAATAAAAACATTTTCTAAATCCATAAAAGCATTTCAATTAATATTGGGAGTCATGTCGTTACTTTGTTGAGAATGTGGCCATGTAATAAGCGGGATAATTTGCAGCGACTTGTTCTTTATGGGGAAAATAACACCCTTCATCCAGATGAGGATCCCTCCGCTACACTTTGGGATCCTGATCGACCGACGAAGCTCCATTAAAATATACATATTTTTGGTGAATTACTGAGTTTAGGCACGTTAATAACGTTTTAATGAAGTTGAATACAGTATATTCATATGTGTCAGTGATTTCATGTCAATTCGGCAAACATAAACATAAATGATCGTGGTGAAGATGATGATTAAATTAGGATTAAAAATCGAGAGCCGGGCTGCATTTCCTCCCGTTCGTTTTTTTCGAATAACAAAATTATTTTGTTAAATAACAACATGGTGATGTTTTGTAAATGATTACATGTCTCTTATTTAGCACAGTAGTATGATATCCGTGACATGGATCTTAACAAAGTTCCACTGTACATCCAGCATACTGTATCTCACTTTATTTCACATGAGCTCCAGTGTGGAACCCCACTGCACCCCCTGGTGGATCAATGATCCATTGCAGCTGGCTTCATTATAATTACATTTATCTATCACGGGGGCGGTCTCAAGTCAAGCTGGAGGTTTTCCCTTGAGCGAGGGCAGATCACGTACCAATCACGGCCCTCGCGTTTCAAACTGTCTGAAATGAATCGCTACATCTGTAGACCATTAGTGTTTTTTATATGTGTGTATATGTGTGTGTGTGTGTGTGTGTGTGTGTGTGTGTGTGTGTGTGTGTGTGTGTGTGTGTGTGTGTGTGTGTGTGTGTGTGTGTGTGTGTGTGTGTGTGTGTGTGTGTGTATATATTAGCCTATATTATATATCGTGTGTATTTTGCAAAATACCTATCATATATAACATATAGGCTGTCAAATACCAGAATATTCTATTCCTGTTAAGCCTACTATGAATATTAAAATACGCCGAATCATGTGTCCGGTATCATGCCTACATATATGACGTTGGCAGAAAAAAACCCCAGTGAAAATCAGTTTTGTATTCAGCGAGTTATGATTGATTAAATGCGCTGACACATCATTGCGCCTGCCAGACAGATTGCACTGAGTGGAGCGGGTGACCGGTCCAAGATGGCAGCCCCACGGCTCATCAGCGCCAATAGAGAGGCGAAGTCCCTCCCCTTCCGGGAGCCTCCATGGGACCCCGGAAGCGGAAAATTATACATAGAAGTCAATGGAGAGAGAAAAGTTATCTTTTGATCCCGTTTGAATTGTGCCACGAATGACACATATGATGTTTGTCAATCTTAAACAATCATTTCCATGCAAAAAAAGTCACAGTTTGTCGTAAAACTGCTGAAATATAAGACTATGAATAATACGCAACTAGAAAGACTACAAATCCCAAATGCATTCTGGGTCGCGTAAGTGATGTCATAGGCGATAATGCTCCAAGACTGGTTGTGACTCGCAAAGCAAAGAGGAAGAAGAAGACTGATTTATTCCCTCCAATAAATATAAGAGATTGCTCCAATAAATTCACTTTTACAAGATGCCTGTGTGCTTTGTACGAGGTTGTAATCACAAAAGAGATCATACCACTTGCTCGTTCTATCGCTTCCCGTCTGATGAAAGGACCAGGAGTCGTTGGACCAAACATATCAGGTAATATACATGTTTTGCATGGAACATAGTCAAGTTAGCTACCTAGCTAGTAGCGAGCATGTTAGTTAGCATTATATTACATGACTTAGCCTTGTCATTTGTATTAGCCTTAACATGAAGTAAACCAAAATGTTAAACAGTAAGAGTAGTCATGATGGTAAGTATTTTGTGAAACATTTGAAGAGTAGCCTATCGCCCCCTCCACCAGGTGCTAAGGGGGCGGGAGGTAGGCTAACCCCACATTAGTATCAGCGATCTTTTCTACTTAATGCTATCTGCACAAATGGTTAACATTGACCATTAAAAGATCAGGCAGTTCAGGGAGAGTCGAAGGAAGGAAGGCAGGCAGCTTTGCATGACATTCTTCTGGACGTGTTTCATTGTGATGATAGTGAGAGTGAGTCAATCTGTTTGTTGGAAAGACAGTAGTTGAGTGATTACTGAGAGAAAATTATTAAAAGAGATAATTATTCAGTGTTGTTACTTTAAAGTGTTGTTACTGACCTTTTTCTCTTTTATTTTCTTTACCTCACCTGTAACTGCTGAGACCCTGAGGAACAAGCACACTGGACTGACCTGCTCTGGCAACCTGATTTCCACTGTACGTAATAGTATTTGGTTATGGTATATTATTTATATACATCAAAGGCACAATGCACCCCCCAGAGACACACATGTATTGAGTGTGATATTTTGCATTGGTCATGTGAAATCATCTTTACATACTAGAAAACTGTAGGAGCGGCAACTTGTTTTGAAATTGAATTTTTAATATCCGATAATAAAGTTGATCTGTTTTCTTTATTCTTCTCTCTTCCCAGCTCCATCCATCACCATTCTCTGTTCCTGCAGGTCCTGCTTGCTAATCAATATTCATATTTTTTTACACAATTACAAATAAAGTCAATGTATTGTATGACATGAAGTTGTGCTTCATTCTGAGTCAATAATAAATTCATTCTGCCTTCAGCTGCAAAATTATTGTGGACTGCACTGACATCCATGTAGCTGCCCCCCAGTAAGATGAACCAAGCAAAGTTGACATACTCAACATACAGCTGTACTCTTAAGTTTACATGAAGAATTTGTGAAATATTGGTAATAACAGGTTTAAATGATTATTAGTAATTAATTATATAATTTTCTCATCGTAGATGAGCAGACAGGGAGCAGATGAGAAAAGCAGAATATGCAGCTGCCATTTTCCACATGGAAAAGAGAAAGGGCCAAGTGTATTTGAGTGGACAAAAGAGAAATCCCAAATACGAAAAATAAAATTATACAATTTACAGATATGTATACAAATAAATATATATCCTATATACACTATCATGTATAATGATGTTGTATGATGTAGAAGGAAGTGTGGTAGATAACAAGTAAATATAGAGTTACATACAGATCCATGTTACAGCAAAAGATGGAATAACTAAGAAGCACGCAGTATAATAATAATAATTACACGCAACAATTAAATAACTGCTCAGCATCTCCACCACAATCCCAATCTGCTGTGTCCTGTTTTCCTCCCCTCTGCATAACACCCCATCACACATACGAAACACAACGCAGAGTCCGAGGGTGTTAAGAGTATGTTTATTTAAATGTCCTCCTCTCTACTGGCCAACACAGGGAGCATATGCTGGGTGTAGAATTGTTCCAGGAGGAGGAGATTTCCATGCCATGCAGGGTCTTTGGGGATGGGGAGGATGATCGCCTCCATCGTGGTCCACAGCAGCAGAGACTCCGGTCTGTGATGTGCAGCTGTTATATAATATACAATACATTTTTTTGAAAAAACATTTGATCAAAAAATAAAGATTTGGTCAGGATCTAGAGTCAGTGTGTAGTTTATTAATTAATCAATGCTCTCTACATTAGGAAAACACATACCAGTGTACCAGAGGGAGTCACACACAGCTGTGCCTAGATAACCAAACAAATTGACAACAGGGATGCAAACTCATCAGGTATGAAAAAGGTGACAAGGATCCGAGCCCCCTGACCCCACAGAATATCGGCTTTAAAATTAGGAATAACAGGATTTTAGCAGTCAGAACAACTAAAGCAGCAGTGTTAATATTAACAGAAACGCCATAGAGTCACATCTAATAGAAATATATAAAAAGCATTTATTTTAATTGTGTAGCAGTCAGTTTATAATTTTGGCAGCACTGTTGAGCATTTTGAAAATGTATTTTCATGCCTCTGTGCAAGGCTTAGTCTTTCTATCTTTATAGCCACTGGTGTAAAGTAACCAAGTTCATAAACTCAACAAGTACTATACTTGGGCACAATTTTGAGATACTTGTACTTTATTTAAGTATTTCAATGTTTTGCTACTTTGTACTTCTACTCCACTACAGTTCAGAGGTAAATGGTGTACTTTTACTCCACTACATGTATGTAATACCTTTAGTTACTTTACAGATGTGGATGAATGATGTGAAATATAATCAAGTGTTAAATCAGACTTTAGTTCCACCTGGAGTAAATCCAAAAGCTACCCTGCCTGCAGTATACAAAGTCATTCAAACTAGCTGCACCTTTACCAGCTTTGATAACACTTTAATGATCAGTCATTATAAAACATATCATATTATTCTGAAATGGACCAATCTGCAAAATGACTACTTTACTGTCGCTACTTTCACTATATTTTGATAATAATAATTTTCTACTTTTACTTGAGGAACATTTGGAATGCAGGACTTTTACTGTAACAGAGTATTCCTACACTCTGGTACTTCTACTTTTACTCAAGTACAAGAACTGAGTACTTCTACTTTTAATCAATTTCAAGATATATACTTATACCACCTCTGTTTATAGCCTATGAAAAAAACGATTAGAAAACGAAGGCTAAAGCTAACGTTAGCAGATAGTGACAATGTATGCTAGTTAGGGCTGCACGATATGGGCCAAAATTCATATCTCGATATTTTTTAGCTGAATGGCGATATACGATATATATCTCGATATTTTTTCCGTAAAGTAAAAACAAAACAGACAGTCCTAGTTTGAAGCCAAACCTCACACAGGCACTTTATTTAACGTTTAGAAGCTGCACATCAACATGCATGAAATAATTCAGGAACAAAAACTACCAGCATAAATAAATAAAGATACCATTCTTCCTTCTTTCTTGCATCCTCCCTCATTCCCTCAATTACTGCTTTCTCTTGCAAAGTAATTTCGACCAGGTAACTCGTACCTGGGGTCAACAGCTTTTAGCAGCTTTACAAAGCCGGTCTGCTCCACAGTCGACGTGGGGACCATGTCTTTGGCTAAGTGATATGCCACTGCCTTCGTTATTTCACGCCACTTTTCGCTTTTTTTTTCATAAGGCACACCACGTGTGAGTGAGTTGTGTAGCGTGATTTGCTTTGAGGCAGGAGGCTGACAAGTCTTCACGGTCTGGGTTGCAGCACGCAGTTTAATACACTCCTCATACTGCACTTTGTGCTTCTGTTGTAAGTGGTGGAAGAGATTTGTTGTGCTCGACCCTTTCGTTGCAACTTTTTTCCGGCATTGTCTACAAAGTGCATTTTTCTGCTCCACGTCTGCCGCTTGAAAACCAAACCATCTCCAAATGAGAGAGCCGTTTGTTTTCTTCTTAACAACCAGTTCATCCTCGTTTTCTGTATCACCTTCTCTCCTTTCTGTCTCCTCCTCTATCTCCGGATTGTTCGCTGCTGCTGCCATGCTTCTTCATGCAAATGTCGGGAGGTGGGGGTGAGGGCGAGGGGGTAGTGAGGGGGAGGCGGCAGGGCGCCGTTGCTGCTGCTTGGAGATACAGAGAGGCGGGCCGCGGGGCAGAGAGAGTTTGCAGCGGAGTTTGCAGCAACTTGCAGCTTGTTTTAATATATATCGATATATACGATATGATGTAATCCTATATCGCGCATGAAAATATATCGATATAAATTCAAAACTCGATATATCGCCCAGCCCTAATGCTAGTTAGCTAGCTCAACGATAATATTGCGACGGGGAAAAAAAACTTTTCAGTGCATATCACGCTCTGCCGCTCCGACAGGGAGCTCTACTCTGAACACCTGAACGGCCCGTTCTAACAGCTGTTCACCAGCGGTCCAGTCTGTGCCACAGTGACTCCGGACGCACAGTTAATATTAACGAACGCACCGTAGGTAATGTAGCTGCTGAAGCTAGACCATCATCGCCGAGCAGCAGAGGCTTATTATACATCATGAGCAGAGCCGACAGGCAGGAAGACTCGAGCACACAGCTCGCGCTTCATTATAATATATAAAAAAAAAGCTCGCGGCCGCACATTAATCCGGGTCCCAGACCCCCTCCCATACCCCAAAAATATTTTTATTGCAGATCTACAGGAATCATAAAAACGACCTATTTTGGATTCAAAACGGAGAATTTCGCCGAAAGGTGACAAGTTTGCATCCCTGGACAAGATAACCAAAATCCTTGAATCTACACACAGCAAATAAACTCAAATGACACGAGATGTAAAAAGGAGATCACACATATAGTCGATATAGAACTGGCCGCTTCAATCTGAAGAGCAACTAAAACAAAACACGGGAGTGTATCTTGTTCTTGTGAACACTAATGTTATCCACAGCATACACAGACACCACACAGTTCTTAAGGAGAAAACTAGTTGCTAAAACAAAACACGTTAGTGTACCTTGTTAGCTAGCTGACATTAACCTTAGACATTGCACTCATATTACTCACTGAAACCTTGTAAAGCCGGTCCCGCATGCTGGCTCTTACAGAACCGCTCCCTTTCGTGTATGTACAGCTCTCAACATGCCCAGACTTGTAGTGATTTTCACCTCTTTTTATACTTTTTCGCCTCATTCTGAAAGAAACAGGTGAAATTTACTAACGTGACAGCCATCTTTGTGATGGTGACGCGTATTGTGCGAGACCAGAGACCTGTAGTTCACTGAGCGGTTTCACACAAAAAAAATTGTAACTTCACAGTTTTACGACACATTTTTATTTTTTTGACTTGCAAAATGTTCTTTTAATTTGACAAACATCATATGTGTCATTCGTGGCACAATTCAAACGGGATCGAAAGATGACTCTTCTCTCTCCATTGACGTCAATGTATAATTTTCCGCTTCCGGGGTCCCATGGGTCGGAAGTAGATGGGCGGGACTTCGCCTCTCTATAGGCAGTAGCGGTCGATGCGGCGTCTACTCTTTATATGTCTATGGCTGCTCCCGCTCTGCATAATCTGTGTAATATGTAGCCGAGAGAGAGAGAGAGAGAGAGAGAGAGAGAGAGAGAGAGAGAGAGAGAGAGAGAGAGAGAGAGAGAGAGAGAGAGAGAGAGAGAGAGAGAGAGAGAGAGAGAGAGAGAGAGAGAGAGAGAGAGAGAGAGAGAGAGAGAGAGAGAGAGAGAGAGAGAGAGAGAGAGAGAGAGAGAGAGAGAGAGAGAGAGAGAGAGAGAGAGAGAGAGAGAGAGAGAGAGAGAGAGAGAGAGAGAGAGAGATGGGGGGAGGGACCGGTGCCAGCAGGGACCGTGTTGTTAGCACCTGGTTAGCTAGCTGCACTAACGGACATACGGAGCTGTTTGTTCCACACTATGGTTCCACAACAAGCTGGAGGAGAGTACTCTCCTCTCAGACTGAGAGGCTCAGTTGAGCTAAAGGACTCTCTGTGTTTAGATAGTTAACTGTAGTCTAAGTTATCTCAGTGGGTCTCAAACGGTTTGGTCACAAATTATTCAAAAGATTATTTCCGCGGCACACCTTCATATGATCATTATCGTTATAAAAAAAATAAGAGAATAAATGAAAAACAGTTATGAAATACTATATGGCACTAAAACAAGAATAGAGTTTGAAAGGGGAGTGATTTGTAAAATATCCATAAAGAAAAAGAACATCTGATTACAGTTGTGTTTCATATGGATGTTGAGAGATGTATCCATAGATCTCTTAATGTTGGATTGATACTTTTAACTTCAATATTTAAACAAAATCTTCCCGGGGAGCATCCCCCCGGACCCCCTAGAGGAGGTCCGCTCCCCACTCATAAAAAATAGCACTTACCACTGCCCAGAGTCATAGAGATATAAGAGTTAGGACACTCCCATAGACCTCCGTTGTAAAAAATGGCGGCGCCTACTTCCGGGGTATGGACATCGAAATAGTTCCAAATATTGTCATTTGGGCGTTGGACCTCTTTCACTTACATTACGGCCCCTCGATTAGTTCCAGAGGTAAGTTTGATGAAATATCGAACTCTTTTGAATTGTCAGCTGTCTATATTGTCTCAGAGGCCCTTTATGATGCTTATACTGGTCTTCATTTGTATATGCACAGTGTAATTATCTATATTTTATCTTGGTTGTTACAACCAATTTTGCTAACATTGCCTGCTAGTTATCTAGAGCAACTTCGTCAGCTTTGAAGGTAAGATTTCAGTAATGAATCGCTAGCAGCTTATACAGTATATCAATGATGCTGGGTAACTAACAAGCAGGATTTAGATTGATTATGTGTTTTTTTTTTTTTTTTTGGCTTTTATCTGCTGAACCTGACCGTGTCAGCCATCCTTAGTCGGCTTTTTCTGTATGATATGAGTTAACTGCTAGCACTAGTAGAAATGAGGTGGCGTTTGTGATAAATATTTCATTTAATATTTAATTGAATTTTGGGATATCCTAACATTTCATTATGTGACATGTTGACTGTACTTAGTTTTTTTGTGTACTGTTCTGTGTTAACTCATCTGTACTGTACAACTAGCCTAGCGCTACTTTTTAATGCTTGATGGCATGCTAGGATAGATTCCTTTGTATTGTAATATACACACTAGTTTAATGATTGTTCTTCAAAGGTATTATTCAGTCTTAAAAAAATAATAGCCTACTGAACAGCCTACTCTACAGCAGTGAATGAAGGATGAGCCTAAAACATGGTCATGCATCCAAAATGTTTATTTTTAACAAAATAAACACTTTTTAAAAAATAATAAGCACATATGAAACAGATGGTTTTTTTTGTAAATACTTGCTTACCCTAATCCTTTTTTGTAAATAGTATTGCTTTTTTATAAATAGTTGCTTTTTTGTAAATAGTTGTTTGTAAGTATTTGTAAAACAATTGTTGTTCGCACAATTATGCTTCTGTTTTTCACTTTTTGGTGTCCATTGTTCAGCCACTGTATTGGTAAGCAACCATTTGTTTTGGCCAAAATGTGTTATTCACACTCCTGACTCCAGTTTGATGTGCTGCATTCTCCTCTGAGTGGTCCTGATTTCAGACAGAGATCATGGCTTGGAAGGTTTTATATCCTGTAGTGCTTTTGAAACATAATAATAATAATAATAATAATAATAATAATAATAATAATAATAATAATAATAATAATAATAATAATAATAATAATAATAATAATAATGCATTACATTTTTTATTAGAACGCTTTTACAGGTGCTCAAAGCTCTTTACAATTACACATTACACATATTAGACATGTAAGAGTCATTACTGTGGACATTACCCACAAGAGCAAATGCGGGTAAAGTGTCTTGCCCAAGGACACAACGGCCTGACGCAGTGGCGGCCGAGGCGGGATTCGAACTGGAGTTCACCAACGCCCCTTGATCTGAACATGGTTCAACAGGAGCTTCTGTAAATAGTTTTGTAAATAGTTTTAATATTTATCATAGTAATCATTTTCAGTCTCCCACTCTGTTTCAATTTAATTTATCGTTTCTTTGCCCCACCATATATTTTGTTGTCCAAGGGCACTAATTTGGTCTGTGTTGAAGATTGTTTTACACTTTAGATTAATCAAATTGTGTTTTTTGGCTGAATTAATCTTTTTCTGTTTAACCCTAACCCTCTTTGTTCTCCTTCTCATTCATTTTACTTTGTTTTGTTCTAACACACATCACTTTTTCCATACACTGTTAATACTTTGTTCGTCCCTTTTACTTTGTTCTTCCTGTTCTTGTTCAAACACATATATCAATTGTTCATCCACTGTTGTGGTAAAATGATATTCATAGTCTTAACATGATCATGCTACCCATGCTAACATGAACACAAGCTTTTCCCTCCAAAAATGTAAAACGTATCTAAGTAATAGGCTACCAAGCTTTCCGTTGTCACCCTACCTCTCCAAATGCAAAACTGTCAATAAAAAGTATGCAATAATGCAATTACAGCTGAAAAAGTACTTGGGTGTGTGTGTTTTTTTTCTATATATATTTACCAGTGGCGGCTGGTGGAAATTATTTTAGGTGGGGCTATTGTAATGGTGAATAAACCACACAGGGAACATTTTGAGAAATTACTCCTTCAATTAAATTGGCTACACTATTTCATCGTTGCTGTTGTATGATTGGTGTTTACCTACGGTAATTAGCGTCTACAGCACCTCCGCTTTTAGGGTTGACGTAGACCCAAACGTTGCCCGGAGGTCCCCCGGTGTTGTTGCGGGAGCTGCTGCAAAACAAACGCTTATTTCTTTTGCAAAAGGTGCGGTGGGCTTCAAACACGTTCCCCTCCACTGGTTTCAACCAAGCACTAAATTAGAGGTTTTCCAACCAAATACAGTTGAACTGACACTTCCCCATATTAATTTGTAAGTAGATTCGAAGATACATGAGTTTCTGACTGCTGCAAGCTGAAGCTTGGTTGATAGGTTACCAGTGTTGGGCAAGTTACTTCCAAAATGTAATATATTACATATTACTTGTTACTCTCTTTTGAAAGTAATAAGTTACATTACAATATTACTGTCTCTGAAATGTAATGAGTTACACTACTTTAGTTACTTTTTAGTTACTTTCACCAAAATAACCGCAAAATAATGGCTAGGTATTTTAAATGCTAAAATGTAGTTATTGTACATCCAGTGAAGGGAATGTGGTATAGCATAACAACTGTAGGTCCTTAAGGCTACTAACAACTTTTATTACACGGCTTAGTTGAATACTCGATTCTGATTGTAAATTCTTAACATGTGACACGTTGTTAATACAGCAGTGCAGGCCACTGTCAAGGACTATAATGAAGATTTCTAAGGAGGATCAAGAAAGAGAAAGGAAAAGAGGTTAAAAGACGGAGCGCTGGACGTCAGATAAATCACCAGAAGAAGGCAGAGAGGAAGTAAACCATAACAGGACACGGAATGGGCTCTGTAGTTTGTTTAGTATATGGCCAAGTACAGGCCCGGTTCCAGAACAAAATGACTCAGGGTGCATCTGAGATTACAGGGGGCGCAGCAGTAGTAGGTTTACATGAGCAGTAGTGGCCGGCAACAGCAATGAAAAATAGCATTGATGGTCCCCAATGAACAGATTATGGCATTTGTTATGTTTTGAAACCAAGCAAGTGAGAACATTTCAAGTGAGTTAAAAGTGCAATCCTGAAATATTTCATATAGTCCAAAGTGGGCTATGGCAAAGAAAAGCACAAAAGCTTCAAAACTGTATGATAAAACAAATGAGAACATATTGTAAATCAAGGCAAATATGATTTGAACCAGCTCATGGTTTGAAATGGCAAACATTGAAAAGCAAAAGTCTTATTAAAACCATGTACTACATCATCACCTTGGTCCCATCTCTGGAAAGAGAATATTTACTGTGCTTAAAAACTGGTATCACATCATCATGTGAGGTTGACTTTGTGACCTGGAGAACATTTCAGCTGCAACATTAGCTCGTTGCTCAGCTTGGGATATGAGATATTTTTGTAGCCATTCGTGGTGAAGGCATCTGTGCTATTGTATGCATTATTTTTGACCCAACATTTATACAGGCATGGCAGAATATGGCACTATTTTCACATGAATATTCCATTGTCTATTTGTATACCACGAGCTGCAAAATGACCGCCTGACCCCACTGTACAGGCAGGTACTTGTTTAGACATACCTGGGCAGACTCTGTTTTGCCGTGGTATCCTGGCACTGTTAGAAATTTAAAATCAATGTTTTGATGGTATAATGTAGTTTAAACATACTGTCAAGTTAAATGCTCTTTTATACTGAAAAACCAGAAATTCTTGTGCACAAGCAGTTAAGCTTTTATTCTGAAAATCCTTCATCTACGGTTAGCATTTAGCATGTGGCTAATATACGATTTCCTAAAGAGGTGAATTGAGTAGCGAAATGACGTGGTGTGGTGAAAACCGAAACCTACTGATTTAACACTACAACTATAGATGTCGAGATACTACCATGCTGAATATTAAATGAAAGTACAGTTTATTTGAATACACTATTGTTTACAGACGAGAGTAGCATGTGACAACATCCGGAATGACCGGAAACCAAACCAGCCGTGAAGCATTTTCTGTATGTTTTAGAGCAGGGGTGGGGAACCTCCGGCCTCCGGGCTGTATACGACCCGCGACACCATTTGGTACGGCCCTCGAGGTAATTTATAAACACACGCAAAAAAGAAAAAAATTCAAGAAATCTAGACCGCAAAATAATTAAACAAGCTTGTTTTTCCTGGCCAAGTTCAGGGTCCTTGAACACAACACGAGCCTAACGTGTCATCACGTGGTATATGTCTCGTCTGACAGGAGTGTAGTTCTAACGGAGAGCACCAGAACGCGGCTCTGGGCCGGGACTTCACAAATTGCAGTACCCATAAGGAGCCGTACACATGCCGCAGTTTTTACGTGGCTGTGTCTGTAGTTGTAAGCTCAGTGGCGATCTGTTCATCTGTCATACTGATCATACAGTCAATAACTTTGTTGTTATTAGCATCTGGTTAGCTAGCTATGCTAACGAATATAAGAAGCTTTTTCTCCAACCAGTGAGGTAAAGGCACATCTTTATATGATCATTATAGTTATAGAAAAATAAGAGAATAAAGTAAACAGGTATACAATACTAATATGACTAGAATACTAATAAACAAGAATACAGTTTAAAAGGGGAGTGATTTGTAAAATATCCATAAAGAAAAAAATCTGCTTACAGTTCTGTTTCATATGGTTGTTGAGAGATGTATCCATAGATTCAAAATCTTCAATAGATTACATAGTGAACAATAGGAGTGTGTGTCTGTCTGGTAAGTTGGACTCCTGAGAAAGACTGCCTAAATTTAAGTTAAAACAAGCCTAAATTGATAAACATTGGTATCCTACCACACGTGGCGTTGCTTTGTCACAGGCAGGGTGAGTTCAATTAATTTTTGTTCTATTTAACCCTGCATGCTATTCGTTTGTCTGTTATTACATGTCGGCCAGAGGCCAATCACTTAAATAGGTGTCTTTTGTTGCGTTTTAAGTTAACGTGAATGGTTTTAGGCCATTAAGCAGTCGGGACTGCTTGAGGCAAAGACACAGCCAAAGTTTGAAGCTAAGGTTATTGGAGTGAGTGTTTTGTGTTAACAACAGTGTGAGGCTGTTTAAAAAAAGTCTTTTTTCAAGGAGAAGGCCTGAGGAGTTTGAAGCTTTCAGTGGTTACTCTATTTCTGTTTTCAAAAAGACATTGCGTTGTGGATTACGGCAGGAAGTGCGACATTCGTGCGTTAGATAGACGATATTCTTCTGATTGTGTTTGGATAGCGTCCCATTTTGTCCCATAATAGCGTGTTTAAACAGAAGAGATGACCATACTGGCTCTTAAAGTCAAAACATTTACGTACATGGGTAGAGGGCTATGACGTAAGGGTATAGGGCCCATTTATCATTGTAAACTAAATAGAAATGTTATTTTAAACTACAGTGTTGTGTGTTGAATTTACTAGACAAAATATCACCCCACCATTATTTCAACTCCACTGTGAGAGCCACGAGGTGTTTTCTCAAATCCCTTTGTTCTTCAGGTCAAAGGTTGGAGAACCAGTTGCCATCTTGTCTTGACCTCATGTTCACAGTGAACCACACGGCAGTCGCCATTTCATGAAATGCTAATTGAAGTACTCTGTTTGCTTTAACACACTGAGGCTAGGCATTCCATCTTCTAAAGAACATCATACTTCTTGTCAGAGTTAGAACTATTGGAAGTACTTCTGCTGATAAAAGTGTATTTGCTGGTTTTGCGAATATTCTTGTTTTGCAAATGTGTTTTGGCGGTTATGTGCTGTGTTGTTTAACCATAGTGTAATGTTATTTCTATTTTAAAGATATTTTTAAGGAAAATAAGTTTCTCCTTGTTAACAACAAGTCAGTTTTTCAACAGCTATTCCCTAGTGGATTAAGCTGGAAATTAAAATAGCGCACTCTGGTGGTAGTACAGAATTATTACACAAATAGAAGAAACACCATAACATTGTGAAGTATAATTTTAAGTGTTATAAATAAACACATGCTTGATCGCCAAGATAGAATTGCAAGTGGTTTCTAATTATAAGAGAAGAAACTTTACATAATACTTTTTCAAACACCAATTTATTGAAGCTAACACAAGTAGTGACATTAGCATAATTTCATTCATTTCGGTATGCACTGTACACAGGAGATTTGTATTTGAACCATATCCATATTTCAAAGTCAAAACCATACACGGTACAACTTTATTTTAACATTTCATATTTTAATTTTGCATATTTTTTATATATTAATTAACTTTATTAATATTTTACCTAAAACTTTAAAAAAGATATATATAATTTAAAAAATAATTAATAAAACCTTGAGCAAATAAAAAAAAAAAAAGATTTAAAGTTCGGACGAACAGCAACGAAGGTGCTAGTCAGAAGATTAGTGCTTCATCTTTGATAAGTTAATAAATAATTAGAGAACATGTCACAAAAACAAACTAAGTTGAGACTAGACGCAGGGCCAGGCTCAACAGCAGATATCAAGGGAAGGATAAAAATCTGATCAGATGCTATAACAGTTCCAAATCTTAGACAAAAGACATGGAACCACATGGAGAAACTGTTGGAACAATGGCAAACGAGAGGACTGTATCCAGCTGATGATCAACCAGCACCAACGAAAGCCCATAGAAAAGCAGTAATTGACCATGAAAATTGAGAATACCTGCGAGAACAACAAGCATGGATCAAAGCCGGACAACCCCCTTGGTATGGACCTGCTAAAAGCGCCATAAACAGAGCTGAAAAAATAAAACCTAGAGTTACAAGTCTGGTACTCCATCTAAAATATGTCAGCCAAGAATCAACGAACAGCATGTATGTGGCTCAAGGAGCAGAGCTCACAGCAAAGGAAGATAAGAAAGAAAAGACAGAAGAAGCTCCAGTAATCCAACCTTCAAAGCTCCTTCCAAGCCTGACAGATGCGCCTCCTCCCTACATGACAGAAGAATACAGTTTCTTTCAACCCCCAATACAAGCTCCAACTCTAGGTGTTTTAGGAGGAGTATTGGAGTTGGACGGTCTCCCCACAGCTACACGTGTCAAAGACTTGGAGTATGAGGTAAGACTCCTATCTGGTGAGCTCAACAGAAAGATGGAAGAACTCAGCAAAAGTATGGAAGCACAACTCAAGAGAAGAGAAGGCGAAGGTTCTCCAGACACCACAACCGTAACTGAAGCTGGAAGACTCAAGAACTGCTCAACACTCACGCTACCGGTGATAGCGGCTGGAGAAGGAGGATTGAAATACCAATCATGGACTCACAGAGACATGGAAGCATTAGCGGCAAAACTACCTCCACTTACACAAGGAGGTCAGAATTGGGTGAATGATCTGGAGAAATACACAGTCCAAGACCACCTGTGCTTGGGAGACATGAGGGCACTGCTTGGACGGATAGAAGGAAGACTAGAGGCAAGAGCAGTGGATTCCAAGGCCAAATGCACCAACTCTCCAGATTACATTTTCTTCAACAAAGTCAGGTCGAGGCATTGGGCTGCCATTCGTCAAATCTACCCAACAACACGCATTTTACATGCCCTCAACAGCCTGAGAAAAGAACCGGGGGAAGACATGTATGCCTTCCTGAAGAGATGTGAAGGAGTGTGGGAGGACTGCACTGGAGAACGACATGACGTTTCACCGTCTGTCGTAATGCTGTGGAAGAACGCGGTCATTAACGCCCTTCCCCAATCAGTGCAAGCAAGCCTGGGAGATGTGGTGGCATTAGACGCTATACCCATAGAAGAATGGAGACAACATCTCATTTACCACGATATGAAATACCAAGCAACCCAGAGGGAAAAAGACGAAGAAATTAAAACATTACAACTAAGACTCTTGAAGATACAAATAGCTGAGAAAGATACCGAAGCTCATAAGAACAAGAAAGCGGCAAGGCAAATGGCAGCTACATCAGAGAAGGCAGTGCAGATTCCTCCAACAATTCAAGCTCAGGAAGAACCAGAGAATGCAGGGCAGACATCTCAAACAGTTGAATCTCAGATAGTGCCCAAGAATCAGATGGAGAACCAGGAGGTTTCCGAGGAGGCAGAGGCAGAGGAAAAGTTCTCCGGTTCGAGGGATGCTACATATGTAATCAGCTGGGCCCTTGGGCTAGAGATTGTCCACAACAACAAATGAAATACCCACCACATGCACCAAACAACGTCCCACCATGCAGTTTCCATGATGATGACGGAGGCAGGGGATCCCAGAGATGTCAAAGACGTACAGGATTTCCAAACATGAACCAAATGCCACAGACAGCCTGGTATCAACCACAACAATGAGGAAGCTTAGAGGACCGGACCATCAGGTGATGCATCTTCAGCACTAGAGTATTTTGAAATCCAGCTACATAGAGCCACATATGTCACCACAGGAGGGAGAGGTTGAATGTTATTTAAAAGATAATGAGTAGAATATTGCATTTACACATAGAGCATCCACAGATTAGAAGTAGCAGAGTAGAACATTTAGCAGACTATTTTTGTAATTATGAGAAGGAAAATACATTACGAGTGATGTTGTTCCCCCACACAGAAAACTATTGTGTCCACACAACTAGTGAGGTCAAGAAGACGGGCTTCCACCCAAAATATGCAAGGGGCGGCGATACACCTGACGTGAAGCTGTCCAGACCTGAAAACAGAAACTTGATTCTGCCGTGGTGAAGTCTGGCTACAAAGGGAGGTGTTCCAATAGGGTCGCTTGTCTCAAACCAGTGAAGAAGTCAACAAGAACCCAGCTGAACTAGAGAGTGACTGTTAGCGGGAGAACAGTGACGGAGCGACAGAGACTGGCACAACATTTTCCAGCCAGTACATAGATAGACCCCGTCAGAAGACCGGGGCTGTGTTTAAAGGGGAACTTCATTTATTCTTAGCCAGAAGTGCAGTTTTTAATCAAACAATTATGTGATTTATGGAGTCAGATTACATTTTTCTCATAAAAACAATTTTATAATCGGTCTGAAGTATCTTTTTTAAGGCATGAGCCGCAGATTAAATAACATAACACTGATTAAGAGCTTGGATGAAGAAGTTGTAGGGTTTTTATAACAGTTTCAAGAATCAGTCTTTATTTATTTATTCTTGAGTAACTTTACTGATTTATAGTGTAGTGCGTAAGGCAATATCTCATTTGAGTGAGGGGCACCAGCCCTTCATGCAGGTCACTCTCTGTGAGAATAGTTCATATTTTCCCTCCAGTTTGGAGAAATATTATTTTATCATATGTTAGTTCAGCAGTGTCAACCAATCCTCTAATCCTAGAATTATTGAGACGCATTAGCGACACCAGGGGTATTGTTTTTCGCAGCAACGATGATGCATAATACCAACAAAAGCCATTATTGAAACAAGTAAACTATTTTTTGTGTTAATGGCTGATTTTTTTGTGAATATGCATTTATACCATCAGAAAACCATAAATCATACGATATTTTTGTACCCCTTGTAGGTACAGGGAGAAGTTATATTTATTTAATGCAACGTTGTGGGTTTTCCATGTCCTGTTCATAATAGGGTAATCATTGCAATATTAATTGAGCATTTTATGCTCAAAGGAGGGAGTGTCATGATTATACAGATATGTTGATTCGGTGACGTTGTAGTTAATAAATAATAACATGTAGTTAACAATAGGTCTCATAACAACAAGAGGTATGCCGAAGCTTGGGCCTTCTCCAAGGAGGGAGTGGTCCAGTTTTAGATATTAGACAAATAGAAGTGGATGAATATGTCAGAACTCTGAGTAATATTATGCAAGTTTTGTCTACACAGGCTAGGAAAACTACAGAGATACCAGACGAGACACCAGAAGAGACTCCTGTTCGGCCAGGTGATTGGGTGAGGTTGAAAGTTCACAAAAGTCAGTGGGCTGATCCCCGGTGGTCGGAACCGTGAAAAGTTGTCACAAACTTCACACGCGCTCCGGTTTAAAGGTAAAGAAAAAGGAGCAAATTGACACCACCTCACACATTGTCACCCTTCACTGGCAACTTCCAGAACATTATTGGGAGTTAGGACTGATTTGGCAGAGCTGGAACAAAACAATACATAGAAATAAGATAAAGATAGAAACAGCTCAAAAGACAAATTGTCTATAGATTTTTATAGATTGTACATTAATGTGAAAACCAATTTTTTGTTTTACATCTGAAAAAGAGTCCAATTTTTTGTATATGTTATTTTTGTACTCATTATTTAAATTATGTAACGGACACAACCAGGGATAAAATAGAGATGATGATAAGAACAAAGCCAAACCAATTGTGGGGTCCCCGAGGGATAAGAGGCAGAATAGCATTGTTGATTGTGCTCATTACACTTGGCACCTTTCTGGTTGGAAGGGGAGTACAATATCGAGTAAAACATGGAACCATTAGTTCACTCATAAAGAATGCCCACATCACTAACAAGACTCCAGCTGTGTTTCAGAGACTTTCACTTATCCCCAGAGCCAAAAGATAAGCTGAGCAACAAGAGGAGGAGTTAGAAATACTCGTTTCCAAACAAGAGGCGGTTATAATCAAGATGATTCACCCCCCTATATGCAGTTCTTGTATCAAATGATGAGATGGGTTTAAGTGATCGGAATATGTAAGTGATGGGGATTTACAGATTAGGGGAATCTCTAAATACACTGGATCCATGTTTTAGTCTGTACCAGAAACACCCCCTGTTAAGCTATGAACAACCGACCGGTGACCTATCTGAGCACAATTATTGAAAATGATTGTTAGACACAGGCTACTAACCCACAAGTACAGCTTTGTACGTACAAACTCTATGAACAAGATTCCCCAGCAGATAGTGGCGACATTGCAGATATGTCCAGTCACAAAAGTTACTAAGGTTCTAAATAACAGTGGGATTTAAAGTGATGAAGAAAATATGGAGACGTTCTTTTATAGTGTGTGAAATATGTGGTGCTTGAAACATGTAGGTATTTAAATGTATAGAAGAAAATGGTTTCCTGAAAGAGTTAATTGGAGTAAACATGTTACAGTGGGTGAAAGCAATGTTTAGGGATATGGTAAAATTATTAGTAGACATGAATTGTGTTTAGATGACATTTAACAACTAAGATGGATAGTAAGATTAGGAAAATAGAGTGGAAAAGGTTGGATTTATTTTACCTCAGTGTGTTAGAATTAACTATAGATAACGCGTCTCGAGATCTCTCTCTCTCTATCTATCCTCCCGCTACAACCCCAACTTCCGAGCAGACAAAAGACCTCACCACGGAAGACTCCTCCTCCTCCATCGAACAGACAGAGAAGCAGAGCTGAACCATCTCCAACTGAGGAATCCAGAACTACAGGTGACATAAAAAGGCACACTGTCATCGGTCCCCCACAGGACATGAAGTTCCAAGCTGAGCCACAAGATTTGGGCACAAGAGCAGAGTGTGGGACATGAGAGCGGAATACGCCCTCCATGCAACAAGTAGAGACTGTAAAGGAGGAGATGAAATGCAAAGCAGATGGGACACTGAAAAGAGTTACAGCGGAAGAATCCAAGAGCAGATGGACTGAGGAGAAGGTGGACGGAGGAGAGGAAAGGACGGAGGAGTTGGCATGGTCCGGCAGAACGTGAGGGGGTCGTGGCTTGACAACCAGAGGGGGAGAGAAGGAAAACGGGAGTGAGTGAGTTTACACATAAACACACGAAAAATACGTAAAGAAAAATATTTATTAGCCATGAATTAATCAATTGATGAATTTATAAAGAGGAAACTATTAAATAACCCTAAAAACACACTGAGGGTAGAACATATTATTCAATCTTTTCATCATATGAACAAATTATTCTTTAAGAGATTTTTATTCACGTTTGAATTTGGGGAAGATTTAACTTGTTACAGTATAGACCTACAGTTTAAAGGGATGGTTTTAGTAACCACTCTATAAAAGCAGACAAATCTTTATTTGTATGGAAAATGTTAAAGGTAGAGCTAGTACCAAGCCAAAGACAGTATTCCACACCAGAGTATTGATTTCTCCATTGTAGCATGGTTATTACCACAGGATAACTGTTAAGGAGGAAATAATATTTGTTTGTCGTCCAAGATGTAGAGTTTTAAAAAGACACTGGGCAAAGAGCGATAGCAAAGTTTAATTTTTTTAAAACTAATATAATTGGGAGTAATACATGGGGGGTCTTGGATCACTCATTGTGATGGTGCATATTTGTTCAAACAAATATCGTTCAGGGAGAAGGGGTCGCTCAACCCACCCTGCAGATGTTTTAAATCTGACTTGCAGCTTCACAGGGAGCGCACGGCACCAGAGTATGAGGTTTTAAAAGACACCATTTAATCAGGGATGACCTGACAATTAGAGATGTTATTTAAAGGAGAAACATACCTGCCATAAGTGTAAATTCCTGAAATAAACTACAAACCATTAATGAAATGACTTCTGTTTTAAAATCCTTGTTAAAGGAGGGAGTAATTATCACATGCTCGGGCAACCAAGGTTCCACACACTGTAAAAGGGGTTAGCATAGCTATTTAAGTAGACCAGAATTGAAAATAAATTAGTATAATGAGTTATTGATATTCCACCGGTTCTCACACCATTTCAGGGATTTTATCACTGCATTAGAACAGACCACCTGAGTAGGAACTTTTAAGTGATGAAATTCTACAACTGTTGTAACTGACCAAAATCTTCTCCCAGAAATGACTGTCTAGAATGCCGTACCCCAGAGTAGAACGCACAACGGCCCCTTCTAGAGAACATATTACTTTTATACCTTAAATGGAATGAAAGGAGGGAGGGTACATTTCTCATGAGGAGATAATTACAAATGCTAGCAGAACAAGACGACCAACCCCCGTATACAGATGTTGATGACAATGATGAGTTAGTTTAAATGATATGGATGTTCGGAGATGAGATTGATCAATGAATGTACAGCCGATGTGATTCTTTAAATGATGAAATCATGTGAAGAAGTGAGCAAAATTAAAATGCTTAAATGGAGTGAATCCATTTCAATTTACTTCATACTATTCCAAGATAGTATATTTTTATTATTCCGATTAATTTTACACTATTCTAAGATAGTCCATTTTATTTGACTTTATTATTTTATACTACTCCAATATGGTAGATTTCATGTTCTATAAATCATTGCTATTCTAAAATGGTTTGTTTCTTTTCACTTTGTAAAAACAAGTGCCTTAACACTGAGCGTGGTATGAGAACGGTTTCTGTGAAAGGAGGGAGGAAGAAATGTTCTGATACCAAGCCATTGCTGCTATTTTGAAGAATGATATTGAATGCAAACACTAGAAGTTATGCACAAGGGACAACTTTTAGGTTTGAGCCAGGCAAATAATTTATTTTGTATTTCTGTAAAGTTAAGCCTGTTGAACCATTCCATTTAGATTGTATGTTTGTGATATGAGATATGTACTATGCGAAGTTCAGATGAAGAACTCATTGATTTCAGTATTATACACACCTTTTAGGTGTGTAAGGAGGGACTGTTAGAAATTTTAAATCAATGTTTTGATGGTATAATGTAGTTTAAACTTACTGTCAAGTTAAATGCTCTTTTATACTGAAAAACCAGAAATTCTTGTGCACAAGCAGTTAAGCTTTTATTCTGAAAATCCTTCATCTACGGTTAGCATTTAGCATGTGGCTAATATACGATTTCCTAAAGAGGTGAATTGAGTAGCGAAATGACGTGGTGTGGTGAAAACCGAAACCTACTGATTTAACACTACAACTATAGATGTCGAGATACTACCATGCTGAATATTAAATGAAAGTACAGTTTATTTGAATACACTATTGTTTACAGACGAGAGTAGCATGTGACAACGTCCGGAATGACCGGAAACCAAACCAGCCGTGAAGCATTTTCTTTATGTTTTAGAGTATTGATTACAGCGTTTAGAATGTGTTACATGAAAAGTGATGAAAGAGAATATGAGGAGAAAAGGCGTGTTAAGCATATGTTGAAGGTGAAAAGAACCAATCCTCTGTTTTAAATGCAACAACGGACATTAGAGGCGAGGCGAGCCGGCTGGCGGGGAGGAGCCAGCAGAGGATATATAACGGCACCGACTGGGGGATTCGCCCTTCTCTTCTTGCTCAGGAGAGCCAGATCACAGCTGTTTTCTGCCGGAACAATGTTCTGTCTGTAACACCACCGTGCCTTTTTTAATTAAAGTATCCCATTTGAATCTTTTCAGAGACTCCATTTAGTCTCATTTTAAAGCTTCTTTCCTGGACGCGAGAATAAAGAACATATTTAACAGCACCTGCAGGCCGCAGAGGGGCGGCGTAGTTTCGGGCGACGAAGACTGCTGCTCCGGGGGCGAGGGCGGCGAGTCAGGCGGGAGTAAGCTAGTGTCCACAACGGAGGGTAACGTGATGTCCCCATCTGACCTGTTGCTACTGTCTGCAGTAGATGCAGTGTTGCTGGCGTTTAGTGATGGTTGCTTTAACCATTTTCGTATTTGATTATCCACAGATGTGTGTCACTGCTGTGGAAGCACTTTTGAAATGATGCACGCGCAGCGGAGCAGGTCACGTGCACCTGACACAATTTGTTGTTTGTATTTTTCGCTCTGTTCTCTTTTTTGAATAGAGGGTGCATAACATTCAACTTCCCCGAAGATCCCGACGCGAAGCCTGAAGGGTAAACACACCAGGTTTATTAATCTACCCGCACAATTTGTCTGGTGTCGGAATGTCTCGCTATGTTAGTACATTCAACAAAACACCATTTAATTTCGGGTTAAAATGTGTTGTAACTGCGTTACTGAGCATTGTAACGCGTAATATATTACCCAAATTTTATTAGTAATGCATTACATTACTTCGTTGCAGCAAAAAGTAATATATTACTGTAACTCCGTTACTTTTGTAACACACTTCAGGTTAGAATATCACATGTAGCTATTTTAATCACCTCTCAAACTACCTAAACTAGTTATAGATATGTTTAGTTTTACTGTCGGGTCACTCATTACTGGATCCGCTGGTATAATGGATTGCCCGATCGGGCAACCAGCAGGTGAGGCTTCATGGCCCTAGCTAAATACTAGATGGCCCCGGGCCATCGGGCAGCCCTTAATGTCGAGCCCTGGCCTACTGTAAGTTAAGAAATAATTCCAATATGTACATCTTCGGATGTAACAACAATAACATTATAAATAGAAACATAGCTGAACATGGTATTGCACATTTAGCTTTGAGTATTACTGACCTGAGATGTTTTTATTTCATGAATTAAGGTGACTGAGGCTTTGGGATGCAAACTCATCTGTATGAAAAAGGTGACAAGGATCCGAGCCCCCGGCTCCCCCACCCCACGGAATATCGGCTTTAAAATTAGGAATAACAGAGGATTTCACCAGAACAACTAAAGCAGCAGTGTTAATAATAACAGAAACGCCAAAGAGTCACATCTAATAGAAATAAATAAAAGCATTTATTTTAATTGTTTAGCAGTCAGTTTATAATTTTGGCAGCACTGTTGAGCATTTTGAAAATGTATTTTCATGCCTCTGTGCAAGGCTTAGTCTTTCTATCTTTATAGCCACATGGTGTAAAGTAACTAAGTTCATAAACTCAACAATTACTATACTTGGGCACAATTTTGAGATACTTGTACTTTATTTAAGTATTTCAATGTTTTGCTACTTTGTTCTTCTACTCCACTACAGTTCAGAGGTACATGGTGTACTTCTACTCCACTCCATGTATTTAATACCTTTAGTTACTTTACAGATGTGGATGAATGATGTGAAATATAATCAAGTGTTAAATCAGACTTTAGTTCCACCTGGAGTAAATCCACAAGCTACCCTGCAGTATACAAAGTCATTCAAACTAGCTGCACCTTTACCAGCTTTGAGAACACTTTCATGATCAATCATTATAAAACATATCATATATATTATTCTGAAATGGACCAATCTGCACAATGACTACTTTTACTGTCGCTACTTTCACTATATTTTGATGAGAATACTTTTCTACTTTCACTTGAGGAACATTTTGAATGCAGGACTTTTACTGTAACAGAGTATTCCTACACTCTGGTACTTCTACTTTTACTCAAGTACGAGATCTGAGTACTTCTACTTTTACTCAAGTACAAGACCTGAGTACTTCTACTTTTACTCTACAAGATCTGAGTGCTTCTACTTTTACTCAAGTACAAGATCTGAGTACTTCTACTTTTATTCTAGTACAAGATCTGAGTGCTTCTACTTTTACTCAAGTACAAGATCTGAGTACTTCTACTTTTATTCTAGTACAAGATCTGAGTGCTTCTACTTTTACTCAAGTACAATATATATATATATACTCAGTGCTTGAATTGGGCCGGTACTCACCGGTACGCAGTACCGGCACTTCTGATTTTTACCCATGTGGTACCGGCACTTCTTAGTAAAATGCATTTTTTCTCCAGTAAAATGCCGGTACTCAGCCGCCGGCAATATACGTATATATTGTAAACGCAACGCAGCGCAAATGTGGGTCTGACTCTGCCTCACAGAGGGTGACTGACTGTCTACATGACGTGGCCTGCCAACATTGCCACTTTCATACAGATCATACTAATGCCCTCGATTGGTCTCTGTGTGTCATTCAAGCTCGGGAGGGTGTGTGTTGGTGTATGTGTGGCGCGAGCGAGCGAGAAAGCGCGCGCACCGGTTACGTGTATTGTTGTTAGCATCTGGTGCTAGCTAGCTGCGCTAACGGATATAAGGAGCTGTTTCAACAACAAGGTGGAGGGAGAATCCTTTGCTGTCAGACTGAGAGGCTGATAACTACAGCTCTGGTGAGGTAAATTACTCTCTGAGTCTTTAGATAGTTAACTTAGTTTAAGTTATCTCAATGGGTCTCAAACGGTTCGGTCACTATTTATGTAAACACATATTTCCATTTGAGGGGGTAGTGATTTGTAAAATATGCATGAATAATACAAACAAAATGTTAACTAGGTGAAAAAAGGTAAGATAAACTTGTTGAGAGCTAAAACTAGTCTTTGCTGTTGCCTCAAAGAGGAGCAGGGGGGAGACGAGGGAGACAGGAGAGGCCGATTCAGGAGCCCAGACACACTCACAACTATAAATGAACCAAAAACAAATAAATAAACAAGTTTCAATGTTTTTTCATATTGGATATTGTATGTTATTGGTTATGGCCATGTACTTATGATTTAATGATTATTTAAATGTATACATTTTTGTTTCATATGGGTGTAGTCTCTTTATTTCCCCCTCAAAATGCACCAGATTGATGCATTTAAGTCCAACATTTAAAAACAACTCTTACCGGGGGAGCATGCCCCCGGACCCCCCTATAAGATTTGAGGCCCGGCCCCACTGTTCCCAAATAGATTTGCAAATTGTTTTAAATAGTAACCCATCTCCATATGTTTCTTTTTGGGTAGTAGATTTAAACTAGAGGGCTATCACTTTGTGCAGCAACGCTATTGACAAATAAATCCAGCAAAATGGCACAAAAAACTGGTAGTGGCCTCAGGGACGAGGAGTCATTTAACCAGCCAGTAGGAGTCAAGCTTTACTTTATTTTATATCCATAAAGAAAAAGTAAATATTTTTACAGTTGTTTCATATGGATGTTGAGAGGTATCCATATATCTCTTCATTTTGCTCTCAAAGTGCACCAGATTGATGCATCTAACTTCAATATTTAAAAAAAAAGAATACCGAGGGAGCATGCCCCCGGACCCCCCTAGACTAGAGGGTGTCAGGTCCACTCCCCACTTATAAAAATAGCACTTTACCACTGCACCCCCTCTAATCTCAGATGCACCCTGAGTGATTTTGTTTAAGTACAGTGAGCCTTTCTAAAATATACAGAAAAGAGACAAACCCACCAGCATTATATGATATACTATGACTTTGTGCCAAATACTTGTTGCTGATTTAGAGTACTGGCACCTTTTTTATTCCAATTCAAGCACTGTATATACTTATACCACCTCTGTTTATAGCCTATGAAAAAAACTATTAGAAATAGAAGGCTAAAGCTAACGTTAGCAGATAGTGACAATATATGCAAGCTAGCTAGCTCAACGATTCCTTAAATAATATTGCCACAGAAAAACTTTTCAGTTCACATCACGCTCTGCCGCTCCGACAGGGAGCTCTGCTCTGAACACCTGAATGGCCCGTTCTAACAGCTGTTCACCAGCGGTCCAGTCTGTGCCACAGTGACTCCGGACGCGCAGCTAATATTAACGAACGCACCCGTAGGTAATGTAGCTGCTGAAGCTAGACCATCATCTCGGAGCAGCAGAGCCTTATTATACATCCATGAGAGCAGAGCCGACAGGCAGGAAGACTCGAGCACACAGCTCGCACTTCATTATAATATATAAAAAAAGAACACCATGCGTGTCATGATGGCACATAACAGCTCACGGCCGCAAATTACTCCGGGTTCCAGACCCCCCCATACCCCAAAAATATTTTTATTGCAGATCTACATGAATCACACAAACGGCCTATTTTGGATTCAAAAGGGCGAATTTCAACAAGTTTGAATCAAGCACAACTGAAACATAACATCTGAAACGATGTAACAACATAATACACTTTGATGCAGCTTGTGATGTGAGGAGTGAGGGACACGGCTTAGAACGGGCGTGTCGCCTGGCAGGACAGGAGAGTGTGCACCAGTCTGCCTTGATCTATGAATTCATGTCTGTGACACTCACTGCTGCCCACAGCTGTTTTATAGAAGGAAAACCTCCTTCACTTCATGAAAGTGTTTTAACCACACACACCTCTACACACACACCTCTGGACACACACACACACACACACACACACACACACACACACACACACACACACACACACACACACACACACAGTCTGAATGAAACGGCAGCTCTCAGCTGTGTATTTACACAACTAATGGCCCATCAACCACAGCTCTCTCCCCCCTTCCCCCCGATCTTTCTTCTCCAGCAGCTAAATTAACTGTATGTTACTCTGAGTGACAAGCTTACAATAGACACAACACTGTCATTGCAAGTGACCCTCAGTTAGTTGACTGTTATGTTCAACTGCTAAATTCGTTACTGATAAAAAAGGGCTTCTACTGTACCTAATTACCTTAACACTAGAACCGCCAGAGGTTTTTGTATAAGCCTACCTAAAACCGTCAAATCCCGCTATTAGAATGCAATTTTTAACAACATAGGGTGCTACATAACACACTTTCAGGAAAAGTCACGGACTGGGAGACTTTGATATTTTATTGAAAAAAAGTTACATTGCACACACACAACACACATCACACAAATTGACCCGATTGGTGGTTCTAGTGTTAAATAAACTCACTAATGAATTAAACCAGTTCAGATCTGTTTTTTAAATCAAATCTGACGGCACGCAGTTAGCTCTGATCACCTATGATAAATGCGCCACACCTAATCGCTGGCCATTCGACCACAGAGCTCCCTCTATACAAATCAAACTGGAGACGGTGTGAAAGCACCTATTGTTTTAAATAATGGTCGAATGTGACCTGTGAGCCTTCTGAATTACCGTGGGACAGCACATTCTAAACTAAAATGTTCAATCAATAAAGTAACATCTTATCTTATCTTAATAATATCTTCATATTAATAATAATAATAAATCATACAGAATGTGTCCGAAAGGGAGCAGGAGGAAGCAAACACAAAAATATACAAAGTATTAGCATAACAAATAAAGAAGTGTAATGTAAACATTTACATTATAATTATGATTATTTAATATATAAAGACTATATATTATTGAATTACAAGATTAGATATACTTTACTTGATCTAACATATTGATGTGTTCAAATGCTCTTCAAAACATAACTGAAAGTCCATGAAACTTGTCTTTCTGTATTTGTGAATGAAGCGCCATCTCCTGGTTAAAACCTGAAATTGAAAATCTGGCAACGCCCTCTTGGAAAATAGTGGGAGGGCTTAACATTCCTCTATACTGGTCTTAGGCAGGTCGTAGGCAGGAAGCTGTAAAATGGAGTCTGAAATGAAGTGCTACATCTGTAGTATCTGTCCCCGGCTGTTTGAAGAGCAAGCATGGGAAACAAAAGACAGTGTTTATCTCTTTGCATCCAGCTAGTCACACACACAGTTACAATCACACTCCCTGTAATTGACATAATTAATAGATAGTTTAGCTTCTCACCATAATTTGCTGTGGCCCACTGATGTTAACGATCGTAACTGAAAGGCTGCCTGTCAAACGTAAACATTCAGCCACGTGACTCGCAAACTCTCGCAAGAGTTTTACACAAGACGGATCCTTTCTAGCCATAACCCTGCAGCGGGCGCTGACATTGGCGCCCGGTGATCATCAGATTTGATGACGCTGATTGGCTAAAATTATGTTTCGGAGCCATAGTTTACAGATAGCAACAGTCAGCTGCTAGTGGCTACTGCTGCACTGGTTGAGGGCTCCTCTCTTAGCGCCCAGACGAGAGAGGGTAATGATACACGGGCAAGGCCACGCAGGAAACATGTGACTTATCAGTAACTTTAGACATCGTAACACCATTTTAAACGAGATTTTATTGTAGATTATACATTTTACTGATACAAATTATATAATATTTACCTTGTTCATTAAAAATTAAAATTAAAAATATATATTTAAAAAAATATATATATTTTTTAATTTTAATTGTTTAAATTTTTATTGTGGGAAGAGGTGGGGCTCTTAGAAAAATCTATGATGCATGTGTATTATCCTCGCAACTACAGTCATTAAATGTCCACTTTTGTGTAAGGTTTGAGGGTGTGGTTCTGCAAGCCTCAATTACAGATTCGCCTGTCGCGGCGCGCGCAGAGGCTTTTTAGTGGGCGCGTCACCGGGATGCCAGGGGTGGTTCTCACGGGAGGAGGAAGCGTATGTGTGGTGAATGCGGGTATTCAGCGGGATATTTAAGTTTCCTCAGCATGTCTATACAGTATATGTTCAAATGCAACGGGGGAAGTAACTGAAAGTAACCGTATGTGGATATTGCATCGACCAACCTCGAAGCACGTCTCCCTGGAGAGGAAGCGCACAGTGAGAGAGATTCTCTCCAACACAGGGTGAGATCGCTCCTTTGTGCCACGCCGATCATCGTGTTTTCCTTTTTTGTGGATTATAACCTGAAAAGGCCTACAAACATTTCTGTTTTTGCCGCCGACAGGCGCAGGAGTAACAGCCTTTTTTTTGTATCAATGAACTACACTATGGCCTGGATTAGGCAGTAAAGACAATTTCAATGTATCGCGAGTGGACTTTTTATTGGGTTTTATTTGTTTTGTTTGGCTCGAAAAACTCTGAATACATTTGAATAACGCAGAAAACCTGTCTTTGTTTATTTTGTTAATGTGTGCATATAGACTTTGGTTAATACATTTCCGTGGGGACTATTTTGTGGGAAGAGAAGATTATCCGTTTATTATTTCTGTTTACCTTTTATAATATTTCATTCAAGAACCCCTTGTGCGTTTAATTAACACAATTATTTTTAGATAGTTGGTCGTTACATGTCTGTCCCATAGAAGAACATGACAGCGCAGCGCAACTATATACTACGGACGTGACTGCCCTGGCAGTGACATCAACATAGCCTGCTTGTGCTACCATTCTTTCCCCTCAAAATATAGTTAAATAACGAAACTTGGAAATAGTGCCAATCCATACAAAGTGTAACCACATCATGTACATATGAAAGCAATCTTTAAAAAATAACAGCGTTGGTTTAATCTAGCTCTATTTTGACCATGTTCGTGCGGTTTTTGCCATAGAGAAGCATTTCCCCGGAAGTGCGTTTTGAACTATCCCGGCATACATAAACCACGTGACCGGCTGGCGGTGACATCAAAGAGTGTCGTAACTCTTTCTCTCTAGGGCTCTGCCCCTGCCTATATGCCGTGAGCTGATTATCGAGCCTTCATTGTAACAGTCGTGGGTGTACTGTGTGTTTGCGTGTGGGGAGTGTTGCAGTAGAACATTCCACTGACCAAACCGTTTGAGACCCACTGAGATAAATTAGACTAAAGTGAACTATCTAAACCCTCAGAGAGTCCTTTAGCTCACCTGAGCCTCTCAGTCTGAGAGGAGAGTCCTCTCCTCCAGCTTGTTGTGGAACAAACAGCTCCTTATGTCCTTTAGTGCAGCTAGCTAACCAGATGCTAACAACACGGTCCTTGCTGGCACCGGTCTCTCTCTCTCTCTCTCTCTCTCTCTCTCTCTCTCTCTCTCTCTCTCTCTCTCTCTCTCTCTCTCTCTCTCTCTCTCTCTCTCTCTCTCTCTCTCTCTCTCTCGTTGTGAGTGGACCGGTGAGCGTAGCAGAGAGCGTTTGTTTAGAGTTTGCAACTTTTCAAACCATTGTTAACAATTCACTTTTCTCTGGGTGATAGTTGATGTCTTTGTGCATCACTTCACCGACTTTGGGTTTTGTTGGTGGTTTTGTTTGGTTGCACTGGTGAATTGTTTGCCTAATTGTTTGCCTAATTGTTTGTCTAGCGGCTGCAGCTGCAGTAACGCCGCCCGGCTTGGCGTTCCGTGGCAGCTGCGCTGGGTTAGAGAAGCTGACTCGCCAACACGCCATCAAGCTCTCTCCACCTGTCGGTGTGTCGGTGGAGGAGTGTGGTCTGGCTGTGGGGGCTGTGGTGGGATATGGCAGAGTTAAATCTGCCTCCTGCATGAATAGTGCAGTGGTAATTTTTTTAGACTGCAGTGAGAAAGCTAACCAGCTGGTGGAGAGCAGGCTAGTGATTAAAGGGATGCTGTTACCCGTGCTAACCCTTGTCACTCCAGCTAAAAAAGTCATCATCTCTAATGTGCCCCCGTTTCTGAAAAACGAGTTGTTGGAGAGAGAGCTGGCTCGACACGGGCAGCTTGCGTCTCCCATTAAGTTGATCCCCCTGGGCTGTAAATCCCCACACGTCAAGCACGTTCGATCTTTTACGAGACCGGTGCTTATGGTCCTGAAGAATGATGAAGAGGATCTGAATCTGGTTCTCACGTTCAAAATTGATGATTTTGTGTATACTGTATATGTTACGTCTGACATCTTCAGATGTTATGGTAGTGGAGTGGCAGGACACCTGATCCGCGCGTGCCCGGAGAGGGTGGGTGACGCACCCACTGTGTCCGTGCTCGCAGCGGGACCGACGGTGTCCGCGGCGGAGCCGCTGCCGTTTGCCTTGTCCGAGGCCGGGCCGCCGGTGTTCCGGATTAACTGGTTCCTTCGTTAACTGGTTTCCCGATCAACTGGTTCCCGATCAACTGGGGTGATTTTCGATCGCTTCTTATGTTGTTTACATACATCTTTTGTTATATTTGGCTCGATAAGAAGACTTTGATGCACATTCAGTAGGCCTACCAGTGTGTGAGGTTGTGGTTACGATGGAGATATCCGGACGCGAACAGCGGGGACTACATAAAGAAAAACGAGTTGACTGGGGAAGTCTCTTCAAAACATTGCGAGCTCCAATAAATCATTTAAACCAGCTATTGTTGCCAGACTTATGACTGAATATCGTTCTTAATGTGATACCAAGTCCATCTGAGACCTGTGTACACCTTCAGACAGCCTCCAAGTGAAGCACATGTTGTTTACTCAGAGTTTGAAAGCAGCGTGGAGAAGTCTTCAGCTGTGGTAATCCGCTCGAATAAATCCTTAAAACCAGCTATTGTTGCCCGGTTTATCACTGAATATCGTTCCTAATGTGATACTAAGTCCATCTGAGACCTGTGTACACCTTCAGACAGCCTCCAAGTGAAGCGTACGTTATTTACTCAGAGTTTGAAAGCAGCGTGGAGTCTTCAGCTGTGAACTGTAAATTGTAATCCTCTCAGGTAAACATCCGCCCAGGTAAAAATGGGATCCGGCCAGGTTAAACTGTGTTACGACTTCTGTGGCTATCTACCAGCGATCATGTTTAATATGAAAGACTACACACACATTTATCCCTTATAAAAACAGTATTCTCTGTACATCCATCGCTGTGTGGTTTGGATCCCAACAATCATCTGTCCCAACTATGGTGTGCCCTTAGCACACCATAGGGGACGTGATGCCTATGCTGTAAAGTATTTTATTTTGGTGAGTCTGTCGCAAGACAGAAAAGACAGCCAGTATTGCTAGAATATAAACCTTTTTTTAATTGCATTCTGTTTCTAGCGCAACAGCTTTGGTCCAGGTTTACATCCTATCAGCTACTGCATTAGAAGACAGCAACAGGAAATGGGGGGCCTATTTAAAAAGTTAGTGTTTAAAAATGTCTAAAATAAATAAATATTATAGCATAATGTTGCATGGCAAATGTAATGACACACATGGCCTGATTTGCATATTGGAACTTTATGTGTGCACTGGAACACATTTATATGTACAATTAACAGTTATCACAACATAATGTGGGCTCGCAGGCTGATGAACTAGGATATCTGATCTTGGTGGGTCTTAATGAGGCTTGATACAGACCTCAGTCACTAGCCTATACTATTTCTCAGCAAATGCCTACTATAATATGTATATTATAAGTGTAGATACATTCGCTCACATTATAAATGATGGTCGGGTTGCATCTTTCTGGAACTTTTTAACAAGGTTCATCCAAGACATTAAAGTGCGGTGGTCTAATACTTTCTGTGTATCCGTGGCGCACCAATATGGCCCGAGTGATTTTTGCTGTTGGGACTGGGGTTTGAGTCCAGCATTAACTTTTTTGTTATTTTCATGTCGATGGACACTGAATATTATGTTTGAATAGAGGATTCCTAATATTGTTTGCCGAGACCAACATTAATGACCCATAAGCGTTTTAAAGTCTAAGTATCCCTGCACATGCAGCAATGACATTTCTGCTGCTATCTTTGCAAAACGAGTTAACAGTTACATCTTATCTGGATGAGTGCTGCAGAATACTGTTTTTATAAGGGATAAATGTGTGTGTAGTCTTTCATATTAAACATAATCGCTGGTAGATAGCCACAGAAGTCGTAACGGAGAGGATCCTCACGCTGGGCCAGGTGGTGGAGGTGTGTGGCCCCCGCCTGGACAACGCTGCAGGCCTGGCCTCACGTCTGAGCAGCCTCCTGCTTCCTGCTGCAGAGGCACTGATCGCTGCTTACTGCAACGGATTGAAGTCTCCAAATGACAATGACTCTTTTCCAGAAATGCTTTTCTTGATCTCAGTTGTGAGGGGGTTTTTTTGTGTGAAAGTTAAACAATGTTACTGATTTTAAGTTTAGCACCATGTCAAACAAAACGTTTATTATTTGGTGATAATGTGTGTGTCTCTCTCTCTCTCTCTCTTTCTACCACATATCCACATGGTGGGAAGTGCCTTACAGCAGGCTGTGTATTCAAAATACTGTAAAAGAGAGGTAAAAGACTATTTTTCTTCCCCATCTTTGATTTCTGTTTATATTAATGCTTATGTTTGCTTGTATTCATCTTCTTTTGACCTTTTATGCTTCAGGAATCAAATCAGAATAGATGTTTGATCACAGAACACATGTGGTTATCATTGACATCAGTATCTTGTTCAACAATGGATTATCCGTTTATTATTTCTGTTTACCTTTTATAATATTTCATTCAAGAACCCCTTGTGCGTTTAATTAACACAACTATTTTTAGATAGTTGATCGTTACATGTCTGTCCCATAGAAGAACATGACAGCGCAGCGCAACTATACTATGGACGTGACTGCCCTGGCAGTGACATCAACATAGCCTGCTTGTGCTTCCATACTTTCCCCTCAAAATATAGTTAAATAACGAAACTTGGAAATAGTGCCAATCCATACAAAGTGTAACCACATCATGTACATATGAAAGCAATCTTTAAAAAATAACGGCGTTGGTTTAATCTATCACTATTTTGACCATGTTCGTGCTGTTTTTACCATAGAGAAGCTTTGCCCCGGAAGTGCGTTTTGAACTATCCCGGCATACATAAACCACGTGACCGGCTGGCGGTGACATCAAAGAGTGTCGTAACTCTTTCTCTCTAGGGCTCTGCCCCTGCCTATATGCCGTGAGCTGATTATCGAGCCTTCATTGTAACAGTCGTGGGTGTGTGTGTTTGCGTGTGGGGAGTGTTGCAGTAGAACATTCCACTTACCAAACCGTTTGAGACCCACTGAGATAACTTAGACTAAAGTTAACTATGATTTCTGTTTATATTAATGCTTATGTTTGCTTGTATTCATCTTCTTTTGACCTTTTATGCTTCAGGAATCAAATCAGAATAGATGTTTGATCACAGAACAGATGTGGTTATCATTGACATCAGTATCTTGTTCAACAATGGAAAATGTGTTAAGTATTCTTAATGTTGGTGTATTTCAGAGTCTGTCTGCACTCCAGAAAATGTCTTCATAAAGCACACTAAAAAGCAACACTTTGAACAAAGTGATGTACAGAGAAGGTAGCTGACAAAACATTTATCACAAACAAAAGACACATAAACATCAATAGACACAGCTGATAGGCACACATAAACCACATGGAGAGGATTCAGAGTTTGGACAGATCAGAGTGGACTGGGGGGGCTTTATTCTCTACTCACACTATTCATTCCAATGTCCAGCTTTGACAGTGATACAGTTTAGTTTGCAGCTCTCCAACAATGTAATACAGCCTGTAGTTTCTCCATGAAACAGATGTTCTGCATTCTTTTCTGTCAGTTTGACTTTTGAGTTTCCAGGACTTTCAGCAGTACATTGCACTTGGGCTTTATGATGTTTCAAGACATTCATTTCACATTTCTGCAATTCCTTTAACAGTCATCATCCTCATGTGTTTTCTGCATGAAATCCTGTACTAGATCATTTTTTGGTGTAGCATTACAGTTGTATTATTTATTCTATCTAAACGTTATTCTGCTGTATCATCAATATATGTGCAACAAAATATGCAGTGGTTGCTTTATTTAAGTATGTTCTTTTCTTTTTTTTACAACAATACAGGAAAGTATTTCAGATTCATACCCTGTATATACATATGAATATCACATATGCCACTCAACCCGAACCCTCCTTCACACCTGAACCACAATGAACCATAATTATGGGTCATTATAATACAGAGGGCCAGTTTGCTGAAGCACAGAAATGTGTGTGTGTGTGTGTGTGTGTGTGTGTGTGTGTGTGTGTGTGTGTGTGTGTGTGTGTGTGTGTGTGTGTGTGTGTGTGTGTGTGTGTGTGTGTGTGTGTGTGTGTGTGTGTGTGTGTGTGTGTGTGTGTGTGTGTGTGTGTGTGTGTGTGTGTGTGTGTGTGTGTGTGTGTGTGTGTGTGTGTGTGTGTGTGTGTGTGTGTGTGTGTTAAAAGGGGTTTATGCGGAGTCCTGTTCCGAGAGGGGAGAAAGGGTTTGCCTTTGCCCACATTAGTGCATCATTAAGAGAGATGGCTGATTTACCGTCCTCCAGGAGAAATACTGGACCCTGCACACAAACAAATAAGACAACAAGAAACATCACAAGTTGTCAAGACATGTGAGTGTAGATTCGCACAAAGCAATACACTGAAGGAACACACACCTGTATTCTGTTTCCAGTGAAGCAGGACAGCTGAACATCTGAGTGGCTGGGCAGATTGGAGCCTGTCACATAATCTGCTCCACACAACACTGAAGCAGACACATGTTGTTCTGGTTAAACATTTATCCTAATCTCATTTTCCTATCATCAACTTTCACACAATACATAATCCATATTAATATGGAGCCTAGCAAAACTGAAATTTGCATCATTCATTTTTCCCTGTCAGCACTCTCCACACATCAGCAATTATCAGGATAATGTTCATCAGGGCAATAAACTGCACCGGGGGCTCCAGCTCCTGACAGACCCCCCGGTACCAACACTTCAACAAGATCCAAGAGCCACAGCAACATGTAATATCTGTCTGAGCGGTGTTTTATTTCTATAAAATCCCCTCAAACTATGTTTAGAACTGTTATTTATACCAGAGTCTGTTGGCGGGATTCTCCTCTGGACGCAGATGAATTCTTCTCTTTGACACTCTGAAGGAGAGCTGTTAGAAACACAGAGACAGAGGTACAATTGTGAAGTGATGCATATGCACATAAGCAATGTAGAGGCGTCATATTGATAATGACAGTCACATCTCCCAGGCAAATTAAAACAAATGGTTGAATGTTCAAAACATACAGTATGTACATAGGATGTCGTGGGTGACCCTTTATACTTCTTTAAGAAAATATGAAGGATCAACATCCTCCCTCTCAACTTTAAACGTGTCCACTATTGCAGCCCCCCCCCCCCCCCCCATTTCCCATGATGTGCCTGACTATGTTTATCCACTGATCATTCAAAGTGGGTTTGCTACTCAATGTAGTCTAATTGCAGTCTGACCATCTTTGTGTGTGTGTGTGTGTGTGTGTGTGTGTGTGTGTGTGTGTGTGTGTGTGTCATTATTACATTGTGTGGCCATGCATCAGACAGCCCAGTCACACCGTGGGGTCCAATTCTCCAGAAATGTTACCTCATATTCATTAAAATGAAGGTCAGAACTATGCCCTGTGAAGTGTTCAGGGTTGTCCCCAAAAATCACTTTTACCGACTTAGTGTTTATAAGTGTGCTAACAGGAGGTAACTCAGTATCGGCCACTACTGGCCAAGGCAGGTACTGCATCCCACACACACATTCCATTCTCCACACACACTTTGCTGAACTGCGCATGTGCAAGCAGCCATCTTGTAACATCTTTAGCTTTTTGATTAGCTGGTAGCACTTAGCTCCTTAGCTAAGTGTCTTTGATGAAATACAGAATTAAAAACACAAATGTATACATTTTTGGTGAGTTTGACTTGTGTTGTCACAATAACAAGCAATGAATCATTAATCAGGTAAATAACATAAATATAAAAAGATGTGTGAGATTATAGACTACAGCTGTTGTTAGCATAAATTCTAACTTAACATTGAAAATGCCATAGACAAGCTAAACGTTAGCATACATGCTAACTTTACATTGAAATCGGCTTAGACAAGCTAACCGTTAGCATAAATGCTAACTTAACATTGAAAACGCCATAGACAAGCTAAATATTTGCAAAATGCTAAAATATTATGTTCTAACTCCCAGTTTCCAATGAGTCCGTCTGCGCCGCGGTTTTGGTCTAGCGCCATAACCCACCGGACGCGTCCCAGAAGTGTTTCAGAAGCGTAGCGTTGTGCAGGCTCGCAGTTTTGTTATTGATTGAGGTTTAATTCGGGTATTAATTAACTTTAAAACATTAATATGTAGTTGTTACCTTCTACTCCACAAACTGCAGCGACTAAAAACCAGGCCTTGTCCTTTCTGATGTTGTTCAGCTAGTAAGCATTGGTTACATCATATCAAAGTGTGTTTTTCCACTTCCATGATGAAAACCTCGTAGTCCATTGTGCGTATCGTAGTGGAGGTGTTGTCAGGGCCGGCCCAACCCATTAAGCGACATAAGCGGCCGCTTAGGGCCCCGCAGCCACTGAGGGGCCCCCTAGCAAAAAAAAAAAATTTTTTAAATGTAATTTTTTTTTTTATCTCAGTACACCGTTGCTCTACTCTAAAGTCGCATCTAAAACGCGATCTGATCTAGCTGTGTATATTTTGTTATTTTTGATTGTTATATTCAATCCAGTGTTCGAAATGGGGGGGAGCCAAGGGGGAGCTTGGCTCCCCCGAAGAGGGAGGGAGCTCCCCTGAAGGCCGACTTTGAGATAAATAGGGGGAGCTGCATATTTGTGTCACACAGATTAGAAATGTTGAGTTTCTGTAAATAAAAGTTCTTGAAATAAATAATAGTCATTGTTCATTACAGTTTCTGAATATTTGTTTTATATTTGTGAATATTTCTGGGTGTTGCCATCTGTACGTGGCGGCGCTGCATTCTTTACGCTACTTACGTTGCTATGGTTACGGCGGCGATGCCGGCGGCGTATTTGAAATGTTCATAAAAAATATGGCGAAACGAAATCAGCCAAGCCTCGCAGCTTTTGGATTCACAAGCAAAGAAGCGAAGGATTCTAAAAATGACAACGTGAACGGAACAACTTTTAGCTAGCCGGCTGTAAGCGGCGTTAGGGTCGCGTTTGACAGCTCCACACCGAGGGAGAGGCTTGCCGATGCGGAGCCTGAAGAGGCTTCAACAACGGCCACAGCCGCCGGCGCCACCTGCACTAGCAAACCTGACGATGCCCATGACCTGCCTTTTAACTGGACACAGAAAAGATGGAGTGAGTGGAATGAAAGCTATCCATGGCTTTTCATTCCACTCACTCCATCTTTTCTGATGAATGTGGATATGAGATTTGCAAAGAGGCAAAAAGTATATTGATCTCTCTGCCGCTCGCAGAAAAATCCACCGGAGTGCACCTTTCACAAGAAAGGATTCAGGGAAAAGTCAGCAGTGATTAAAAGAATAACCTGCGGAAAAAGATTTATAATCACCATAAGGGCCAGGCAAACGAAAAAGCGATCGAGATTTCGGAGAGGAGAAAAAAAGATGTCCTACCAAACAAGCTATTGGCGATCAATGTTGACCTAATGCAGGAAACATATAGATCTTTCAGGTCTGCCTATATGATTAGCAATAAAATAAATAAATAGGGCTCCCCCGAAAGCAAATGGGTAATTCGAACACTGATTCAATCTCATTAGCTACAGGCATTTGAAGCTTGTAAAGGGAGGATGACAGCTCTCACTCGCCACTCTGCTGTTCCGCAGCGCCGCTTCCCCTCCCTCCGCTGAAATGATGAATGTAAGGTGTATAGTAATCATAGATAACACGGCAGGGTCCGTTACAGTTTGTTTTCATCTGATTTCAAATAAACAAAGTATTGGCTTTCAGAATATTAAACTTGTTTCGGCAAATTCAGATGATAAATACAACTTTGAAGCTTGTAACGGCATAATTAAAAGCGGAGAACGGAGTAACTTGACGTCACAGCAGGCATAACAACAGCCGGTGTTTCTCGAGTGTTTTCCCACAATACACACAAATGCAAAAATACACAAACACACACACACACACACACACACACACACACACACACACACACACACACACACACACACACACACACACACACACACACACACACACACACACACACACACACACACACACACACACACACACACACACACACACACACACACACACACACACACACACACACACACACACACACTCGCGGGCTTCCCCCAGACCAGTAATCCAAACGAAAATATCTTCCCTCCGTACTATTTTGATAATTTGCTCCGCTAATAATCAATCAGATCGATCCAGAGAAGAGGAAACTTTGAAGGCCTTTTTCTCAAAATGATGACTCTGTAACAGTCATTATATAATGTGACATATTTTGCTTAATATTTGGAGTACAAAAACAATCGTCGTGGCGTAGGTGTTACTCTCATCTATCTCAGATAGAAGATATGATTGGAGACGACCAGCCAATCAGAATTGACCTTCTCGAGTTCTCCGATTGGTTGGTTTTGTGGCACATTTGTAACGCTGTGACAACTTGAGCGAGCAGGCAGGCAAAGCTGAGCGCTCAACTGTGGTGCCTTCAGTTTGCATGATGTCTGGCAAAAAAAGGACATACGCCTCTGGTGATCAAAAACGAAAAAATAGAAAACTTAATGAAGAAAAAAGGCAAGACAATAAAGGTATGTAACTTCATATTATGGCTCTGTCTCCTGTCCTGTGTCCCACTAACAATAGTTGGATAACTTGGATTTGGGAGTATTCTAACTTACTTACTACTACTACTTACTTTCTAGCTAACCTTACAGCTAGCTAACTAGCCAAGTTATCATTATTATCTCAGCCTTTCTGTAGAATAATGCGATGCTATTAACGTTACTGATTAATTTACTTTAGAAAAGTTTAGCTCAGGCAGCAAGTCACACTCGTAGCTAATGTTAGCTAGGTATATGTGCTTGTTTCATATTTTGACCAAGTAAACCAATTTCCCCTGGGATTAATAAAGTACTATCTATCTATCTATCTATCTATCTATCTATCTATCTATCGAACTATCCAAACATCATTGTGTGGGTTCTAAGTTCATGTAAATGCGAGTATTCATTGGCTGAATATTGAATTAGCTATATAAAGCTACTATGTTCCATTTGATGTTCCATTTCAAGTCTGTTTCCATAAAGCTTAACTCTGTAACATACTCTCCTCAGGAGCACTTCTGAAGTACTTTGGAAGCCCACAGCAGGTGCCAGCACACACCACAACGTCCACTGAGGACACTGTTGGTGAGTTCAAATGGGCCCAAAGTGAGAGCTTTCTGAATTTGGAATATTAAGTCATTACATTACGAATCATATATTTCTTTATTCCATAGCAGGTCAATCAACCTCCACCGCTGCTGTTGGTGAATGTGAAACCACAAGGTCAGCTGTTGGCACCAGTGACTCCGATGTCATCCAAGAAACCGCCTCAGACAATGCTGGTAAATGATGTGTTAAGTGTATAGATTAAGCCCATAGAGCTAGCTACAATTGCCATTTGTCGAAGTTCTATTGAGCAAGCTCGCTGTTCATTGCTTATAATAAATATCTGTCATGCATGGGGCAGGAGTTTGATGATACCTGTTTTTAAGGACTGATTCTGGATCAGCACTTTGGAGCTATCTCAAAAGCAGCGCCATAGTGGTGAAAAGACAGCTGATCTAGAGACAGTCCTATAGTCATATATTAAACAATGATATACTTCTTTATTCCATAGCAGTTCCATCAACTTCCATCACTGAAGAAACCACCTCTGACAATGCTGGTAAGTTTAGGCCTACATCAAAGAGACCTTAACTTTGTTTGTCAAGAAAAGCAAAGCACTATATGTCCAATCAATCATGGTATTATTATTTTTATTATTATTATTATTATTATTATTATGAATATTATTATTACTATTGTGTTCAATCATTCAACTGTGTTGTTCATTGCCAGGAACATCAACTTGTAAACATGTCAAGTAACAAAAACTTATTTTTTTAAATTAATTTCCCTATAGGTATTTCTGTACCCATTGAAGTTGAGAGCAGTACCATTACGCCTACTACACCTACCTCTGTAACTTCTACTCCTTTTCTCTCTGGTTCACCAATGGATCCAACTGGGTGGCCATCAGTACTTAACGATCACGTGAGTACAGATCTGGTGATTAGGGGGCCAGTACAGGTGGACAGAGATTTTGTATTCCCGAAAACACCAAACAACAGAAGCTTTCATTATCATTACATGTTTAGAACACTTGTAAATGGTGAGAAAGTTAAGCGAAGCTGGTTAATATACTCCAAGAACAATGATTCAGTCTACTGCTTTTGCTGCAAGTTGTTTTCCAAGAAATCATTAAAGCTCATAACAGAGGGACAACAGGACTGGGTGAATATTGGCGCATTACTGAAGCTACACGACAACAGCCCAGATCATGTGAAAAGTGTGTTGACTTGGAAGGAACTAGAGCTCCGTCTTAGAAAAGGGAAGACAATAGACAAAACAGAGTTGTACCTCCTGGAGGCAGAGAAGAAGAGGTGGAGAGAGGTGCTCATTCGGTTGGTTTCCATCATCCAATCTCTGGCAGAGAGGAACCTGGGACTTAGAGGGACTGTTGACACCCTGCATAACCACAACAACGGGAATTTCCTCAAAGAAGTTGAGCTAATTGCCAAGTTTGACCCTGTTCTGAAAGAACACATCAGACGCATTGACAGTGGAGGAAATTACACTACATACTTGGGTAAAACAATCCAAAATGAACTCATGTCCTGTATCAGTAACACAATACTTGCAGCAATGGTGGCTGAAATCAAAGAGTCCAAGTATTTTGCCATCATTTTGGATTGCACCCCAGACGTCAGCCACCAGGAGCAGATGACTGTTGTGATTCGAACAGTGAGTGTGAAGAAAAGGACTGAGATCAGGGAGCACTTTCTGGGGTTCATCATAGCCCCTGCATCCACAGGGCTTGGTTTGTCTACACTCATTTTGAACAGGCTGGAGGAGCTGAAGATCCCCTTTGAGGACTGCAGAGGACAATCCTATGACAATGGTGCAAACATGAAGGGCAGAAATAAAGGGGTGCAGGCCAGGCTGTTGGAGAAGAATCCTCGAGCTCTGTATGTTCCTTGTGCAGCCCACACACTGAATTTGATGGTGGCGGATTCAGCCAAAGGATCAATAGATGCTACTTGCTTCTTTGGTAATGTTCAGAAGCTGTACACCTTGTTTTCAGGTTCTCCCCATCGCTGGTAACCTACAGGGCCACTGGGTTCACAGATGATCAGGCCACAGCAAAAGAGCTCTGTGGAAATATGAATGTTGAGGCAGTGCTGAAAGAAAAGAGGCTGCGGAGCAAAAAGAGGCATTTTGCCTACGAGGCAGCTGACGAGGCAGTGGCTGATGCCATGACGAGACTGGAAACAGGATTCTTTAATGTTGTGGTGGACTGTGGCATCCAGTCTTTGGAGGACAGATTCAAGTCCCTGGGGGAAGTAAGAGACAAGTTTGGAGTGCTTCACAACTTCCATAATCTGGATGATGAGTCACTTACAGACCAATGTGCCCTGCTGGGAAAAACATTGACCTGTGGCGAAGAGGCAGACGTTGACTGGAGAGAGCTAGCCATGGAGATGCAAAGCCTTCCAGAGCTTCCCAAAGAAGATATGACCACATTGGAGATGCTCACCTTCTTAAATGAAAACGAGCTGTGTGAGATCTATCCAAATCTTTGGATAGCGCTGAGAATAGCCTGTACCCTTCCAGTGACAGTGGCGTCCGCAGAGAGATGCTTCTCGAAGCTCAAACTGATAAAAACATACTTGAGGTCCTCCATGGCCCAGGATCGCCTGAGTGGAATGGCAATAATCAGCATAAACCACCAGATTGGCAGCCAGATCTCCTATGATCAGGTCATCAATGACTTTGCCTCCAGGAAAGCAAGAAGAGAACAATTCTGACTGTACGTACGAGAGGAACATTTGTATTTGCATTTGTTTTTTTACATTTCATTTCATTGTTAAGCAGTTTGTTTTGCACATATTATTTAATCCTTTAAAGGTATTTTTGGATCTATTTATATATTCTATTTAGTGTTGAGTGTTTTTTATTAAAAATATCTATCTTTGAACAGTGATGGTCACTTTGTCAGTCTTTTTATTCTGTACTGTCAGTTCATCAGTGCTATCTGATATGACTACTTTATTCAAGTTTATGTTCATTTGTCAGAGTAATTTTGATCCCCTAAAATGTGGGATCAAATGTAATATTGGACAAATTAACATACACTTCAACAAAGTAGTCATATTTAATACTTGGTCACAGTATGCACTTTAACCTCATAGTCCTTGTTTCATTTCAAATCTAATGTGCTGGAGTACAGACTCAGAGCCACAACAACAAAACATATGTCACTGAGGACTGAGGAGTTTCTATATTTCTGTTCACTGAGTTTATATAGTCATTAGTTATAGCCTAGGTAGTTATTTGTAGTCAATTTAAAGACTGTGCTGCTCTTCTCAGGTCCCACTTTAGTGTTTACATGCTTATTTGTACAATATGTGTGCTCATACTAACATCATAAGACAAAAGTTGGTTCCGTGTTGTGTGTAGTGAGAACGCGCTAGAGTGAGGGGGGCCCCAAACAAAATCTTGCTTAGGGCCCCCAAAAGTCTAGGGCCGGCCCTGGGTGTTGTGATGAAGGAGGGGGGGGTCTGCTAAATTAGTATATGTGGGGGATGGGCCTGGCCCGGATGCTCACCTTTCCACTTCCTACGAGGGGGGGCTGCCTGCCCGACTTTACGGCTGTGCCGCGGCAAAAATAGGATTCATCCTAATTTTAGAGAAGCGCTGCGCCGAGCCACCTCTGGGACGCGTCTGAGCCGTTACGCGGCGCGTGTGGTGGAATAGCACCCATTGACTAGAGTGGCCGCGATCCTTATGACCGCCGCGGCGCAGCCGTAACACGGCGCAGCGCGGCGCAGACGGACCCGGTGGAAACTGGGGGTAAGAGTGCTCAGATCTTGTGCTTGAGTAAAAGAGTACTCAGATATTGCACTTGTCACCTTTTTCATACCTGATGAGTTTGCATCCCTGTGCGTATATATATAACAAATATTACAAATCTAAATGTTCTTAACCCTTTCATGCATAGAGGTCACTAAAGTGGACAGCTAATCAAAAAGGTGTTTTCTTGTATGTGAAGCTGACCGTTGAGCGGCCCGACCAAGCAAGGAGGCAGAGTCAGAACGTCCCAAATATAACCCGGTGTGGGCATTTATTAAAATCATAGACCCATGACTCACAGCCTCAATCTCGCTGTTCTCCCTGAACACAGTCAGCAGCCACACGGATCTCACACACCACCCAACAAAACAGGAAACACAGAGCCTAAATACCCACACTAATTAACCCAACAAGACACAGGTGAGGGGGGAGGAGACAACACAGGGCACCAGGTGCACACAATCAACAGCAACAGACATGGGGAAAGGGAACACTTTTCAAAATAAAACACATGTGCAATATACAAAGCCCGAAGCTGTCAGTCCACAGTGACGAAGCCATCTTCGCACATTGTATATGCATTGTTTCTTTTTGCATAGTTGCACCATCAGCCACTACATGATAGGACCCTATTGCATCATCCCATACACTGCTACTCAGTGCCAAGTCAGTGTAAGTGCATGATACATGTCTCTAAACCAAGATGGATGACAGAAAGCCACATGGACCAGGTCAGCCATCTATATCTTGCCAATCCTTTTATGGAAAGCGTCCCCTGCAGGTATAAAAAATGTGGTGACATCAAGTAACAACTAAGGAATCACATAATTCATAAATTATCAAAGTATTGATTTTATGTTTGCAGGAAATCATGATTAACCACCACTACGAGACTACAACTCGTACTTGTACTGCTGCTGTTGTTCCCAGGGCCGTCACTCCCTACAGGCAGATCATGCAGACTGTGTGGGGCCTCACCTTGTGGAGGGGGCCAGACCTTGCTGAGGGGGACCTCATCTGAGGCGCACCTATGCGCTTATGTGGCGCAATTAGGGTGGCGCGGCACGGTTTTGCCGCTGCGAGGCTCCACTAGCACTCATCAAATAACTGTGCGTGGGGCCTCAAATTGGCCCCTGGCCCTGGTTATTCTTGAAAATACTTCATCTGCAATATCTTTTTGGGCCGTAAATCCATATACTTATTTTATTATAATGTAATTTTAAGTTTCCAATCTTTATTTATCATTTTTTCAAAATGTACATCTCTTCAGTTCAAACCCTAAACGCATACTGTCCACCTGAAAATCTATTTGAAAAAACTATATTAAAAAAAACTAAAGTTCAAATCTTGTTTTTCATGCCCCAAGAGCAATAATAACACTTGGTTAAAAAAATCCTGACTGAGGTTTTCATAATTCATGCATGAAATGGTTAATAAATAGCCTTGTTTTAATGGTCAGATTGGGTCACCTTGATTTAGATATTGGGACATTCCTGGTGGGCGGAGAGAGGAATTCTCATTGTGATAGCATGACCACCCTTACAGGATGTGTTGACTGTTTAAAACAAGCGCTCCATATGAGGAGAGAATGGAGAGAACCACGTGGATTTCTTTTTGCACTTCACTGGCAGTGGGATTGTAGCAAATGGAAAGGTAAATTATGACTATACATTTAAAATGCACATATTTTACTGAACATTAACCAGGTAGCTTACATTCAGACTATGAAACTGTGTTTGCACGCTTTAAAATGTAGCAATCAACATGAAGTAACTCAGTAAAAAACAGTTATAGCAACAGGTTTTGTATATTAATAATTTCACTTTGGAGAGATTGCTACGTCATATTAGCAGGCTAGCTAACGTAGCTAGCATTGAAACACCTGCTTTGTCTGCTTCAACCTAGGGCTGCTCAATTAATCGTATTTTAATCGCAATTACGATTATGGCTTGCAACGATTACGAAAACAAGGTAATCGAAATAAAACGATTATTTTTTTTCAAATTTTAAATTATTTTTGTATTGGTTTTTCAGTTGAATTGTAATCACAGTTCAGGGTAATCAACTGTTAAAAACATACTGTTAACATTTTTCTTTCTCCAATAAATTGATGTTTTCAAAGTAAATGGATAATCGTTTTTAATAATCGTGATATCAATTATTGACCCAAATAATCGAGATTATGATTTTTGCCATAATCGAGCAGCCCTACTTCAATATATCAACTAGATGTAGTTGTCTAATACTTAAAGTATTTTTAATGAATTGCAATAATTATGGTGGTGTCTGGTCACATTAATGCTTCATTGTTTTTGATTATAGGATACAAAATGGTGGGACTGAGACGCAGGAAAGCCCCCCTCACAGATGCGATCGAACATGCGAGCAAGGCAGTTGACAGGACTGCAAAATTGGAAGTGATGTACATCAACTGTTTTAAAGGTATTTCTTTTTGTCATCAGTACAATTTGTGTTTTTATGTTCAAAGTTGTATCAGATCCTACAACCTTACTAGTACTTAGAGTTAATTGATTAAAGTACTGTTGCATTAATTGCATCCTCATACTATTGATAGATTTTGTATTGAAGGGCCTGATGGGAAAGCTGAATTGTTTGCCTGGTCTAGTGTGCCAGGATAATGTATAAATCAAACCAGAGCTAATAACTATTATTACTATAAAACTAGTTTTGGTGGATTTGAATAAAAAACCATGGCAAGAAGATGAATAACCGTCCATTTAATCATTTTAATAATAACCTGTAATTGGGATAGGTCGAGGGGTCTTTGCCACTTCTCATTTCCAAAAAGGAGACTTTGTGGTGGAGTACAGAGGGGAATTAATACATTCTGAAGAATCTCAAAGGAGGAGGAGGATATATCATGTCAGCTGTGCTGTCTTTATGTTTGACTTCTACTGGCAAGAAAGAAGATGGTGGTAAGTCCTAAATACAATTTTACATATTTGAAATTGAGTTGCAAGTTGTTATTTCATGAACATAAAACATGGTTTATTTTTATTTATTAACATACATGCAAATTAGTCGCTTTTCGGCGCCTCCCGCTTTTTTAACGCTGATTTGGGTGACTTGTGTAATTCGTGGAGAACCGAAGAGTTTTTGTTTGGGGGGGGGGGGGGGGGTCTGACTCATGGACTGACGGACAACTTCTCTCTTCAAAACATAGACTTTACTTGGGCGGGCCGCCCACGTATAGCCTATTAACGGCCGCCAAAGTATATTTTTGTATCCATCCGCGAGCATGACTAGTGGACAAATGATCCCTCGCTCTACGCCTCCTGTACCTGTTCGCTCTGCTATCGCGTGAAGGGTCTGCTTGCTAACAAGCAACCAACAGAAGACAAACAGGAGTCACATGTTGTTGCACATCAGTCATGCGCAAATGACTCGCACTTCTGCACCAGTCAGTTGCGCAAGCACCGCATGTAAGTACATTTTTCTGTTGGCTGTTATAACATCATTAGCTCTAAAGTGCATGTATGTTATGTATTTTTACCATAGACTATATATAAATGGTATTTTTTGTATAATACAATTGTATTGCATCAGCTAATTGTATTGCGTCAGCTAAATGAAATGTAATGTATTGTAGGCTATATAAGCTTTATTTGTACCTAAAGGTGATCGGCCCTCCGATTAAATCGGCAATTTCACTCCAAATGACTCCATTAATTATTAAGGTACAATTCCAAACGTGTACACCCTTTTAATTTTAATTTGGCAAATACTCCGTAAGCTCAATAATAACATATAAGAGCGATCAACGCGCTAAAATAAATTAGCATTACGCACGCGGTAATTTTATACTTGAACTATATTTCTGTCAAACTGATCAACATAAACGACATGAGCTTAATACTTAGTCATATTTTTCCTGTGCACTGTGGAAATGAACACATGACTGCTGTGTAGTTTACTAGTTTGGTATTGAAGTAGCCATATCTGATATTGAATAAGATTTAGAGGCCTAGCCATGAGTCTAATGAGTGTTTAATAATGGGGACACTTAACCTTAGTGCCAACTCTAATTTGCATTCATTTTCAGAATGAAAGATCTTGAGGAAAGTGATGCACTTGTTGTGAAAAAGCTGGATGCAGGTTGCAAATCCAGCTGGAAGTGGTCATGGCTAAAGCTAGATGTCACAATTGAGGTGAAGTCAGTCAAACACACATTCCCACTGTCAGACTTTTTCAAAAAAGTTGACAAAAAAGGATGTGCTAGATGCACTCTGTGCACAAAAGAAATTAATTATGGCAGCAGGGGCGTGCATGGCCTGTTGGCACACTGTCAGACAGAAATTCACAAACATAAAGTGACCACAATCACAGAAACACAAAGTGTTGCACAGCTCCTCAGAAAGAGCCCATTCCCAGCAACCCCCAAAGCAGCAGCTGACAAGATCAGGGAAAGGATAGCGCCTACACTACCAGTACCTATGTGTGATCGCATATCCAATGCAGAGGTATGTGTGTGTGTGTGTGTGTGTGTGTGTGTGTGTGTGTGTGTGGAGAGAAGAGTAGCCAAGCCAACACAACTGTCCTAATGCTTTTGTGCAATGTTGGGGGAGCTTTTTGTTTTAGAGCAAATGCTAAGTTAAAGGTGCTGTCAGTAGGAAGGTTCGTTGTAGCTAAATTAGATTTGTTTTCCTGAAATGAGTAATCTCATATATTTTAATCTGTTTTCTAGGCAATGGTCCTGGCTGTTATTGCTGAACATTCCCTACCTCTCTCAACTGCACCTGTCCTAGTTGAACTGAGTCAACAACTGGCTGCAGACAAAATAGCACTTAGTAGGATGAAACTGTCACGAACCGCTGCCTCTTACAAGATGGTGCATGGTCTGGGCCACACATTCTCTGAGAGAACGCTCTCCAACTTAAGGAAGTATCCCTTTTCTCTTAATGTAGATGAGAGTACATCTAGCAGTAATAAAAAGGTGCTTGCAATGCTTGTGAGCTACTTTGACCAAGAGCTGAAGGATGTTGTGGTGGAACATTTGGGTTCTCTGGAAGTTGTTAAAGTCAATGCTGCCAGCTTGGAGGAGCTCATCTGCAACTTCTTTAAGGAAAAAGATATTCCCTGGTCAAACCTGGTCAGCATAATGTTAGACTCATGCAATGTGATGCGAGGCAGCAAGTCAGGACTGGAGACAAGAATTAGACAGAACCATTGTAAAACGCTTCTTGATGTTGATGGTGATTCATGTCACCATGTGCACAATGCTGCAAAGAAGTTTGCAGAGCCCTTTGAGAACTACTTGGAGCAGCTGTTTACAGATCTCCATACTGACCACCTGTGGGCATCAGATCAGGTAACTGAATGTCAATTTTGATTTTAGCTTAAGTGATAGATTGAGTTTGTCCCCGTGTTTACTCTAATGTTTTGAGTTGTGTGACACTTAGTCTTGTAAAATGACTTATGTCTTTATTTGCAGATCATGTACCTGAAAGAAATCGCTGAATACATGGACATACCTGCTACAAATCCCAGGAGGTTTGTCTCCCACCGTTGGTTGTCTGCGTATGACGTTGGGATGCAAACAAAAAGACTGCTGCCTGTGTACAAGGTCCTGTACTATGGTTTCATGGGGAAAGAGGACAAAGCTCTCTACCAGGATCCATTGCAGAAGCTATATGAAGACTACCATGTCAGCGAGAAAGCACAGCGAAGGATCACATTTGTGCACCAAGACCTCAGTAAGAAAGGTATGTATATTAGTTTAAACAAGGAACTCAAATTGTGAATGTCCTGTTTCTGAGAAAGTTATTAATACTATAATAAAATGTGTTATCTTTGTTTTTCTTTTGGTAGGTATGACTGAATTGGGGAAGAAGAGGAAGAGCCGAGTGGTAAAGAAGATCTGGTTTGAGATCCAAAAAGTGGACCTGCATCTCAGTGTGTACCTCAGTGTACTGCCAATACTAAAAGAGTATGTGATGGTTTTCCAGGTGAGTGTTTTTTTGTATATACAGTGTATATAACACACACCATATAGAAATAACATGCATATTGCAATTTTATAAACAAAAGATGGTTCAGTATTTACTGAAACGTGCCCTTTCTGTGCATTTAAGGAAAGTCAAACCTTGGTCCACAAGCTGCATGACAAGCAGCTTCAAGTGTTTGTCAACTTCCTGGCTTGCTTTATCAAACCAGAGCATCTGAAGATTTCGCCCAAAGCATTGACAGAATTGGACTTGGCCAACCAGACACTTTATTCCCAGCCCTATATTGGTAAAGTGGCAGAAAACCTGGAAGCAGCCCGTCGAAAACACCCGGTTAGTGTGTGAAATAGATTAGTTAGTATTTAGGTAATGTTATATTAAAGTAAAAAAGAGTCCTGGTGGAAAGAGGCCAGGTTAACCCAAAGGCAGCACACCTCTTACTATTTCACATACATTTGAATATTATTCTTACACCAAATCTCGGGTTTTACCATAGTCATTTTTGTATGAATAATTGTTGCATGCCTTATTTAAACATTGTTTTGCTTGATGTTGACTAGTGCAGGCCATCATTTCACTGATAGCTTTAGTATTGAGAAACGTAGCACTGTGCTGCATGAAACTTAGGATATTCATCAAAGTGTTTTTTGTTTTTGTTTTGTATTTGTGTTAGGATTTCTTTGAAAAGGTGACCAAGGCATATGTGACTTGTGGCAAGTACATGCAGGTCAAATTGCCACTTAAAAGTAAGACCCTACAAGCCTTGTCCTCTATTGATCCTGTTGTGAGGGGCCATTCAGAAGCAGGGACTCAACTGATGAAGCTGGCAAGAATCTTGCAACACCTAGTTCCTCCAGAGAGTGACATCACCCAGGAAATAATCAGATACAACGTTGACTTAACACTGGCACAGTATCACGAGGGAGACAACATGGTCATGTGGTGGGCTCATGTTATGAGCACAGGGAAATATCCAGCTCTCAGTGGGGTTATCAGAGGTGCTCTTTCTATCTTCCATGGGCCCATGGTGGAGTCCTCATTTAACTTAATGGGAGATATTCTTGACCCTAAAAGCTCAAGAATGAACATTGCCACGCTCGATGCAATTCAGACAGCAAAGTATGCCATGAAGTCTAGGGGCATGACTGCCACCATGATGTTTAAGAGAGAAGACGAAAAGTTTGGACCAGTTGACAGAACACTGTGCCGCAACATGAGGTCTGCTGCAAGAAGGGATAAAGCACAGAGAGAGGAGAGGCTTATGGAGAAAGGGAGGAGACAGGTGGAGTATGGCTTCAAGAAAACATGTGCAAGTTCCCAAGAGAGCAAGAGGACAGCACAGCAAGAGGAGAAAGAAGCAAGGTTGAGACATGCAGCTAAGCAACGGAATGCTGCTAGACGTAAAGCAGTAGAAACACTTGTGCAAGCAAAGAAGAAGAAGAAAAACCCTTAAAGTCAAAAGTGTATAATATCTACCTGTAAATAATAATAATAAAAACCCTTGATTTATAACTTAACATCTATGTCTCCTCTTGATCTGAGTATATTATAAAGAATAGCCAGTTAATTGAAGCATTATACAGTTCTGTTTTATATGAGTGTTGAGAGATGTATCCATACATCTCTTAATTTTGCCCTCAAAGTGCACCAGATTGATGCATTTAACTTCAATTTAAAGAAAAAAATCTTCCCGGGGGAGCATGCCCCCGGACCCCCCTAGAGGAGGTGAGGTCCCCCCACAAATAAACAGGTTCATATGGATAGGATACTAGATAAGTTTGCACTCTCATTGTATATAATGATAATAGATATGTTTCATTGCGGAGGACCCCCTGTTTTGTGTGTCCCCCACTTCTTAAACCAAAGTTACGCCCTCGATAATATCTACCTGTAAATAATAATAGTAAAACCCCTTGATTTATAACTTAACATCTCTGTCTCCTACTGATCTGAGTATATTATAAAGAATAGCCAGTTAATTGAAGCATTATAGCACAGGCCTTTGTCAGACGGTATATTACGCTGTTTTTTTTCTGCTTCGAATAGTTCTCTCTTTTTTCACCATACCTGTGTTTGCATCCCTGTATTAAAGAGCAGGTTAGAGACACCAGTGAATAAATGTGTAGGAAAATGATGAATACACTAGATTTTCAAAAATATATACAGAAATATACACTACAGTGACATCTGGCGTCGTTTTAGTAAGACATTTTCACTTCCGCATAAAAAAGCCTCCGCACGTGACCTCCCGCGTGTGACGTAACATGGGGGAAACAAGGGGGAGAGCGGCCGGTCTAACGTATGAATAAACATGGATCACAATGCTAGTTTTGACACAGAAGAGGTTGAAAATATATATTCGAATGCATATGACTATAATTATGAGCCTGAAATGCGTCCAATAGACCAGGAGCAGCCAAGGATTAGAAAAAATAACGGCCATCTGAGAGAAATGGAGCTTTGGTGCGAGGAGAACCAGTGGAGAACAGAGCAGCTCTCTTGGTGAGTGACCAGCGTTAGCTACAGTTAATGTTAGCTAACGTCGGTCACATCACAACATTGTAAAGTTAGCAATCATATACCAGGCCAGTGTGTCCCCTAGATGGAGTCATAGCAGCGGTGCTAAGGCACGTGGGCCCAGCATAATGTGAGCGCGGACCGCGTGGAATCTTTTAGTGTGTGCGCCCCGCCAATTTGTTTCTATGTGTCAGCACAAGAAAGGCTCTTGAGGCCTAGTACCAAGGCCGGTTCTAGCCAATTTGCTGCCCTAGGTGAGATTTTATATGTAAAGAATAAATGAAAATCTCTACAAAAGGCAAATACACTACAAAAACAGAAACTTATTGACTTTACTTTACTGCCTAGTACATACAGTGGCAATGTCTCAACATTTAGCAAAAATACACCTTTATTGAACATACAGTAACACAAATACTACAAATCCACATAACAAACAATCAAAAATGAAAAAGTGTCGCCACTTATTATTATTATTATTATTTTTATTTATTTTTTTGGGGTACCTGGCTACCTAGCGGCGCGCATATTTCAGCAGCGGTGCTGCGCCGCCACTATTTGTATATAGGGGAAACACTGCAGGCTATAACTAAAGTAGTATTGATAATATAGTAACGTTACTGGCAGGACTGTTGATACTGATCCATAACAGAAACTAATGCGCAAGTATCAGCCGTATCTCGCGTTACCTAATGCAACTCAACACTACGGTGCTGTGTACCGGAGGGGAGACGCGAGATACGGCTGATACTTGACGATCTGGCGGAGAAAGGTTTTGGAGCCTCCGTTGATATGCCGTTGTCAATGGCTTGATGGAAAGTAGGTGTGTAGTCGGGGAGGGTGCACAGCTGATTGCAGCAGGTGAATGGAAGTTGAGCCGGGAGCCAGGAGTGACAGCCATCACGCCCACACAAACAACACAGAGAGGGGGAAACAAACAAACAAACAAACACAAAGGAGACGGCTGGAGCAGTACAGCCACCACAGCGTTTGCTAATGCAACGTCCACACTACGTCTTACGGTGCCGTGTACCGGAGGGGAGAGAGAGCAGCGAAGGGGGGGGGAGAGAGATGTAATACGGTTTCCTGATAAAGCTGTGGAGAGTATGTGCTGCAGGGAGGTGGATGCACAACGCACCCAGGAACGAACGCTAGCTCCGGTCCTTTTCCTATGACGGAAACTGTGGACTCGATGTCCTGACAGGCTGGAGTTTGTGCAACCTGCACAAACACAATACTGCACCATGATTACAAATGGTGAAATTCAATGTAAAATTACCGAAAAAATACCAACTCACTAAATCACAACCGCTCAAACCAACTACAAACTACTACCGCGGATTGGGCAGAGAACGAGTCCGAGAAAGTTGACTCCCCCATGTGACGTAATATGACGCGTTTGACGTATGACGTTAAAAAAAAGCAATTTTTAGTAGCAGAGCTCAAAACGGCTCCTTTTCCTCTGCATTCCTGCCCTTATGTCTTGTAAAACATATCAAATCCTGCATTAACATTTTTAATTGTAATTTTCAGGCAAGGTTAAGCATAAATGTAGTAAAAACAAAAACCTGCAAGTTGCTCTTTAAGTGTTGATGCTGCACAAGAAGATTCCAGTCTAGGAAGATTAGTCAATGATGACCACAAACATCCAAACTGCAAAATGAAGATGGTCGTGCCAGAGAACAAGCCACACCTCTGTCTCTTTGCTCTTCGAGACATTAATCCTGGAGAAGAGATAATATACGATTACGGAGGAACTGATTGGCCTTGGAGAAAACAGGTTTGAAAAATATATTTGCAAAATTTCAAGTAGATTTGAGAACGATTTATTTGCTTATGGCTGTGTTAGTAAATATTAGATTAGGAGTTATTCTCTTTCCTCGCATTTTATACTAACAGTTGTTTCTACCTTTCTAATTTTTGGTACAGGTAAATGCACCGTCTTATCAATAATAATAGAGATGTCTATTAACAAATGGAGCCGATCACGTGATTTTCAAAAGATCGGAATCGGGAGGAAAAAAATCGAGGATCGGGATTTATTTTTTATTTTATTTTTTTTATAAATACTTTTTTAAAATTTTGTATTCAATGTTACAAAACAAAAATGACCATGTTCAAGTCTTAAAGTTATCCTGAGGCCTTAGTTTTGGTTTCAAATTACACAACATCATGTATGTGTTGCTTCTTTGGGGCTTGTTTTCATAGACCTGGTTGCTTATTTCTCTCAAATCTGGCAACAGGGTGGGCAGGGCGCAGTGTCTAATTGTAGCAGTAAGCTAACGAGTACTGATAAGCTTTATTTTGTTTTGATCCAATGCTGCACAACTGAACTGATCCAATGCTGCTGTGAAAGATAGAAGCTATATCCATGTTGGATAGAATATCCAATTTAAATAAAAAAATAACCTTAAGGGACAACTTGAATGCTTTTTTTTCTCTTAATGCATTGCATAAAGATCGGATCGGGAAAAATCGGTATCGGCAAATTGTCAAAATCAAATGATCGGAATCGGATCGGGAGCAAAAAAAGGTGATCGGGACATCCCTAAATAATAATGTTGAATTATTCTTCAGGTTGGAGAGCAAGCTACTGCCATCGAGTCTTCTGGGGCTGAGTTCCCCAGTACGAGTGAGCCAGCTCCTCAGAGATCTTCAATCTCCGACGCACAGGTATGTCTTCAATGGATTTTTCCCTTGACTTAATTTCCCTAATAATTCAGTATTTACAAATGTCCTGCTTTATTGATGTTTGGTATTGGCATTTGATGGTTCAATTGGCTTTTCTGTAGATCAGTGTGTCTCTGAATGTGTGCTGCTGAACACAGTCAGGTTTTTGTGATTAAATGGGGTCCAGTCAGGGGACCTTAAGCAGAGTAGTTTCACACACACATGTCAGGGGTCCTGTTGTTGTGGGGTCAATGGTAACTGGATGATAAAGTAAATATTTAATAGAAAGATTATTTAATATTTATTTTTAATTCATGTTTTAGTCCTAATAAATCATTGAAATGTTTTTCATACGTTTTTAAATCAAGACATTTAAAAAAAAAAAATGTTTAAATGATACTTATATTAACAATGTAAGCCGTTACTCTTTCCATATGATTATAAGTAGGGCCGGGACTTTAACGCGTTAATTAAGATTAATTAATTACACAAACATTAACGTGTTAAAAAAATTAACGCATTTTAATCGCACTTATTTTTGCCCTGCGGAACGTTTCTCACTGGATGAGTTTCAGGCGTACCGATTATACTGGAGCACCAACTAACGTTCATGACTTCAAACAACAACAAACCACAGTGAACAATAGTCAAACATGAACGAAGAAGCTGATGAGACCGCTTTGGTTGGCCCCGTGGATGGGAAATTTTGTTTTAAAAAACGGACGGATGGAAGCGTCGATAAGAGCACGGTTGTATGCAAATTATGCAAAAAGGAATTTGCATATCACCGCAGCACATCAAGCCTCAAGTATCACCTCAATGCAAAACATATAGCAGCTAGCGTGGAAGCTAGCGTGGACGTTAGCCCGACTCCGAGTACAAGGACCCACACCATACTTGCCCTCAGAAATCGGGAGCATATCAAAATGCAAAATTGGGGGGGGGGGTGCTAGTGGATCGCCGTAGCTGTTAGATTAACATTAACATGCTTATTGTAGTTGTAAGTGCCAGGGTTCGTACGGGTGCTTGAAATCCTTGAAAATGCTTGAATTTTTACGAGGTGTTTTCATGACTTGAAAAGTGCTTGAATTTTGGGAATGGTGCTTGGATTTGAGATAAAGTGCTTGAAATTGTAAATGCTTTACTTTTACAATAAATTGCTGTCTGACTGAATAGTTCGCTTTTTAGATTAAAAGAAAATAAAGAAGTCGGAGCGAGCTTAGTTGCTTCGCTTCTACATAAAACAGCTCCGCTTCGGCCTTCCCGCGCTATGCGCGCGACCTGCAAGTGTTTTATTTTGTGTGACCTGGGCATTCTAACGAGAGAATGACAGTATGCCAGGAGGTTGCTGTTTTAACGAGCGTTGGCTATCCGAAAAGAAATACAAGCTGTGGCTAAAACGAGGATCAACCCAACGATTCGCCTTCTGCACAGTTTGCCACAAAGAATTTCAATTATTCGCGATGGGAGAGTCTGCGCTGACGAGTCATATGAAAGGTAAACCATAGTAGAGCATTTTGGATTAGGCTAACGTTGCATGTTACGTTTGTTTAAGCTAGTAACGTTAGCGAACTCGATGTGGGATAATTGCTTATGCAGGTGACAATAATAAAAAGGAGCGTACCTATGTCAGTATGTGCGACAGTCACCATCCTGTGGTTTTCAGAGGATGAAGCACATAAAAGCAATGTATTTCTACTGGTAGTATTTTTCGTGCCTAAACTTGCTCCATCGAAATCAGTCACATTGACCCGAAGACACATTTTGAGTTATACACTGTTGGAAAGAGGATATTCCTAGCTTTCTAACGGAGGAAACATATTTTCGTTTGTATTACTGGTCTGGGGGAAGCTCGCGAGTGTGTGTGTGTGTGTGTGTGTGTGTTTGTCAGTGATGCAAATTAGTCGCTTTTCGGCACCTCCCGCTTTTTTAACGCTGATTTGGGTGACTTGTGTAATTCGCGGAGAACCGAAGAGTTTTCGTTTTGGGGGGGGGGGTCCGTCCGTCCGCCCGCCCGTCCGTCCGTCCGTCAGTCAGTCCGACTAACGGACAACTTTTCACTTCAAAAAAGAAGAAGAAATCTAGACCGTAAAATAATTAAACAAGCGAGTGCCTGTTTTTCCTGGCCAAGGGCAGGTTCCTTGAACACAACACGAGCGTAACGTGTCTTCACGTGGTATATGTCTTGTCGGAAAGGAGTGTAGACTAAAGTGCTGATGGAGAGCACCGGAACGCCGCTCCAGCTCTTCAAATATTGCTGTACCCATAAGGAGCCGTACACACCGCAGTGTTTGCGTGGCTGTCTTTAGTTGTAAGCACAGTGGCGATCTGTTGTTATTAGCATCTTAGCTAGCTATGCTAACGAATTTAAAGAGCTTTTCTACAACCAGGTGGAAGAGAGCTCTCTCCTGAGAGGCTCAAATAACCTCAGCTCAGTGAGGTTAAGGCACACCTTGATATGATCATTATAGTTATTAATGAGACATTAGAGTCTAAATGAAAAACAGGTATAAAATACAATATGACAGTAACAAAAAAGTTGTTAAAAATAACAAGAATAGAGTTTAAAAGGGGAGTGATTTGTAAAATATCCAAAAAGAAGAATCTGCTTACAGTTCTGTTTCATATGGGTGTTGAGATGTATCCATAGATCTCTTCAGGTTGCTCTCAAAGTGCACCAGATTGATGCTTTTAACTTCAATATTTAAAAAAAAATCTTCCTGGGGGAGCATGCCCCCGGACCCCACTAGAGGAGGTAAAGTCCCCCCCACTTAAATCATGTTCACATGGATAGGATACATAATACATTTGCACACATCTTGTGTCCATATCTTTCTGCCACAACCATGCACGTGCGTGCATGCGCGAGTCATGGTAAAATATCTGGATTAAGAGGTAGCTTTTTCTTTGCACAGCATGAAAGAAAGGCCAAATTAATGGGCTGTGATTTTAGTTTTTTTAAGCAGAGGTTGAGTTCAATCATTTGTACGGCCCCCGGAGGATGTTGTAAAAATTGAAAGGAAAAAGGTTCCCCACCCCTGCTGTAAATAATAATAAAAACCCTTGATTTATAACTTAACATCTCTGTCTCCTATTGATCTGAGTATATTATAAAGAATAGCCAGTTAATTGAAGCATTATAGCCAGGGGTGCACATAAGTGGTACGCAGGTACGCATGCGCGGCAACAATCTGAAAAGCGTACCGTCACTTGTGTCACAAAGCGCATTTGCGTACCGATGTATATGTGAAGCTTTTCCAGAAGGCGGTTAGATCATCGGACGACGGAGTTGGTCTCCGTGTGCACAGACAGGGCTGCTGTTAACGTCGGCCTGTACAGCAGCACTGCGCTAAAACAGCTGATCACAACGTTCACACGCTCTGTGGTCACGAAGCTCTGCACTCTACTACTACCCCCCCCCCCCGTTGACATTCGCGATACAGAGGGCTTCATGGGAACTTTGAGGGGAGCCGGAAGTTGGAGTACCAAACACTGACTCCAGGTACTCATCTGAGTACCTCACTGAGAAAGTTGTGTGCACCCCTGATTATAGCGCAGGCCTTTGTCAGATGGTATATTACGCTGTTTTTTTTCTGCTTCGAATAGTTCTCTCTTTTTTCACCACACGTGTGTTTGCATCCCTGGTTTGTGTATTTTTGCGTTTGTGTGTATTGTGTTAGTTTCCCGGGGAAAAAACTCACGAGAAACACCGGCTGTTGTTATGCCTGCTTTGACGTAAAGTTACTCCGTTCTCCGCTTGTAATTATGCCGTTACAAGCTTCAAAGTTGTATTTATCATCTGAATTTGCCGAAACAAGTTTAATATTCTGAAAGCCAAGACTTTGTTTATTTGAAATCAGATGAAAACAAACTGTAACGGACCCTGCCGTGTTATCTATGATTACTATACGCCATACATTCATAATGTCACTGGGAGGGAGGGGGGAGCATCGCTACGTAAAAGCATTAGTGCGAGGGAGAGCTGTCATCTTCCCTTTACAAGCTTCAAACATGTATTTATCGGGAGATTTTGGCAATAAAAGTTTCATATTCTGAAAAAGATTCCCTGGAAACCTCCAAAACTCTTACACAGAAAGAGGATCTCTGCACACGCTTTTTTTTACATCAGCTTTGTGTTTCAATGGTTTTGTCCTAACCTTGGAGAGCCGTATGTTTACTGCCACCCTAAAAGGACCTCAAAAATGTTAAAAATGTTAATAAAGAATTTATTGAAAAGTTAGTTGGCTGATTGTTTTATATTGGCTCAGCCAGGTTATATGGGATGCCCAGTCTACTATATATGATATGGGTCACTCATTTTACAATATTAAACTTTGTTTTCTTATCTTTAATTTTTCATCCTTATGTAGAATGCTATTACGAAACACACATTTGGTTGTTTATAGCATAAAGAACATCTGATTTAATGTGAGGTAGGGAAATAATCATTTGAGTATGCATATAAATATGTAATTTACAACAGCTGAACGCTGCTTGAAAAGCTTGAAAATGCACCTTGAAAATGCTTGAAAAGTGTTTGAATTTGACTTTGGAAAAGGTGTAAGAACCCTGAAGTGCACTGCCTTGCGGCCTGTAGCACCGTCCTTGATGGAGCATATGTGTGGACTGGACCTGCATTTTACAGGAAAGGAGTGAGCAGAGAGCAGAGTAGTTGTCGATTCTTGTTCTGTTTTCTGTGAATATCTGCCTCACCCTCTCAGACTTTGAGTTGCGCGTGCTACTAAAGAGACGTGTTACCATGGAAACCAAACAATGGTGTAGCTGTATTAAAGTCCGAGTGGAAACAGTCGTGTGTAAATCTGATTTTGTCAGAAATCGGGAGAAATGCGGGAGAAATTTGACCCCGGGAGAGGGCAATGAAATCGGGAGTCTCCCGCGAAAATCGGGAGGGTTGACAAGTATGACCCACACCCAACCCACACTAGGGCCAGGATAACTAAGTCCACGTCTGAAAAAGAACCAGCTCACTGGATTGCACTCAACTGTAGACCACTTGGAGTGGTAGAAGATAAGGGGCTGCAAAAGGTACTACAGATTTCATCGTCTGACACAACATATGAGCTGCCAGTGACAAAAAGAATCCAGCAGCTTTATGACAATGAAAAGGAAGATAAAGAGAATTTATTGGAGAAAGCCGAATGTGTTGCCCTGACTGGGGATCATTGGACCTCGGTAAGCAATTCAAATTACCTCTGTGTGACGGCACACTTTATTGACATCTTCTCACTGTTCTTAGGTCAAATATTTATATGTGATTAAAGGCCATGTAATGCATCTATCACAGGTGTTTTTTAACATGTAGTTTAGATATCACCAGAATAAAAATAAATAAAAATGTTTAAAGTTTCGTCATAATTAAATGACATATACGTTAAAAACCGATGTTGGTTCCGAAGTTTGCCGAGTACGCCCCCGATCACTCCCGAACGAGCGGTGACGTCACACGTGGCTAACATTGCCATTTGATCAAATCAGTCCAAATCGCAAGCAACGCGATAACTTCAGACAGCGACAGCGACAGCGATCATTCAAGCTCAGATTCGGTGGGTTATCTGGATTCAGTTACAGAAGTAGAGAGTGAACCAGCTAGCCTTTCACTTCAAGGCATCTTGCCTTATAAGTACAAGCCTCCTGCCCAGCAATCGAACAACGAGGCAGAAACTTGTGAAAGAGAAGCGGATTCCGCAGCCGGCGAGACTCGAGTCGGCAATACTGAATGGTAAATTCTGTTTTATTTAATTTGACCTGCACTAAATGTCGATCTTAATTTGTCATCTGTTCCTCACACGTCCGGCAGATATTGTTTTGTTTTTTAATGTTATGTACAATATTCAGGTGTACATGTCAATGCTGTGAAAGCATGCCCACTGCAGATGAATGTGTATGCTGTAGAGAGATCTGGCAGGTGATGGAACAAATAGACAGTTTGCAACCTACTGACCAGATAGCAGAGTCCTGCATCGAGTCGGGTATCCGCGGGTACCCGACGGGTGACCCGCAAAAAAGGTGATTTGCGGGTGGTATTTTTTCAAACGCTTTTTTCCGGGTTCGCTTCTGGGTAAAACAAAGATGATGCGGGTCCGGTTGCGGGTGTTGCATAATAAATATATTTAAGGCGAGACACGGCAGGCAAAAACATCGTTTTTCATGCCCATGTCAATTTTGAGATTTTGTGCTATTTTGATTCAATAAGATGTTTTCTTTCAGGCTTTTGGAAGGAAAACGTACAAAATACACATTTAGGTGTTTATTTTACTATAGTTTGTCTATTTCCGTCGGTAGATTTCTCCTAAATTCACCAAAAGTTAGCAATCTAACGTAACATAAAGTGCCGTGACCGCTGTTTGCTCCATGTCATGAGAGGTACCGTTGGAAAGCTCAGGTTCTCCTGCACAATCTCATCGGATCCAAATATGGTCATTTCCTTTGTATCAGCAACCAATCGTGAAAGTACAAAGGGGTCATCTGACCAAAGAACGGAATCTTATTGGCTGGTGTCAATTTCTGACAACGTGATTCGTTCAGATGCGTCACGTGGTGCGCCATGACACTTCCTTGTTTATATTTGCGCTGAAAATTTAAATCTCAAAATGCCGAAACATCCGCGAAAAAATCGTTCAAAGAGAAGAGGACAACAATTGTCACTTGCACGTAGCAAGGTAGAAGACAAAACAAATGACCCCGAACCTGAAAAACCTTCACTTAGTGCGTCAATGCGCAAGCTGTCACCCAAAGAGCAGGAGGGTTTAGATAGCGCCACACAGCAGTGGCTGATAATACATGTAGCGCGGCTGAATGAACTGCTCAGTGGGTTGATTTGCCCAAATTGCGCAGGGACAGGGCTCAAAGTTAACATCGATCCGCAAAACCATGGTTTCTGTAGCAGCTTAATTTTAGAGTGCAGTCTGTGTGATGGTGGGTACCGCAAAAGTGTGTACACATCTACACGTCTTCAAGACGAAACCAGGAAGGATGTTGCTTTTGATGTGAATGTGAGAATGGTGCTCTTAGCGCACGAGTTAGGCTTGGGCTATGCAGCTCTGAAGAAAATAAGCAAAGTGTTGGGGATTCCTGCACTTCATCTCAAAACCTATCAGAGACATGACAAGAGAGTGACAGGTATAGAAACAGGATTGAGACCAAGAAAACTTGAACTATTGAATTCAGAGTATAACTTATCAGGACATTCAGTTGACTTATTTTTTTCTCTTATTAGTGACAGAAATAGAGAGAGGCCTGGAGTCACTTCACAGGACAAGGGAGCAGGTCAGGCAGGCTTATGCAGATGTGGACCCAGATGTTGCAGAGTTGCTGAGGGAGGATGCAGAGGCAGTTATAAACATCAGCGTGTCATTTGATGGCACATGGCAAAAGCGAGGCTTCACATCCCATTATGGGATCGGTGTGTGCATTGACATCCTTACTGGATTGGTGATAGACTATGAAATCCTATCATCCTATTGCCATGCTTGTGCTCTAAAGGGAAATGCCAAGCAAGAGCAAAAGATTACAGAAGAGGAGTATGACAGTTGGCGACAGACACATAGTGATTGTGCAAGAAACTTTGCAGGGTCAAGCAAGGCAATGGAGCAGGAGTCAGCCAAGAGGATGTGGGCCAGGTCTGTGAATCGCCACCAGGTGCGGTACACAGAGATGTTGTCAGATGGGGATAGCGCAGCATTTAGGGAGGTGGTTGCACTGAACCCATACCCTGGGCATGAAGTGGTGAAATTAGAGTGCATTAATCATGCCCACAAGCGAATAGGTACAGCACTCAGAAAAATGAGTTCACAGAAAAAGTTAGGAGGGAAGGGTGTAGGAAAGCTGACTGCAAAGAAATGCAAAACTTTGCAAAATTATTACAGGGGGGCAATTCTCAACAACCAGGGTTCAATCGATAAAATGAAGGGAGAAATATGGGCAGGTCTCCTCCACGGCATGTCTACTGATGACAGCCCCTTACACACCAGGTGCAATCCCTCCTGGTGTTGGTATAGGAAAGCAGAGGATAATGGGGAAACACCTGGTAGCCACAAAGAACATGCTGGAAACTTTTTAAAGCGAGAGGTGGGGGAGAAGCTTATCCCTGTGTACCACCGCATGTCAAGTGACAGCCTGCTCCAGAGAATGCAGCATGGAGGTACTCAAAATGCCAATGAGTGCCTCAACTCTGTGATATGGGCGCGGTGTCCAAAAACGGTCTTTGTGGGGAAAAGCAGGGTTGAGGCAGCTGCAAGTATGGCCATCTCCACCTTTAATGAAGGTGCCTCTGCCATGCTGGCTGTTATGGAGAAGTTGTGGCTCCAGAGCACAGCTGTTACTGTCAGCGCAATGAGACAAAGTGATTTGCTGAGAATTTCAAAAGCTGAGGCCATTACATCTGCTAGTTTGAAATATAGGCGCAAGAGTCTAAGCACAGCAAAAAAGGTGAAAAGACATCAGCAGGAGATGCAGGAGGGGCCTACTTATGGAGCAGGCATGGACTAGGGTGGCAGTTCTGCAGTGCGTGTGTTACTGTGGTCGTAGTGTGTGTGTGTTACTGTGGTTTTGTTCATCAGGTACATACTGTGTTACTCAGTTTTCAGTTGTATTGTGTTTTATATGTTCTATATTGTTGTTGTAAGTATTACCGGTAGATTAGATATTGTGTCTGAAAATAGTGTCTTCCAATAAAAAAAATATGGAATTTGACAATACATATCTTTAAAGGTCGTTTTCTCAAAATGAGTTTTTTCTCCTACTCTGAGCACAAAATGTCCACTTCAGTAGCACGTAGACACACCAAACCTTCCAGTTATATTCCTATCCATATTCTGAAGGCTTTTACAGAAGGGTTTGTTCATTTATCATTCATAGCCTGAATTATATAACATTTTATACCTAAAAACATGGCGAAAATTGATATTTTAGGGCTGTTGACAGTATTTTCTGATTTATTTAGTGATAAAAAGAGATATAAAAAATCCCTTCTGTAAAAGCCTTCAATTCTAATATGACAACAAAATGAAACAAGAATTTTTAACCTGGCTTTATCCAATAAAAAAAAAATAATCGTTTCCTGAAATGTGTTAAAATATGCGCATATTTAATGAGATTATGGCTAATTTGCATATTTAAACATGCTATTTCTGAAAACTTTTAATACAAAAAACAATTGCCTTATTGTAAGTAATTAACTGGAGAAATTTCTAGCTGATATCTTTAAGTTAAAAAAATTACCCTATTCACCTGTAGTGTCTCGCCTTAAACAATAATAATTTAGTTTAATGTTTAAATCCTCAGACCTCTCCTCCGCGGTACCGAGCATAATCATAACCTCTGCAGTGCATCTATCTGCTGCTGAGCGCACCACATTCTGAATGGCTGAGGTGAAGCCCTCTATAGCGGAGAATACAGCATTTTCAATAACTCTTCCTCAAGAGCGAAATCCAACGTCTGGGAGGCTTTTGGTGTCATCCTAGATGGAGAAAATAAACAACATCCCAGGCTTTTTGAGCCAAATATGCAACTGCGTGTGTTAATAATTGCACGTTGTCACTGCTTATATACAGGACTGTCTCAGAAAATTAGAATATTGTGATAAAGTTCTTTATTTTCTGTAATGCAATTAAAAAAACAAAAATGTCATACATTCTGGATTCATTACAAATCAACTGAAATATTGCAAGCCTTTTATTATTTTAATATTGCTGATTATGGCATACAGCTTAAGAAAACTCAAATATCCTATCTGTAAATATTAGAATATCATGAAAAAGTATACTAGTAGGGTGTTCAACGAATCACTTGAATCGTCTAATTAACTCGAAACACCTGCAAGGGTTTCCTGAGCCTTGAAAAACACTCAGCTTGGTTCAGTAAACTAAATCACAAGTATGGGGAAGACTGCTGATCTGACTGCTGTCCAGAGGACCGTCATTGACACCCTCCATCAGGAGGGTAAGACACAAAAAGAAATTTCTCAAAGAGCAAGCTGTTCACAGAGTGCAGTTTCAAAGCACATCCACAAAAAGTCTGTTGGAAGGGGGAAATGTGGCAGGAAACGCTGCACAACCAAGAGAGATGACCGCAGCCTTAACAGCATTGTGAAGAAGAGTCGCTTCCAGAATTTGGGGGAGCTTCAAAGACAGTGGACTGAAGCTGGAGTCCAGGTATCAAAAGTCACTGTTCACAGACGTGTCCGGGAAATGGGCTACAATAGCCATATTCCCATGGTCAAGCCACTTCTGAACTCAAGACAACGGAAGAGGCGTCTGACTTGGGCTAAGGAAAAGAAGCACTGGACAGTTGCACAGTGGTCCAAAGTCCTCTTTTCAGACGAAAGCAAGTTTTGTATTTCATTTGGAAGTCAAGGCGCCAGAGTCTGGAGAAAGGCTGGAGAGGAGCAAAATCCAAGTTGCTTGAAATCCAGTGTGAAGTTCCCACAGTCAGCGATGGTTTGGGGAGCCATGTCAGCTGCTGGTGTTGGTCCACTGTGTTTCATCAAGCCCAGGGTAAATGCAGCTGTGTACCAAGAGATTTTAGAGCACTACATGCTTCCGTCTGCTGAAAAGCTCTATGGAGATGAGGAATTCATTTTCCAGCATGATCTGGCACCTGCCCACAGTGCCAAAACCACCAGTAACTGGTGTACTGACCATGGCATTACTGTCCTCGATTGGCCTGCAAATTCCCCTGACCTGAACCCCATAGAGAATATGTGGGGTATTGTGAAGAAGAAGCTGAAAGACACCAGACCCAACAATGCTAATGAGCTAAAGGCCGCTATTGAAGCATCCTGGGCATCCATAACACCTAAGCAATGCCACAGGCTGATTGCCTCCATGCCACGCCGCATTGATGCAGTAATCCGTGCAAAAGGATTCCCAACCAAGTACTGAGTGCATTAATGGACATTTTCAAATGTTTGATTGTGTTTTGCTGTTATAAATCTTTTTTTTTTACTTGGTCTGAGGAACTATTCTAATTTTTTGAGATAGGATTTTTGAGTTTTCTTAAGCTGTATGCCATAATCAGCAATATTAAAATAATAAAAGGCTTGCAATATTTCAGTTGATTTGTAATGAATCCAGAATGTATGACATTTTTGTTTTTTTAATTGCATTACAGAAAATAAAGAACTTTATCACAATATTCTAATTTTCTGAGACAGTCCTGTATAAGAGGTCTATGATTCTGTCAAGCAGTCATGTATAACCTCATATTTATTTTGTACAAGTAAAATACAAATATCATGTTATAAGCCAATTTGTAGCCATTGCTACATAATAGTACTACATAAGATTTTATTTTTCTCCAAATATATTTATAATCTGTATACTTTTTTTTCATTAGGAAGTATCGATATACAGCTTATCGACAGTTTGTACGTTGGTGCTGGGGTGTACTCGGCCCAAAAATCAGAGTCCCGCTGCCTGCATGTGCTGTAACCGAGATACGGAAGACTTACCCTGAACCGGGAGGCCGCTATCAGGAATTTCAATGGCCAAATCTGTAATTTGACATAAGTCATGCAGCTGAACTGGTTAAAATGGTTTCGCATGATGTAAATAATTTACAAAGTACATCATTTACAATATTATTTTTCCAAAGAAACATGTAAATATAACAACATTTTCCAAATCGCAAATTTGTAAGATTGTATTAATTTACTGTTTGATAAATAAAAAAGGGTTCTTTTGTTAATTTTTCACTTGTAACATTTTATCTTTATTGCAGTGTACATTAGTCTATTTTGGTATATGTGCGAGCCCACAAATAATTAAAAGTGGTACAAATAATAAAGATATTCAGACGTAATTCATTTTTGGCCTTACTTATTTCACTTCAACTTTTATATATTTCAGTCACTAGGCAAGTTCACTGTACTCTGGTGAAATTTAGCTCAAGCTGGCATAACACCTGTAGTAACTTAATTCTGACCCGAGTTTTGTGCACAATCTTCCAGCACCCATGATCAATGTTTATAGCAATCAGGAAACATTCACAGCTCACAACTACACATCGCTTCCCCATCATGAATTGTTAGATAAAAAAAGTTTAGCGAGGTCCGGTTACACATATGTTGAGCGAAAATAGCGGAAGGATACAAAACAAACAATCCAGACGAGGCTGGTGTTTGCCACATGTGACGTCACACAGCTGGGTTAATGGCTGGCAAGCTTTTCGCTACCGGAGCGGAATAACACGGGAAAGTGGCACACATTTCATGTTATTTGGGGGGTATTTATGGAAAGAATCATTGATGTTGATATGTCAAATGAAACAGTGGAAAGTGATGAAGCGATTTATTAACACAGAATAACATTTATTTTGGACATTACATGGACTTTAAAAATGCGATTAATTTCGATTAATTAATTACAAAACCTCTAATTAATTAGATACATTTTTTTAATCGAGTCCCGGCCCTAATTATAAGTTAATTAATTTGAAATAGCACTTCAACATTTGAATAATAAATGTTTTATATTTCATTCACTGTTATAGATTCAGCCAGAAGCTAAAGTAATGGCTTTGCTCTATATTGACACAAATCTAATGTCACGTTGCTCAATGAAATGGTACATGTTATAAAAGAAATATCAAACATTTTCGGTTTTCTTAATGCTAGTTCAACGACATATCCATACATCAATGTTTGCATGTTATGTTAGCATATTCTTTACTATGGTTTATTTTCTTTAGCATTTAGGTGAAACAGAGTCCCATCTGTTAAAGAAAAAAGATGGGATGATGGTTTCCCTTGTAAACTACACAGATTCAGACGAATCTCAGAGTCCGTCCCGAATTGCCATCCATGACGATAGCTCTCAGGTATTGTCATACATTCAGTTTTTCGTGTATTATGTATCATATATATATATATATATTTCTATTTCTATTGATTTATTGGTACAAATGCCAACTACATACATTTATTTTGGACACTCCATGGATGGAGTCCAGGTACTGACATTGAACTCAAAGAAGACAAAGATATTTTCCCAATGCTGAGGAGGACTAAAAGCATACAGGTAAGCAACATTTATGTAGAGATGATCAATGTACTAATCCCTATATTTTGTTACTGGTGGTTTCAATGCATTGTAATTTTAAAGTCTGAATAGCAATTGTTTAATAGGTGAAGTAATTTATCATTTCTTTTCTTAAGATCACCAGCCAGATTGAGTTTGATTCAGATGAGTTATTTGACCCCAGCTCAGCGGACAGTGGAGAGGAATATATTCCTAAAACGAGTGAAGACTCTTCTGGTACAGACACAAGCAAAGTTATTGACCTAGTCCACAAGAAAGACAGCATGCTTGGACGCCAAAACTTTCAAAAGCTGTCTCACATCAGATATGAAGGTCTCTTACCAACCCAAGTAAACAGTAGTTCTTCACAGCAGGTGCCCAAGAGAGGACGCTCCCCCTAAAGAAGAGATAGCAATTATATTATTAAACGCAAAAGACAAAGTTTAGGCAGTGGATCCTGTCCCACAACACGAACCATAGGGGGTAAATCGTTAAAACAGGGTATGGTTGGCGAGACTGGATTCTTATCTGAAAACTCGACACATGAAGTTGAACCAAATCTTCCTGATGGGGCCTCTTCCCTTCTTACAGAAAACAAAGTAGCTGAAGGTTCACGTTCACCTTGCATACCTGCCGTTTGTAAAAAGGAGGATGGGTCAAGAATGTACAACAAAAAGCAATATTGTTTGTACTGTAAGATAGGAGTTGGAAAAATAGCAAGGCATTTGGAGCATGCGCACCACAATAAGCCTGACGTTGCACAGGCTTTGTCCCTCCCAAAAGGTTCTAAAGAAAGAAGATTGCATTTGGAACATTTAAGAAACAGAGGCAACTTCGCCCACAATGTTGAGGTATTAAATGCTGGCGTTGGAAATCTTGTTTCTCGCAAGCAACCCCAACAGGACTCTCAAGCACAGAATTTCCTCCATTATGTTTATTGTCAAGGATTGTTCAGCAAGAAACTCCTTTGGCGGCACATGAAGATCTGCTAGTTCAAACCGGATGTTCCACAAAAATCTGGCAACCCGTGACACGACCCGTGTCCAGGCCCCGTCTGCATTTGCTGTACCTCCACCACCTGGCGTCAAGATAGAGTTTTGGAAGCTGTTAAACAACATGGTTCAAGATGATGTTTATATTGCTGTCAAATCTGATGTATGTATCATGGAGTATGGTGAGCACCTGTATAAAAGGCTTGGATATGATGTTGGCAAGCATGAATACATACGGCAGAAACTGAGGGAGCTTGGAAGTAGGGCTGGGCGATATGGTATCTAAATGATATCGCGATATTTACTGACTATCGCGATATACGATATATTTAAGCAATAGCTCACGACAGTTCGTGGTATATGCTCATTATATCACAGCTAAGGGGCGTGGTTCGGCCCGACGCGAAGCGGAGGGTCGACAATCACTCGCGTGAACCAAGTGCCCAAGTCTTGCCCTTAAAATTGGACTTAGCTTGAAAAAGATGTCAATGCTTGTTGAAAGCCGTGCAAACGTACAGAGCAACTACTCAGCATCTAAAGATGCTTGTACGTTCCGCAGAGTATATGAAACCCGATGGAATTAACTGATTTATGCCGCATCACTGAGAACCCTTCAGGAATCCAAGTGGAATGCTCCTCAGTTGCTTCCATTTACAAAAGATGTCCAGACTCTCCATTCTTATTTAGATGTGAAACAACAAGAAGTTCACAGTAAATTGTCTGCAGATAAATCTCCCCAGACATGGTCACAGTTAGCAAAGGTCACTTTGACACAAGTCATTTTGTTTAACCGACGTAGAGCATCTGCATATTTGTTTCAAAATCCATCACATCCTCAGGAAAATATAAATATTGCCCTGTCAGAACTAGAAAATAAACTATGTAAATACTTCAGGAGGATAGAGATAAAAGGAAAGAGGGGAAGAAAGGTCCCTGTGCTTTTGACCCCAGCAATGCAGCAAGCACTGGATCTGCTCGTCGGTAAACGGCAGGAATGTGGGGTTCCTAAGTGGGGTTACTTGTTTGCGAGACCATCTGCTTTCACCTGCTACCGTGGTTTTGATTGCCTTCGATACTTTGCCAAGGCCTGTGGTGCAAAGAATCCTGAAAGTCTCACCTCTACAAAACTACGCAAGCAAACTGGAACTCTGTCTCAGGTTCTTAACCTCACCAATACAGAGCTGGATCTGTTGGCGGATTTTCTCGGCCATGACATAAGAGTGCATCGGCAATTCTACAGACTTCCTGAGGGCACCCTTCAGCTTGCTAAGATCAGCAAACTTCTCATGGCCTTGGAGCAAGGACGCCTGGCAGAATTCCAGGGCAAGACCCTGGAGGACATCCGCATTGATCCTGAGGGTAAAATCTTTTTTTACATGTTCATACATGAAATACCATTTCTGTTTCCAAAGTAATTGTACTTGTATATAAAAACATATTTTTCTAGGTCATTATTGGAGCATGTCAGACTTAATTTAAGTGCATTGTGCTTCTACTAATTAATTCTTCATTCTCCTTCCTCTAACCCCAAACTCACAGAGAATGTGCACATGGACAGCGACAATGAGGCAGTGTGTGAGTCAGACTCACAAGGTAAATATTATTTTTAAGTGGGACCATGCTATGTCCCATTCAAGTTTGTGGGATATGATCCTGATCTTTAGTACTATACCATTTTGTATCGGCAAGTCAGATTGTTGTAATTACCATCATTTTGATTAGATTTGTGAGCTACTTCATAAAAATACATTAAATATTGCATCATAAATACAAAATTGTAAGACTTAAATTACTGATGTGATATGAATGAAAGATTACTTTGATATTACAAAGCAGTTCACACTGTAGCGCTCAGCTGTAAATAAAAACAGCGTAGAAATACAAGTTTGTTTGGGAGGAGGGAGAACACAGTAAAGAAAGGATCAGATTTGTTTTTAGCCATTATACACCCATTGAAAAAAGCCGGATCAAATCTTCGAGTTTTGGTTCGAGATATTTCTAATTTTCTTGCAACACATAATTGATTATTTTGTTTACAGAGGTTCAAGCCACATCCACTCAGATGGAGAATAAAACAACAATGAGAGATGGGAGCAATACAGATGAAGCATCGCAACGGGGCCCCATGACACCTCCACCAGCCGCTCAACCACAGACCCAGAGAAGGCAAAAAGGTCAACTTTTTAGACCATACTTTGTTACTGAATGCTCTTCCATGGTTGATGTAATGTTTCATGGTTCTACACTGACATATTTTAGATCTGCTTGTGTATAATGTTAACTCTTTTGAATATATAACATTACATTTGCATCTTCTATTTGCTCTCTTGTATTTTCAGTTACTGGTTAGCAATTTTTCTTTGTTTCAATCCAATGTAATGAGGTTATTTCAAACGCATTAGAGCAGGGGTGCCCAGACTTTTTTGGCTGGTGAGCTACTTTTGAAATGACCAGCTCACCGAGGTCTACCAACCACAAATAAAATCCCAAATTGCAAGGGTTGCTGAATAACACGTTTTATTTATACATGGGATAACTACAATAGGGCTGCAACAAACGACTAATTTGATAATCGATTAATATATCGATTAATGAAACGATTAATCGACTATTCTGACTATTACTACCTTGCACAATTTCTCAAACGCTCTTATTTAGCCATCAACTTTTAGATTTAGCTTGAGGTTGTTTCATATGTGGAAACTAACAATGAAGACAATAAAGATGAATACTTGATTCAAAAATACATATATTATTAAATTAACAACAAATTGTGAACAAAATTAACATTGCTTTTTATTTGAATTAAATAAATAATATTTCACATCAAAAGAAACAACAATGTTTTAACAAATCTTATTAAATAATCTGACAGAACTGTAAACAGAATAGCGGAAACTTTAACAAAATAAAGAGTAACTCAGTTACCTCTAATCATTAACCCATGTTTGTATCATTGAGTTAACTCCGTGTGTTGCTGCTAGCATACATAACACCTGACGTGGAAAAGTTACTCGTGGATGGGGCTACAGCGCTACTAGAAAGACAGTCGAACCCGGTGCATTCCTCCGTCTGAATGTGGTGCACTTTTGCTAAATGTTTAGACAAATTGCTCGTTTTACCGCCCTTACATGCTAAACACTCTTGGCAAGGAGCATTGTCCACCTCAAGACGGGTAACATTTAACCACACCTTGGAGCGCTTCTCTCCGCCATCTCCTCCATGTGTTGCTGCATGTAGCAGCCGCGTGTGTAAACTGCCCCGCCCCCTCGCACACAGACGGGAGACAGAGATCTCGTCTCGATTGGAAAGATCGAAAATACACCGACCATAGACGCATTTGTTTGTCTTTTTGCATGTTAGAAACGAGTTGGCGACACTAAGACAAGATAAGACAAGATAAGGTTTTTGTAGCAATAATACATGACCTTTCTCTTTCTCAACTCGCTACTCGGAGGGAAGTCGCTGTCATGCCTTGTGAACACTCCGATAATGCCTCTCCACGTTACCTTTCTTTGGCAGAGCTACGCTTGCTTTACAAGTAAGGCAAATAACCTTTGAATGTGAAATCAAAAAGAAAATATTCTTCCTCCCATTCTGGGTGGAAGTGGTATATCTCTAGCTTCTTGCTCGGTCCCGCACTCATTTTGTTGTTTGTCTCTTGTTTGCCTCTTAATTTGAGTTTTCCCGGCACTTGACTGATTTTGTATCGCTTTGCATTCTGGGTTAACAGACTGGAAAGCAATAGGTCGCTTTTTCTGTCAATCAAGTAAACTCCTGAATGAAGTGTCAGGGAGGCAAAGGGAGGAGGGATCAAAACCTGTTTTGTCTATTTTTACAGAGCTGGATTTTTTTTTTATGAATGACTCGCGATCTACCAGCATTGCCCCCGCGGTCGACCGATCGGCAGTGCGACGTACTGGGCACCTCTGCATTAGAGAATGTATACCTAGTTTACCACCAGGATTATGCAGTTAGTTTTGGTACGCTCATGTGTGAGGTTTTGAGATATTCTCCTCTGAAACTTCTGCCTCCATGCCCTTTATATATCTAAGGTCAATGGAATCATAATTATTGCTGACATTCTGGAAGAATTTCGTAAAACTACTTAATGTGTATTATTATTTATTATTATGTTTTGTACCAATCCATATTGATTTATTACCAAATATAAAATGGAGACAGAATGTATTTACATATTATGCTACTTGTGTTATTATTCATATATGTCTATCATCTTTTTCTCTCAAATAACTTTTCCATAGCAGTTCCAGAAAAACACAAAATCATTTATTTGTGTCATTTTGATACAGGTCGGCAGCCTTTCAAGAAAAAGCTGTGGGAAAAGACGGAGATCCAAGCTGTTGAGAAGCTCCTGATGTCCTTCAGTAACACATGTCGCGTTCCGCGGAAAAGCGACTGCGATAAGTTACTTGAAATGGAAGGAGAAGCACTCAAACAAAGAAATTGGTTGGCCATAAAGTTTTACATAAAGAATCGGATCACAGCTCTCAAGAGAAACATTTAAAGCGATCATTGATGTCTGTTGACACCATTCATTTTTGTTGTCAAGTGTAATGCTTGCAAAAGTTAAATGTTTGATGCAAGCCACTATACAAATATATAGATCATACTTTATTCCTTCTTTCACCCCTCATTGATGTCCTCTTAATACCTCCTTTTCTTTTATCTGAATTATTCACAATTTCCTCTTCAACCTTATCTATTTTATCTTCTCTTACCTCTATGCTTTTTAAATCTCATCTCTTTTTTGTAATCTTCCTTTTATCTCAACTACCTTATCATCTCTTCTAGTTTCTCATATTATCTTGTTTTTTTCTTTTTTGTCCCACATATCACATCTGGTAATACATTATTATATATATATATATATATATATATATATATATTACCAGATGTGGGACATTGAAAGAAATGAGGAAATTGAAAGTGTGAAAAGGGACAAGATTAAATTGTTAAGAAAAAAACAAGATAATATGAGAAAATATATTTATATTATTATAATTACATTCTTAAGTAATCTCCCTTTTATGTCGAACATAAAAGTTTTTGAAGGTTACATTCTTCCAGTGACCTTACAACCTCATTTAAATCAGCCACAAGTTGTTTTTTTAAGTCCTTTTTGGGACCTTTGTTATATAATAATGCCGTTCTTAAATGGCGATACCTTTTTACACTAAATCTTCTTTTGAAAATTAAAAGTCTAATAACGACAATCTCCTTGTATTTACTGGAAAGCTCTACAATAACATTGTATTGCTTAAATGGAAATTACAATTACTATTTAAGCAGAATAGCCTTATAAGCATGACTTATATGGCTTCAATGATTAACACTTAGAACACAAACCCCTCTTTATGTAAAAAGTAGGAAACTGATGCAAATAAAGTAAATGTACTGTGAGTCTCATTCACGAGTTCAGACATCCCTGTGTCACAGTGGGTAAATAGACTAATAAAAAGCATTACTATAATAGCTTAAATATTAATTAAAATACTATCAGTACATTGGAATTCAATATAATTGTGTCACTCAACAGAAGCTACATGTTGACACTAAAGGCAAAAATCATTCTGCATCATGATAGCCCTCACTTTGACAGGCAAAGGTGTTACATTGTTACCTAAAGTAAGTTTAGTAATACAGTGTGCAAAGTGACCCAACTAATGTTTGAAACCAGAAAGTTTATTTTTGGAGCCCACACATGACTAAAAGCCAGACAGCGTGTATATATGGACCCCTCCTGTAACTCTACCTGACAAGACCCCTTTAAACGGGTTATAGTCCGGTCAGTGACCTCTACTTTCTCTGATTGATCATTTGAAGTGAAATCTTTGCTTGAGTCCACTTCAGGGTGGATCCCAAAAGGGATGGTCTGGTCAGGTACCCCCAGAATGCAGTGTGTGTGTGTGTGTGTGTGTGTGTGTGTGTGTGTGTGTGTGTGTGTGTGTGTGTGTGTGTGTGTGTGTGTGTGTGTGTGTGTGTGTGTGTGTGTGTGTGTGTGTGTGTGTGTGTGTGTGTGTGTGTGTGTGTGTGTGTGTGTGTGTGTGTGTGTGTGTGTGTGTGTGTGTGTGTGTGTGTGTGTGTGTGTGTGTGTGTGTGTGTGTGTGTGTGTGTGTGTGTGTGTGTGTGTGTGTGTGTGTGTGCGTGCGTGCGTGCGTCTTGATGATGGAATGACTGATCGGGTGACTATAGGAGGACAAGAGTCTTCGCCCTTCCCTGTACATGCAGGGGTGTGTATACATCTTCCTGCTATGTGTCACTCAGCTCCTCCACAAGGAGATTGAGGACAGTAGCGGTGTGGCAGTGGACTTTCGTCTAGATGGCAACCTCTTCAACATAAGGAGGCTCCAGGCAACCACCAAACTGCAAAGGGAGAGAGTCATTGATTGCATTAATGCACTGTGCTCTTGTCAGTGATGCAAATTAGTTGCTTTTCGGCGCCTCCCGCTTTTTTAACGCTGATTTGGGTGACTTGTGTAATTCGCGGAGAACCGAAGAGTTTTCGTTTTGGGAGGGGGGGGGGGTCCGCCCGCCCGTCCGTCAGTCCGACTAACGGACAACTTTTCACTTAAAAAAAGAAGAAGAAATCTAGACCGCAAAATAATTAAACAAGCGAGTGCCTGTTTTTCCTGGCCAAGGGCAGGTTCCTTGAACACAACACGAGCGTAACGTGTCTTCAAGTGGTATATGTCTCGTCGGAAAGGAGTGTAGACTAGAGTGCTGACGGAGAGCACCGGAACGCCGCTCCAGCTCTTCAAATATTGCTGTACCCATAAGGAGCCGTACACACCGCAGTGTTTGCGTGGCTGTCTTTAGTTGTAAGCACAGTGGCGATCTGTTGTTATTAGCATCTGGTTAGCTAGCTATGCTAACGAATTTAAAGAGCTTTTCTACAACCAGGTGGAAGAGAGCTCTCTCCTGAGAGGCTCAAATAACCTCAGCTCAGTGAGGTTAAGGCACACCTTGATATGATCATTATAGTTATTAATGAGACATTAGAGTCTAAATGAAAAACAGGTATAAAATACAATATGACAGTAACAAAAAAGTTGTTAAAAATAACAAGAATAGAGTTTAAAAGGGGAGTGATTTGTAAAATATCCAAAAAGAAGAATCTGCTTACAGTTCTGTTTCATATGGGTGTTGAGATGTATCCCTAGATCTCTTCAGGTTGCTCTCAAAGTGCACCAGATTGATGCTTTTAACTTCTAAAAAAAAATCTTCCTGGGGGAGCATGCCCCCGGACCCCACTAGAGGAGGTAAAGTCCCCCCCACTTAAATCATGTTCACATGGATAGGATACTTAATACATTTGCACACATCTTGTTTCCATATCTTTCTGCCACAACCATGCACGTGCGTGCATGCGCGAGTCATGGTAAAATATCTGGATTAAGAGGTAGCTTTTTCTTTGCACAGCATGAAAGAAAGGCCAAATTAATGGGCTGTGATTTTAGTTTTTTTAAGCAGTTCAATAATTTGTACGGCCCTCGGAGAATGTTGTAAAAATGGAAAGGAAAAAGGTTCCCCACCCCTGCTGTAAATAATAATAAAACCCCTTGATTTATAACTTAACATCTCTGTCTCCTATTGATCTGAGTATATTATAAAGAATAGCCAGTTAATTGAAGCATTATAGCACAGGCCTTTGTCAGATGGTATATTACGCTGTTTTTTTTCTGTTTCGAATAGTTCTCTCTTTTTTCACCTTACGTGTGTTTGCATCCCTGTCTTGTATCTCACAGTCCACAAGACCTCCAGTCTGTTCTTACTGACCGTCAACACCATCAAGACGGAAGTAGTTTGCCAGTGGAGTGCCAACATCCCATCTACACCACCTACCTTCACTGCTGCTGGTGAACAACTGTCTGTTGTACCATCCTTCAGATACCTGGGGAGCATTCTCTCTGAAGACAAAACCATCGACAATAAGGTCCAAAACAGGATAAAGCAGGCATCAGCTGCTTTTGGGAGACTCCGGCGTAGGGTCTTTCAAAACAAGCACCTCCATCTCTGCACGAAGGTCTGTGTCTACCAAGCCATCTGCATCACTACCCTCCTTCACAGCTGCGAAGCCTGGGTAACTTACAGCCGCCACATCAGGGCCCTACAGCAGTTCCACATACACTGCCTTCAGCGCATCCTGGGAATTACCTGGCGTGATCGTGTGCCTCACTCTGAAGTACTCTCGAAGACCAACTGCAGGAGTATTGAGGCCACAATTACTCAGCACCAGCTACGATGGCTGGGCCATGTAGTAAGGATGCCCTCAAACCGCCTGCCTCGCAGAGTGCTATATGGCCAGCTACACCATGGTCGACGCTCTGCTGGAGGGCAGAAGAAGCGCTATAAAGACCAGCTGAAGACTGCGTTAAAGAAATGTAAAATCAGACCTGAGGCCCTGGAGGACGCTGCTGCTGACCGTAACACCTGGCGCCAGCTGTGCCGGGATGGGACCCAAATGCTGGAGGAGGAAAGGACAGCCAGGAGACAGGAGAGGAGACTCAGGAGGAACACGCCTACAGTTGCCGTTGCTACTACCACCACATACTCTTGTCCTACCTGCAATAGGATTTGTGGGTCCAGGATAGGGCTATTCAGCCACCAAAGAACTCACCGATAGAAGTGGACGTCATCATCGGATTCGATGGACAACTGTGTGTGTGTGTGTGTTAGGGGTTTCACAACTACCAATATTTACTAGTCGACACGTTTTTCAAAATAGCAGTCGACTAGTCGTTACGTCATAATAAAGACACACAAAGAGAGGTGTACAACTGTATTTTCTATTGGAACTCATACAGTAACATTAAACACTGCATTTTAATTTGTGTTACATGGCTGAGTAAATAACAAACAGTAACTGGACTCACCAAAATCGACAGCAAAAAACTATTGTTTACATAAATGCCACGTAAATCCAGTGCGCAACACTTTATTCGCTGTCCTCCACGATAACGTCCACCTTTCCATATTTTTGGTTTGAACACCAACGCATCGACATGTGAGGGAAGGAGGCTTGACCGCTTTCGGGTGACAGTGTTGCCTGCCAGGGAAAAAACCCTCTCACTCGGGGTGCTTGTGGCTGGAATAGCCAGGTAGCTCCTCGAAAGCGGTGCACGTTTTCTGCCAACCACTCCAGTGGATTATCCATTGTGGGGATATGCGGTGTCCGCTGGCAGTAATCCCGTAGCTCATCATCCGCATCACTGTTGACCCGTGTTTTCTTGCTGTTCGTTTGCCTCTGTTCAGTGCTGACGCCGGTCCGTTGCTCACTGGTGCTAGCATTACTGCTAGTGCTAGCTGTCGGCAGCGGGTGTCTCATCTTCAGATGGTTGCGCATAGCAGATGCATTTGTATTGTGCTTCAGTACAGCTGTACACAGCTGTACACAACTGACACTTCACTTTGGAGTTGGTTACATCTTCGTTGAAGTACTGCCATACATAAGAATGTCGGACGTGTTTTGTAGTATTTTGCAGTACCTCGTTTGCCTCCATTTTTTTCACGACTAGATGACTAGGGCCTACAGCGCCGACTAGTGGTAAAGGTAGTCGATTAGTTGGTGAAACCCCGTGTGTGTGTGTGTGTGTGTGTGTGTGTGTGTGTGTGTGTGTGTGTGTGTGTGTGTGTGTGTGTGTGTGTGTGTGTGTGTGTGTGTGTGTGTGTGTGTGTGTGTGTGTGTGTGTGTCCTACTTGCTGTTGATTTGTGTGCAGGCTCGCCAGGCATCCAGCTCCACTGACAGCTGCTCGATCTTTAGAGGAACACACACCTCCCTCCGCTTCAACAACTGACTGCAGAAACAGTGAGGAAACATGGTGATTGGCTTACTTTGAAAACGTTAATCCTATCTTAACCTGATTATGGAAACTTTCTAAATCGAAAAATAGTGAATGAGCAGCTTCGCGTCAGGAATCACTGCGGATCACAGAGCCCATTATTTTTGTATTCCTCAGTTCTGGGTTTTTTATAACTGCTTTACCCCATGTGAATCATAAAACTTTGCTAAACATCTTCTAGCTAAATAGTTGCCTATTTAACAAAGCTTAATAGTTATCAACACATTAATAACTGCCACTGTAACTGAGGGAGCAGGAGAGAGTGTGCAGCTGTGTTCTGTGTGTGGGACGTCTGCCAACCAGTATTGTTCCATGGGGGCCAAACTTTGGTAAAGGTTACTTAATTTATGATGGGATAGGCAGGATTTATGGAGCAGTGGGTGCTTTTGTTTTTGTTCCCTTATTAGTATATCAGATAGTGAGGGATTTTTGTTAGAGTTGTGTTTCAAAGAGAAGATTTAGATATAGGCCTTGTTTTGTTATATGTATTCTCAAGCTATATTCTTTTATTTAGCATAATGCCTTTTTCTCCTCCTCCTCCTAGCTTAAAGAACATTTGCTGGAATTATTTTGGTTAATGAATACACTTGTGTTCACTTTCACCCTGACTCTCGATTGTATTGGTTGTTGTGTTACCGTCTCCATTTTCCCCTAGACTTTATTGGGGACGTAACGCCTGGCATTGCTCGGGGGGCGTCACAGTGGAGGACTTCTGCCTGGCTGGCTCTTGGTCCTCTAACTCTACTTTTGTCGTGTTCCACTATGCTAAATGTCAACAAAGTGTACAATTCTTTGCAGATCAATCATTGTTTCTTATCAATAAATGATTTAATTTATAGTTGCTGTGTGGCTTTTTTGTTAGACTTGCCATGTATATGTATTGACCGTTTCATGGCGACGTTGTAAAATACTGAATCACCATCCCTCACGGCCTAATGCGTATGTAGTGTTGAACAGGGAGATGAGAAGCATTTACTTCATCTTTACAACTTTAGAAAAAAGTTACACACATACACCATCAAGTAATTGCTTTTTCAAAAGCACATTGCTAGATATTGTTTTAAAATATTCTAGCAATATATAGATAATTTAAATGCATATTAATGGCTTATTCTGCATGTCCTTATTATAAAACTATGAGGCAACCAAGAGATAGAAGCATTATTATTTATTATGATTTTCCTATATACACTCGTAAACCAGCACTCCTTCTCCAAACAAACACACAAACACACAGTTGTGTGTCTACCTGGTGTATTCGTAGAGGACAGGAACGATGCTAGAGTACTGTCTTCTAATGGCCTGCAGACCTCCAATATATCCACACAGGATCAACAGCTCACTGCGGACTCTGCCCACACACACACACAAACACACACAAACACACACACACACACACACACACACACACACACACCATAAGAGATAAAGGAGTGATTATAAAGTATTTAATTGTCTTGGGACAAAACAGCAAAATGAACATAATTAAAATTAAAGCTGCAAGCAGCGTTGAGCTGTTGTCCGCACGTCGACGTGTCACGCAGGTGTTTTCCGGACTCGGCCGTTGGCAAACGTGGGAAGTTTCAGGCCGATCGGACAACATACATGGGAGTTACAGCAGTATCATAAACATTGTGTTTGATGGCGAGTGATCTGTCGCCATGGCAACGGCATTTTATGACACCCCATAATAGAGAACCGCAGTGACGCGTCGTAAAACCAGGAAGTAAGTTAGCATTTTTAGCACTTCCGGTTTCTTCCTCAAAAAGCAATGCATTTTTTCCATAGGGTTTTGGAAAATAGCTCGAAATAAGGTCTGTCGTTGACACAAATGTAAGAGATAAATCACGTTTTGTTCTACGACACTAAATAAGTCAGCAGTGACCCCACTGGGGATTTTTGAAGAGTTTACGTGTCTGAAAAACGATGGTTGTTACCGAGTGGCTGAATAGGACTACAGAAATTGTCGAGGCCGTTGTACGTCATTACGCAGAACACGTAAACACTCCTGCTAAGTTTGTTTTCCCCTGTGTTCTGCTTGAAAGCAAGTACCTGCCTATCTTTAGTATCTGTATATCTATATCTGACCATTAGAATCTGTATTTTTGAAATTGTCGTTTTTAAAACAATAGTTTTAGAAATTATAGAATAATTAATTACCAGTGTTTTCCAATTTTACTCGGCAGTTCGTTTCGTTAGCTAACGTTAGCTAAAGCTAGCGCTACTAGTTAGCTACGCAATGGTTTGTTGCTTTGCTCCGGGTTGCAGCCACAGGTCTTCGCATGAAACGTGCTTGTTCTATCGTTTCCCGGCCAATTTTTTCCAAAGGAGAGTCTGGATTCGTTCCATGAGGTAAGCTGACGTTACATTTTTGTCCATGTCACGGTGAAATGTAAATGATGGGTAGTGACTGTATCGCCGTTTTAGAGATGGCGCTGCTGAAAAGACCGCAACATAAGTAAAGATAATGAATACATCCTATTAAAACCTGTGTGGCTTATATGATAAGTCTAGTTAGTACAAGCAGCATAACGTTTCACCATGTAACTAAAGATTGTAGTCAGGGAAATCAGTTTGACATATTGAACTAATAAAAAATCACCTCTGGCTGGCAGAGAACTCTCGGCTCCATAGCTTCTCTTGGACGTAAAATCTCATGTACATTTTACATTTATATTCAATTTAATATTCCATCCCTCACATACTTTTGTATATAATAACTTATATTTTGTTTTTCTTGTTATGCTGCTGCAACACAAACATTTCGCAAATTGGGATCAATACAGTAATACCTTATCTTAATTAATTAAGAAATATAACTATTATAATTAGTGTAGCAGCTGAAACCTATTTTCAATATGGATTAATCTACCATTTATTTCTTTAGTTCAATTTTCATCTATAAAAATGTCAAAATAGTGAAAATGTTCACGAGACTTATCAAAGTGCAAGGTTATATCTTTAGATGTTTTGTTTTAGCCTATGTACTGTATGTCTTAATGCTCTTACAGTATATGTGACGGTGTGACTTCCATGAAACTAATATTTTATATCTTCCCAACAGACGAGCTGACAGGAAACCTAACACTCTAACAACCACAACATTACAAAGGAGAGTAAATGTAAATTAAAAACAATTCACAATTTTTTTAATTCTTCTTCCTTGCAGTGAGGTGAACCTGACCTTGCACTTGGTGCCAGTAAGGATGTTCCTCACGCAGGCTGAATGTTTCTCCTTCCTTACTGACACAGAAGCCCTTGATTTGCAATGCTTCACTAATTGTCATTTCCCTGGCCCCGTAGGGACACTTTACCTCCAGCAGAGCGGAAGACCCTACCAGACCATCTGGAGATGCCCCCAACATTCCTGATAGGGAGAGCCACAAATCTGACTCATGGACCTGCATCTGGGTTGCAGTGGTGAATGCCCTGACGCCCTCACATTCATTCATAGTCCCCCACTGTACAGAAAAAACACCATCAAGGGCCTGTTGTTGCCTAGCACCCTGGCAATAAAGGAAGCAGTCACACGCTTTGACCTCAGGACAGCTCCAAAGTTACTGGCAGTCAACCTTCCTTTCCTGAACAAATGCCAGTTTGGGTTGGTTCGCTGACCAGTGGTAGCCACCTGAATTGCCCTCTGTTGCTCTTCAGACAATGCCATGCTTGCCACAATTTCCTCAGGTCCCTGATGCCCAACAGATTTGATAATTTCAGGAACAGGAAGTGTTTCCAAGCTGTAGTGTTCCTCTTCTAGCTCGGGGGAGAGAAGCCAAGAAATTCCTGAAAACCTGCCCCCGAGTCTGTCCCTCAGCCAGTCACGGTCTTCGGAGGTGGGCTCTCTTGTCAGCGGGTTAAATTAGTTATTGGTTTCAACAGTCACATTAAAACAGTTACTAAATCAGCTTACTCACCTAAAGAACATATCTAGGATTAAAAGACTAATGTCACAGCAGGATTTGGAAAAATATGTCCATGCTTTTATCTTCAGTAGACTGGACTACTGCAATGGTGTCTTCACTGGTCTCACTAAAAAATCTATTAGAAAGCTGCAGCTGATTCAGAACACCGCTGCTCGAGTCCTCACTAACACTAAGAAAGTAGATCACATCGCTCCTGTTCTGAAGTCTTTACACTGGCTTCCTGTGTGTCAAAGAATAGATTTCAAAATACTGCTGCTGTTTATAAAGCACTGAATGGTTTAGGACCAAAATGCATTTCTGACCTCTTGCTAAATGATGAACCATCCAGATCTCTCAGGTCTTCAGGGACTGGTCAGCTTTCTGTCCCCAGAGTCAGAACTAAACATGGTAAAGCAGCGTTCAGTTATTATGCTCCAAATATCTGGAACAAACTCCCAGAAACCTGCAGGTCCACTGCAACTCTTACTACTTTTAAATCCAGGCTGAAGACTTTTCTTTTTGTCGCTGCTTTTAATTGAACTATTCATATCTTAGACTATACTGTAACTTTTATCAATGTATTTTTTCTTTTAATGTTTATTTTATTAGCTTTCCTTTTTAATGACTGATTTTAAATGCCATTTTCTTAATGTCTTTCATTTTTTGTAAAGCACTTTGAATTGCCTTGTGTTGAAAAGTGCTATATAAATAAACTTGCCTTGCCTAATAAAGATTTCATGTGACACATACAATTGATTTGTTGATGGGAATTAACGGTACTCTTGCTATCACTACTCACCGACACTATAAACCTTGTCCCTCATGCTAGCCCTGACAACACCGTTAAGCACACCTTCATCTAGGCTGCACTGTTACGTGTCCTGACTTGTAGTGGTTCTCTCCTCTGTCTACACTCTTCTTGTCATCTTTGTAAAACGATATCTGCTGGTAATTGACACAGCCATGACTTCTAGTTAAATTCAGTGTGGCTAAAATGAAAAGTTTTGTTAAAATATGCAAGCACGCGAAAGTCAAAGTCAGCTTTATTGTCAACAATTCTACATGTGTTATACATCCAGAAATATCGAAATATCGTTTCCCACAGTGTGACATGTATACATAAAACAAAACAAAAAGGGCATAGATAAACGTGGTATACCTTAACAAAACAAAAATGGCCTAGATCAGTGGTTTTCAAAGTGGGGGCCGCGGCCCCCTGGGGGGCCGCCAGGGGGCGCTAGGGGGGCCTCAGAAAATTGGAGGGAAGATAAGAAAAAAAAAGGAAAGACAAAAAAAAAAAATTCTAATTATTTTTTAATAAATATTTTAAATCTGATTTTTAAAAAAAAATCATAATTATAAAATATAATTTATAATAATGGAACATATAATTTGCCATAGTCATCTTTCTGATTGCCTACCAGTCAAAACATCGTTCACGACGCCATGACGTCATGTTTAGACCTGGCGGTTTGCGCCATTTATCAAGCTGCTTTGCTCCTCAAGCGAGCAAGCTAGCTAGCTCAAAATGGACAGGTTTTTGACAAAGAACAGGTCAACGGAACCGACCAACAGCCCTGCTGTGGAGGACACTGCTGCAAAAAAACCTAAGAACTCCTGGCCAATTAAAATCAGAAGGTACGAGGCAGCGTACATTAAGTATGGCTTTACAGCCATACAGAAAAATGGCCATGATTGCCCGAAGTGTGTGCTCTGTCTGGAGACCCTCTCAAACGAGTGTTTAAAACCTTCGAAACTTCAGCGTCACTTGATGCAAAAACATCCGGCAGAGGCCGAAAAAACGGCAGACTTCTTCAGACGTAAAGAGGAGCATTTGGCCAGGCAATCTGCTGCATTCACACAGCAAGCTACCGTTCCCGAGCGGGCCCTGAAGGCATCATTTTTAGCTTCATACCACATTGCTCGTGCAAAAAAACCTCACACAATCGGAGAGGATTTGCTTTTACCAGCTACCAAAGACATTGTCCGAGAATTGCTTGGCGAGGATGCTGCTAAAAAAAATTACGCTGTCCCACTCTCGGACAACACCGTCAGCCGACGGATTGGTGACATGGCGCAGGACGTATCTGCTCAGCTTTTGGAGCAGGTGAGAGCCAGCGAGTACTTCGCTCTTCAACTAGATGAGAGCACAGACATATCGAATGAGGCCCAACTGCTTGTGTACATTCGATTTATTTCCCAGGAGAGATTTGTCGAGGAAATACTGTTTTGTAAAGCACTTGAAAGAAGAACCACTGGGAAAGATATTTTTCAAGTTTTGGACGATTACATCGAGTCTAACGGATTGAACTGGGCCCGCTGTGTGGGGGTGTGTTCGGACGGAGCCGCGGCAATGACCGGCAAGATCAGTGGAGTGACCGCTCTCATTAAGCAGAAAGCCCCGCATGTAGTCGCCACACACTGCATGCTCCACCGTGAGGCACTTGTCGCAAAAAGGATGGATAACGAGTTGAATCAGGTACTACAGGAGGTTGTACAAGTGGTGAATTTTATTAAAGCCCGCCCCTTGAAACACAGACTGTTTACCCTGCTTTGTAATGAGATGGGCGCCCGTTTTGAGGGGCTGCTGCTTCACTCAAACGTGCGCTGGCTGTCACGGGGCGCAGTTTTGAACCGTGTCTATGAGCTGCGGAGGGAGGTTGGAGAGTTCCTCTCTTCTGAAAAGCATCAGCTGGCAGAGCGGTTCACTGATGCAACCTGGATCCGCAAACTTGCATACATGTCAGACATTTTTCTGCATCTAAATGTACTGAACCAAAGCATGCAAGGACGTGACACGTACATACTGCAGGTGCAAGACAAAGTGCGTGCTTTTTCCAAAAAGATTATGCTGTGGTCAAACAAGCTCCAGGAGGGAGTCACAGAGATGTTCCCACTACTTCACCAGGAGCTGCTGTCATGTGATGATTTGGGCTCCATCTCTCCAATGATCCAGTCCCACCTGGAGCACCTCCAAGGATATTTTAAAGACTATTTCCCTGACCTTGAAAACACACATTTAAACTGGGTTAGGAACCCCTTTTCCCCCGGTGTCGGTTCTAGTTTGGACATAAAGTCACAGGAGGAGCTGATTGAGATGACAAACTCAGGGGATTTAAAACTAAACTTTGAGGCTCTTCCCCTGTCTAACTACTGGCTACATGCAAGAAAGGACTATCCCACCTTGGCTGACAGGGCACTGAAATGCCTTCTCCCTTTTGCAACAACTTACTTGTGTGAGTCTGGCTTTTCAACTTTAAAGGTACTCAAAACTAAACATAGAGCACGTCTACATGTGGACAATGACATGCGTATGGCACTGACAGACATTAAGCCCAGGCTTGACAGACTGTGTAGGAGCCACCAAGCCCATCCCTCCCACTAGTGTGATCACTGTCTGTCACTTCCAACACACACACACACACACACACACACACACACACACACACACACACACACACACACACACACACACAAACACAAAAGAGAGGTTTGGTTTCTTTTTTCTGTTTTTGTATCATCAACAGTTTGTTGAAAGGTTTGTTATTCAGTGGGAATATAGTGTTGAACTTACAGAACCAAGTCAGTTTAATAGATTTTTTTTCTTTTTTGACTGAAAACTTTTGAAGACATAATGCAAGAAAGACAAAAAAAAAAAACTCTTGCATATGTAAATATATTTTCTGTAGGGTAAAATGTATTGCAACATAGTGTCTATAATAAGAAAAACATTGTGGTGGAACAAAGATGCCCTGCCATACAAATCTTATTCTGTGTTGAAAACATATTGTTAATATTATTCTCATGCTAAACAAATGTAATAATTACAGTATTGAATAGAGAATAAAAGTAACAAAAACGTTCTTAAAGTTGATGTGTGACATATTTTGTAGCATTGTTGGTTGGTTTGCAAAGGGGGTCCCCGGCCAGAAGCTAATGATTTTTGGGGGGCCTTGGCATGGAAAAGTTTGGGAACCCCTGGCCTAGATAACCGGGGTATACAGTTTAAAATGTTAATATATTTAATTTAAAGTGTTCAGAGTGCAGTTTCAGTGCAAGTCAGTTGAAACGATCTTAAGTTGGCGTGACGTTGAAGTCGTGCGACCCTGCTGCTGTACTGGCTTGTAGTTCGTTTATAGCATAACGTTAGCATTTCGCTTTTGGCGACTAGATTTATGATTCAGAAATTATAAAAGTAGGGTTGACATGTGGAGATTATCCGGCTGAACAAAACGTGATCCCTCTCTTAAATGTGTGTCAACCACAGACCTTATTTCGAGCTATTTTCCAAAATCCTATGGAGAATTTGCATTGGTTTTTCAAGAAGGAACCGGAAGAAGTTTACTTCCGGGTTTTACGACGCGTCACTGCGGTTCTCTATACGCCTAGATGTGTTGAGGGCTGCATCGTTATCAAACCTGTTGAGCATGTTCAACGGAGTTATGAGAAAACCGTGTTTCATGGCGAGCATTGTGTGGCAACGGCATTTGACGAAATCTCAAAACTGACACATATATGTCTTTAGAGCTGTACTGTTAACACACATGTGAAGTTTGAACACTTATTGACCTTTTACACAGGAGTTATAGCAATATTTTGCCTTATGGTGAGGGATGCATTGCCATGGCAACAGGTTTTGAGGAAAACGTACTATTGTCATATTGAACTACACAGCCGGAAAAAATCTGACTTCCTTACAGAGCCCCTCCTCCAACACACACGAACGCGCGCATGACCAATGAGGGCACGAGATAAGTTTGTGCATAGATGGAAGGATGAAAGGCAGGTAGGCCATCCAGTTATTTTAAATGATAAATGATTGGTCGTGCTTTTACAGCGCCATGGCTTCCACAGATTACATTTGTGTATTTATTGTCAAAGCATTTAATGTATTCATTGCTATCGGGATGTTAAAGAGCAACTTCCAGGTTAAAGACACCTGTGAATACATGTGTAGGGAAATGATGAATACACTAGATTTTCCAAAAAATATACAGAAATATACACTACAGTGACATCTGGCGTCGGTTTTGTAAGAAATGTTCACTTCCGCATAAAAAAGCCTCGGCACGTGACCTCCCGCGTGTGACGTAACACGGGGGACACAAGGGGGAGAGCGGCCGGTGTAACGTATTAATAAACATAGATCCCAATGCTAGTTTCGACACAGAAGACACAGAAGAAGTTGAACATGAATATTCGAATGCATATGACGGACCACAACCTTATAATTATGAGCCTGCTAGGCGTCCAAGAGACCAGGAGCAGCCAAGGATTAGAAGAAATAACGGCCATCGGAGAGAAATTGAGTTGTGGTGTGAGGAGAACCAGTGGAGAACTGGGCAGCTATCTTGGTGAGTGACCGGCGTTAGCTACAGAATGTTAGCTAATGTCACATCACAACATTTATAAAGTTAGCTATCATATATCAGGCTATAACTAAAGTAGCATTGATAATATAGTAACGTTACTGGCAGGACTGTTGATACTGATCCATAATAGAAACTAATGCGCAAGTATCAGCCGTATCTCGCGTTACCTAATGCAACTCCACACTACGGTGCTGTGTACCGGAGGAGAGACGCGACTTACGGCTGATACTTGACGATCTGGCTGGTTGTGGAGCCTCCGTTGATATGCCGTTGATGAAAAGCAGGTGTGTAGTCGGGGAGGGTGCACAGCTGATTGCAGCAGGTGAGTGGAGGTTGAGCCGGGAGCCAGGAGTGACAGCCACCATGCACACACAAACAACACAGACAGGGGGAAACAAACAAACACAAAGGAGACGGCTGGAGCAGTACAGTCACCACAGCGTTACCTAATGCAACTCCACACTACGGCTTACGGTGCCGTGTACCGGAGGGGAGAGAGAGAGCAGCGAAGGGGGGGGGAGAGAGAAGTAATACGGTTTCCTGATAAAGCTGTGGAGAGTATGTGCTGCAGGGAGGTGGATGCACAACGCATCCAGGAACGAACGCTAGCTCCGGTCCTTTTTACTATGGACTCGATGTCCTGACAGGCTGGTATTTGTGCAACCTGCACAAACACAATACTGCAACATGATTACAAATGGTGAAATACAATGTAAAACTACCGAAAAATACCAGCTCCTTAAAACACAACTGCTCTACTCAACGCAACTCTGCTATACCCGCGGTCAGAGAGCGGAGATGTGTCCCCTGTGTGATGTAATATGATGCGTTTGACATATGACCTTAAAAAAAAGCCGTTTTTAAGAGCAGAGCTCAAAATTGCTCCTTTCCCTCTGAATTCCTGCCCTTATGTCTCGTAAAACATATCAAATCCTGCATTCACTTTTTTAATTGTAATTTTCAACCATGTTTAAGCATAAATGTAGAAAAAATAAAAACCTGCAAGATGCTCTTTAAGAGCATTCCATGGAATATAACAAAAAGTGTTTCTGAAGCGAATTACCTACCCTACCTTTAACTGTCATCTGAAGTCTGGTGCTCTTTTTACCATTTTCATAGGCGTTACAGCGACATCGTGTTTTTTAGCGGGGGATGCGTTGCCATGGAAACGGCATATGGTGACACCCCATAATTAACATAGAGCTGTTCAGGGCAGGACCATTCACCATCATCTGAAATCTGGTGCTGTTTTGACCATTTGCATAGGAGTTACGACAACATTGTGTGTTTTGGCGAGGGATGCGTTGCTATGGAAACGGCATATGGTGAAATCTCAGATTTCACGTAGAGCTAGTGAGGCATGGACCGGAGATATACAAGTGAAGATTGGGGGATGATGGGACCGTGTCCATTGGAGTTACAGCGACATCGTGTTTTATGGCGAGGGATGCGTTGCCATGGTAACGCCACATTATGTAACATCAGATTTGAAATGGAGCTGTTCAGGGCCGCAGTGTGTGTGGCGTTCTGAGCATGTCAGTTGGAGTTATGACATAATCGTGTTCCATGGCGAGGAATCGCCTAGCATCGAGCGAATGCGAAATTCGGCACCAAATGACGGCTCCGCCGTGCAAAAAAAAAGATTTCCGTGATGTCTCGAGACGCTACCCGACGACTTTGGAGTCTATCGGATAAAATCCCTAGGAGGAGATATTTGAGTATGGAGGAGACGAAAAACGCGAACGCCAAATTAAAAATGGCCAACTTCCTGTACGTTATACCTCTCCAAGAGGCTTTTTTGTTCGTCTCCGCACCCTAGATATGCGTAGCGAGTTTTGTTCGTTTACGTGAAAGTTAAAGTTGGGGGAGTTTACGTTAAAACCAGAAGTGGGTGTGGCCTACGCAATTTTTTACGCATAGGGTCTTCGCCGACCTCTGGTCTCAGACCCTAATAACTGTTAATAGTAATAATGAGATAATACATGACCTTACTCTGTCAAATTGGCCATGGTGAGGCAGTCGGTTCTGATGTAACTCATCAGGTCCAGGATGGGCTGAACACTGTCCACTGTCCAATCAGACCCAGCCAGCTGTTCTGGTGGGGAAGAAACAGGGAGAGATAATAGTCAGTGCTTTTTGAGGACAAAAACAGAGGTACATTCAGATTGTTTTACTCAGTTTGACACATTAAGAAGATATTGTTTTAACTAACTTAATTAGATATGCATATATATTAGTAACTTGTGAAAAATGTATTGATCGTACACTGTATTTCAAATAAAATAAAGAGTGCAGATTTCTTCATAAAGATTGGTTTGGAAGCTGCTTATTCCTAGATTACACACAAACATTGTCAATCACACCGACTGACGGCATTAAAATTGCACTCTTAGAACACACTACGCTACCATATAATAGTGAGGATATTATATCATATAGGTAACCACACACGGCCAACAATGAAACAAATACCTTTAACGTGATCCAGACCAATCCACAGGGCCTTCTCAGGTTCAGAGCTCAGCAGGTGGAATTTAACTGCCAACAACAAATCTCCTTCACATATGGCTGCTTCTGCCAAGGACTTACAATCCTCCAATGAAGGAAGACCGCACTTGAATGACAAACAACACATAGTGCTTGTCACTATAATCATCACACATAATATCATCAACATCAGACATGGAGTCTCTCTTTTATCTCCTCCACAACATGTCTTAGATCTACCTGAATGAGTGCCAACTCACCCTCTTATGAAAGAGATTGATTTCTGCAGGGCTTCCTGGGTAATATGCACACAGCTTAGCCAGTAAAAAGTCATTGTCAGGAATCATTTGCACTAGGTCAGCAGAGAGCTCCCTGAATGTAAACAAGGCACAGATGAAAGTTTCTTCTTGATGGTGTTTAGAAGCAGCCGCTGTCAGTGTTTGATGAGCACAGGTGGAGTACCCTGCTCTTCCACAGGCACTCACATTGAGAAATTAAGATCTAAATTCCGGCTGACTAATAAAGTCCAAGCCAAAAATTGTTTGGCAGTCAAAGGGCTAATTCATAAACTTCATCACGGACATGTGTCATTATGCAATGTCCAACATAGCCCGTAAAGAAATAACGGTGTTCAGCTAGCTGGATATGAGCAACATGGGGTTTGCAACAAACTAAATTAAATGTAACATTGTACATTACAACAACATCACAACATTTTGAAGGATTAAGTAGCCCAAAGAAGCTCAAACTGGTTTGATCAAACATTCAGATTTTGATGTATTTTTAAGATGTACAGAGGAATAATGAATGTTACACACAATGGTGCACATGCATGGATGGAGACGTACCATGTAGGTGTCATCATGTACTTCCTGGCCAGGAGTTCAAGACAGTATGCAGTGCTCTGATTAGCTGCCTCTCCAAGGACTATACCCACACATGCAGCCAACTCCAGCTCATTACCTCGGATATGACTTGACATGGCTAACTAAAAAAAACACACACACACACACACACACACACAATATTTTTTTTAATCCACTTTCTCAGAGAAATATTAAAACTAACAAATGCAAGTCTGCTGCAGGTAAGCGCACAGACGGTGGTGTGCACCTTGATGTTGTCCACAGCGAGGTGGCAGCATGCAGCCAGAACGGAGCATCCATCCTGGAAGTACCACTCAGCGAGTTCCTTACAGACCTTATGGAGGAGACTGGACAAACAAGCCAATATAGCCAGGGACTTTTATAAATACGTCTCATCTCCTCATCTCATTTTAGAGAGCATTTAAATGAGACTAAACATTTCCTAGAGTTCCACTCTAATTATGAGTTCTACAAGTGAAGTTAGAGACTCTGAATGAATCATAGTCAGCAGGACATGTACCAGCTGAAGTGAAAGTGAGCATAAGGTTGACCAAGCATGACAAAAACTGACATAGAGAATTGAGACAGAACTAAAAATAGTATTCAAAAAATACCGGCTACCTAAGACTAACACTAAGAATATTTTAATTTAGATATGATTCTCTTCTTTAAATTAATAGTTACAATAACAGTTTGATCCCTCGTGTTTTGGAAAGACAATTCTGCCATTTTTGCCATGCGATGAAAAAAGAATAACTTGTCAAAGGTAACAACCAAAGATATTTAATTAAAAATTCTGGTGTGTGTGTGTGTGTGTGTGTGTGTGTGTGTGTGTGTGTGTGTGTGTGTGTGTGTGTGTGTGTGTGTGTGTGTGTGTGTGTGTGTGTGTGTGTGTGTGTGTGTGTGTGTGTGTGTGTGTGTGTGTGTGTGTGTGTGTGTGTGTGTGTGTGTGTGTGTGTGTTTTACCTCTGGTATTGTTGTCTGCTATCCACATCATTAGTTGTGTGGTTCACTGTGGAACTGTGTGGTGCACGAATGTTCCCTTCGCACGCTCCCTAAAAATATAGAACATCATATTGTTTTTAATTTTGTATTATTTCTTGTCGATATTTTCACAACCATCAATTTATCCTTAACCCCCCTCCTCTTTATTCATGTATTCATGCAGACTTAAAGAGAAAAGCCGTTCCCGTCATTGTGTTCCCACCCTCTCACACACACTCTGTGTACCTGTGCTATCATCAAGGCTTCCTGAAGCTGTCCTCTGCCAGTGAAGAAGGTCACCAGTTGTTCTATGTCTCCTGTGGCGATGCCGTATGGGATAGCATCATCGTTATCCTCAGCCATCAGCTGCTCAGCTCTCCTGTCACATGAGCACATCACAAACATTCATATACATACCATAAACAACACATAAAGATTTTGTCTCTGTATTCATATTTAAAATAAAGAAGATGGCACACTTAATAACTGAATTTACAATTCAAGATTTATGCTAGTATGAACACATAATAAGGCTTATCATGGTCAGAATACCTTTTGACTATCGCTCGTTACAGAGTGTTTCCCTGTAGGCTGCATCTTGTTGGTTATTGTTGAGGACAGAGTTAGTGCTTTTATTATGATGGCTTAACATATGACCTGATAGTGAGAGCCTCAGATATCCCTCTGAGGTTATCAGGTCTCTGTTTTGAAGAATGTCTTTGTATGCAAGGTTTTCACATTGGATCGCATTGCACTATTCAAGTGTTGCTCTTATTTTGCCACCTCTTTTGATCCAAGGTTAGGGTTAGTAGCATTGTGGCATTGCTCAGTGATGCACACACTGAGACAGTAGCATCATGTGATTAGCAAACCTGTTTAACAGTCCTCCTAGCAGTTTACACTGACAGACTTGTTTTTGTTTCACTTTTATTGTTGTTCACTGACACTTTTATTGTCAGAAGCTGACAAATAAAGCTGACAAATAAACGTAACCATAGTTTACCTCTGCATGAGATTCTTCCAGTATTTCATGGAGACTCCTGGAGCCACAGACAAGGCTTTCTCCCACTGAAAGAGAGGGAGTAATCAGCCTCAGTTACATTTGCAAATAATTTCTTTCTTTTCATATCTATTTGTTTCTAACATTAGACGAACTGAGTCGTTTGTCAGAAGTTGTTTGATGATGCTCAGACGTCTCTCTCATGACATGTTCTTCGTAGACATTTGAAAGTGTATTATGACAGTGTGAGGCCGTCTAAATCTTTCCTATGATATGACATAAGCCTGTTACTTGACGATATTGAGTGTTTTAGTGTGTGTTTGCAATGTGTCCTAAAAAGGCATGTGTAGAAAATGCAGTGCTTACTTTACTTACTTTTCAATGCTTACCTCTGCTCATGTTTGTCAAACACTGAAGACAGCTCTCCATTCACTACTAGAGAACTGTCAGTACTATTCTCTCAATCTTTCATAAAGAGTTTAGACAGTATCTCTCTTATAACTATTCTTTGACCAAGGACTTTCTTGCAAATAAATAATATGTATCCATCTCAGTGATCCTCTGAACTGTCATATGTGCAGTATAAGCGCATACATGCTGATATAAATGAAGTCCTCATTATCATTTTCTGCGCTGCTCAAAAATAGTTTTCCAATCATGCATAGACAATAATATCTATTTTAATGGAGACCAGCAAATAGATGTTTGATATTGACTGATAATATTTAGTTTTGTTTAAAGTACAACACCATTTAGGTCGACATTGTATTAAAGCATCAAAAGGGAGTGATGTGGAGCCAGCCAATAATTAAGGAGCACATTGTTGAATATTGAAATGGATAAACACACACACACACACACACACACACCTGTCCCAGCTCCACCATTAATTCGCAGTATCGTTGGACCTGTCCCAGTCTCAGATGGATGTCTGCGGCTTCTTTCAGCCTCTCCTCTTTACTGGGGGCACCGATCCCCCCTCCAAATTTAGACATCTTTACTATAGTGAGCTCCTGGGCTTCAGACTGAAAAAAAATAGAACAGGTCAAACTGGAGTGAAAACACTTGAAATACACTGAAACCTCTTGGACTTGGCCCAAAAAAGAAAGCTGCATTCAGTGTAGTTATGTAGTATTTAAATGAAGAGGATAGCATGATAAGTATGATAAGAAAGACGTACATTTTTATAAGTGGTCTTCTAGTTCAGTGGTTCTCAACTGGTGGGTCGCGACCCCAAAGTGGGTCGCGGACCCGTTTCGAGTGGGTCGCAGATGTGTGAGTGAAAAAAAAAATTTGGAAAAAAAAAATTCCTTTTTCTTTTCTTTTTTTGGGGGGGAAAAAGTCTAACTTTTATTTTGAAGGCCCGATTTGCTAACGTTGTGCATGCAGTAGGCGTTGGACTGAAAGTACCGGAGACCATAAACGGTTTTGAAAACTTCTGTCACGTAGTGATCATCTTCTCAATAAAACATCTTTGCTGATGTTTTTTCGAGTCTTCTGGCCAATCAGAATCAAGATTGTAGCCGGAAGTCCCCACGGAGAATAACTTTGCGGTAGAACTATTCTTTATACATCCATGGGTACAACTTCAGATAAAAATTAACACATAATGAAATATGACCCCCGGTTTGATGATTGACAGGTCACAGAACCATGGGGGCTATCTACCCTTACCCACAATTTAAACTATTTCACACAGATTATCTCCTCTTTGCTCTTCTCTGTGTGTGGAGCGGCAAGTTCAGCTGCCAGAACAAAGTGAAAAAAAAACAATGGCATAAAATATTAATAATATGTCGTAAATCTATTTTTTTTCTTCTCAGAGTGTACCAGAATGGGTAGTTTATATGTTAGTATTTCTAAAAATCTCCTGGGGGAGAATCCCCCCAGACCCCCTTCTGGGGTTAGGTTTTCAGCACGTGTGCCTTTTTATGTTATACAGTTCAGCTTTGATTCCATCATCTCATTAAACCTTATTTAAAAGCATTATTTTGTTCTGTGAAGGGATATAAGGGATATATGCACTGTACTTCACTTCAATTAATATGGTATGCTGCAAAGCCTATATATTACTGCAGGATTTTTTGTTGAATAGATTTGAGTGGTTCAAAATGTCGGGTCGCGATCTATTGACTAAGGAAAAAGTGGGTCCCGAGGCCTGACCAGTTGAGAACCACTGATCTAGTTAAATCATGATACTATGAACTAAATATAGTCCTGTATTATAATCCTTTATTTATTTTCATAATCTTTCATTATGTTCTTTATTTTCTGTATGTACTGTGCTTTTCCTTATCTCTGGCTAGGTTACTGGGTCAACATGTATTTGTTTACATTAGCAGAGCCTTGAACCCGTTGAACAGTAACTCAGAGGATTCTCACCGTTTTAAACTTGAGCAGGTGCTTCATGTGCATCACCCCCCCGCTGTAACTGGGAGGCAGCAGCGAGTCGTCCTGCCCGCTGATCACTGACACCAGGTCCCACAGGTTGCTGCTGCCCCCTGGAGGCTGAGCAGGGAAATGTACACACAGGTTCAGAAATACAAGGAGTATTTAGGATGAGATAAGATAGACTTAGAAGCAATATAAAAAACGAATGGATCTTTACAATATGCCAAATGACACACATTCTATTGGAAAAAGTGTTTGGAAATACACTTTAATGTTATTAAGTAAAAACATTTTGTATACGTTTATTATTTATTGTGTTTAGTTGTAATATAATATTACAATATTTATACTAAAAACAGACAATCCCAAGTTTAACATAAGTAACAAAAAAAGGGGGGGGGGCTTTATGTTGACTCATTCAGATTCAACTAAGCTAAACCCTGGACTCTGGACAATGTGTTACTTGACTGGAGTAATGTCAATCAAATCTATGTTTATGGGCAAAATCTTCTCACAAGTCTTTGGAAGTGAAATATCATGTTTAATATACAGTACCAACCCAAGAGAGGACCTAAACAAATTAGATATATTTTAATTTGATATTGGTATTTATACACTGAATTCTAGATTTGTCCTATCTGCTGGGCCCAGAATACGGTTAGTTGTTTATCAACAATAAATTAGGGAGAGTGTAAACATGTTTAGCAGCATAACATAATGCATGTTTGTACAATCTGAGGCAAAGTGTCCTTTCATCACACAGCATCACCAATGAAGAACGTTCAGAAAGCAGGTACCGAAAAGCACTCAGAGAACCAGCGCAGCTTCTTGGCCCTGATGTCACAGCTCAGTTTATCCAGCTCCTGCTTGATGTCTCGAGACACTTTCCCACAGAGCAGCGGGGGGGCGCCGGGGACCATCGCTGTGTCTGCACACACACACAGGCAGCAGGGTTACAGGAGCTGTAAGGACAGAGGGCGTCCTGAAGGGCGAAGTCTGACCTGTGCTCCCGTTGATCCTGTCCCAGGGCTGCTCCGTGAGGATGTTCAGCAGCAGAGGGGCCACCAGGGGGGCGAGGGACCACAGCCGCACCGTGCTGTCCCTGCTGCAGCTAGCCATGGTGAAGGGGCGGCTCTGATGACATGTTAAACCTGCACACAAACACACACACGTTTCAAAACATAATGTCGGCACTAGTGACTGCAATATTAAACTTTCTAAACCCGTCTCACAACATTTGAGGCTACAGCAGGGATACTATTACAGATCATCTAAAACTGAATAAATACATTATATTATATATTAAAAGAGACAATCATATAAATACATTTTAGTTTTTTGACTCATACAGTATATAAAATAATTCAATCAATCCCGTTAGAATTGAATCACAGAAACAAAATGAATATATAAAGACTACAACTAAACTTAACCTATAGCAAACACACTGATAAATAACTCAAACTAACATTTAATTTAAAAGTCAAAGCTAAAACTAAATCAAATCTCTGTAAAATTAAAAACAATTATAAGCCTTGAGTACAGAATTCCATATCTCATTTGAATGGCCTGACTTCCGTGAAACTGGCAGTTTTCATCCCATTATTATGGCAGGGGGTGTTCAGTCTTACCGTACACATCTGCTCCATGGTCGTAGACTGTATCTAGACATGTTCCATCTCTAGTGTCCCACACTCTGATCGTATAATCCCAAGACCCTACAAAATAAAACAACATTTCACACTTTAAAGAACAACTACTCTGACAGTGCAGTCCCATCACTGTGAAATGTAAAGTACATCACACAGTTTAAACACAGAGGCACTTCAAAACCATATCAAAAGTTAATATGTCATTTGTTGGTCAGGTGAAGGGACTTGTTTCAACGTAAAATCAGCCATCTTAGCTATGTATTGTTATGGATGCAACAAATGAAATGTCAGCTGGCTTTAGCGAATCAGATATTCTCCTATTGTGCCATCATTTTTTTTCATTTAAACAGGAGGTAAACCCATACAAAAGTGAATGTATCGGCTCATAAGTAGGAGCATTTATATTCTGTAGGGCTGCCAATAGATGCTACTGAAGAGCCACTACCTTTAAAATGATTGAAAGTAGGAGCCATGATGTTGACATTTTTAAATCATTTTAATTCATCAGCTACCTGTCAAATTCTACATTGCACTTTAGAGAGGTTCTAGAACTGAACACACATACACAATGACAACATATTGATTACAAATCAGTCGGTTTAAAAGAAGATTACTATAAACAATGTTAGTGACGCTACCTGAAATGAGGAGGTACGGAACCTCAGTGTTCCATAACAAGCCTCTGACCGGAGCTGTGTGCCCACTCAGCACGTTGATACAGGCGTCCTGTGTGTAGTCCCATATACGGACAGTCCTGCACACACACACACACCCCCCCGCCCACACACACACACACACACACACACACACACACACACACACACACACACACACACACACACACACACACACACACAGACTCACACACACGCATTACATTGACTTACATGCATTTCCTGGAGACTTATCCTAACCTTAACCACAACCAACACATTCCTAACCCTAACCCTAGACCTAACCAAGTCATCACCCTAAAATGAATGATTCCCCTTATGGGGACCTCCATTGTGTCCCCATAAGGGAAGCCAGTCCCCACACGTGACTGTGTAAACAGATTTAGGTCCCCACAAGGATAGTAATGCTAGGCCACACACACACACACACACACACACACATACACACACTTTGTTACATGATTACTTGATTTTATTTAGATTTAATTTTTGAATATGTTATGCTTGTTTACTTTACTATGTAATTTGCAGGTTTATTTACATATGACTGTACTTTTAATAAATGCCGTGAATACATGTTGGATCATGAATGTGTGTGTTTATTAAAAAATCATAATACAAAATAAAGGCCTGTTGACTTGCTGTGCTAAACATCTCCAATAACGGAAAAATTATAAAATAACTTGGTGGGTCTAAGAAAAAAAAAAGATATCCTAAGAGTAGCATTTTGTAGTTCACACATTTAACTTTGTATTTTAGGTTTATTCAAATTGTATTCCTTCTTCTTTTTTTGTAAATTATCATTTGATGCAGCAGCAAGAACGATTCTTAATAAAATGTCCATATTATTCAAGAAAAAACAATACCTGTTCTTATTTCCCATAGCTCTGTGTGTGCACTCACCCATCATCTGATCCAGAACACAGTATTCCCTCTCTGAGTGGAGACCAGCGCACATGGAAGACTTTGGCGAGGTGTCCAGTGAAGACCTTCAGAGGCTGGTCGGAGCTGGTGGCCAGGTAGTACACACGGACATTTTTATCCTCACAGCCTGTAGCGATCATGTCCCTGCAGGGGAGAGACAGGCAGGGGGAATTGTGAAACATCCAGACGGTGACTTAACACCTTCCATTTCTGACAGTAATAATGTGCTACAACATTTCTATAGACGTGGTGTAGACAGTGGTCGGATTTTACAGTGACATCAGCTGTTCACCCCAGCTGTACAGTGTGACTGTTTGGTATGAGAGTAGGTATGAGAGGAGAATAGAGACACTACATATATGTAGTGTCTCTATTCTCCTCTCATACCTACATGCTTTACTTTGATTGGGCTTCTTTTTTATATAATCCTGCTTTGTTTAACTAGTAATATCTTGTCACTATGTTTTAATCGTTGAAAATAAGTTGTTTTTTCATTTGAGGTATGTCAGGTCCAGCTGTATTTAAACTGTTGAAATGATTCAAAGCAGTAAAGAAAAGATTATTAGATCTAATAACATGGATCAGTTCCATGTCCCCCCCCCCCCCCCCCAAAGTAAGACGGCTGTGGATTGACGTCCTACTTGTTGTTCTGGCTCCAGTCACACCCAAACACCGCAGCAGGATGTTTGTACTTATGGAGGATTTTACCATCGATGGTCCGGATGATACTGTTTTCAAAACAATACACAATATGTAAACCTTTATATGAAGGACAGATATATATATATATATATATATATATTAGCAATAGAACAAACTTTAGCCGGAACAGGGAAGATGAGGACTTACCAGAATCCATCTCCACTACAGGTAGCAATCCTCTTGGAGTCCTTATGGCTCCATGATATGCAGAATATACCATTCTTACCATGCTGAAGGAGGACACAGAGGTTGTCAATGCACACACCATAATACCATCAGCTTAATAAGTTGAAGTTACATGTTTCACAAAATAATTGTTGGCGAGGATAGACTAATCAGTACTGGCACATTTCCACTGCAGGACCTCGCACGGCTTAGTACGGTATGGTTAGGCCTTGGTAGGCCAGGCTCACTTAAAGCTGCTTTTCCATCACAGTTTAGTAACAGGGGTAGTAACTATAGTAACGCAGTGTAGGTGGGCCGATCGGCTGTTCGGCGGGCGGAGCAAAGCTGTGTAAAACTGCTGTGACGTCATCTTCAATGTGAACCACACAAAACCAACATCAGCCGTTAGCTGTTAGCCCTCAGAGCTCACAGCTCCTCATATCTGTTCAGAAACTAGACAAAAGTTAAACAAGTACAAACCACAGACTGTCTGTGTCATGGCGAATACAGTCGCTGCTTTATTTATGTCTGTATAGGCCGTTGTTATGAGTGTGGACGGTCGGAGCATATATAACGTTAGCTTAGCCGATCTCCATTCAGAAAACACGCATTTTAAAAAGGTTTTTCGCCTGCCGTCTGTCTGCAGATTTGTCAAAGCATTAATTCATGGTTTTTACTATCCGGCATCAGTATTTAGTTACTTCGGCATCATTTTGAAACGTGTATTACAATTAAATCACTGTAAAATATGTTAATTTTGTTGTAGTTGTAGCCCCCTTGCCAGCGATTCTCTCTGACCATTCAGCAGTCGAGAGTGTTTACGTCACTGGTTTAGCATATTCAGCCCGGTTATTGGCCTGGTAAGAACCTCGATTTTGGAGGGCCAGAAAAAAGCCCTGAGTACTACCCCTAGTGGAAAAGCAAAAAAAAGCGGGCCTGGTTTGGCCCGGCCCGCTTAAACTGTGCTACGTGCTGCAGTGGAAAAGCACCATTAGAGAGCAAACTCTCTAGCTGGTATGGAAACAACCCTTTTCAGAGTGTCAGTAGAAGAAAAGGAGAATACAGCATACACTAATGCTACAGGGACTCAGCTTGAAGTCATTTTTGAAGTCACAGTAACCTCATTAAAGCGAGTGATGATCTTTCCTTTCCTGACGTCCCAGATGAACGCTCCATTACGAGACGTTGCGCCTGCTATGCAGTTCAGATCTCCTTCAAAACACAAAGGTCACCACATTTCACATTAGGCACAGATGATGCACTTTACTAAGCTCTTGGGATGGGAACAAGGGGCAACCTCTGAGTCTGGAAAGTAAAGCAATACATTGCCAGCAGGGGTGACTCCATTGGTAAAAAACATTGACTGTATAAAAGACTGTGAGACTTCTCACTGAATCTTTTCCTAAATAGTTTATGATCTCAAACCCAGATGAAGTCTCCTTCATTACAGCATGATTCAGGATTATGGCATTTATTTATTAGTATTTATGATGGTCCCAGTTAGAGTAAAAAATAATTGCGGTTACATGGTGAATGACAGGTCACAGGTTGATATTTTCACCTTATAACACTTTTAAAGTTTAATGTAAAATGTTGGATATCCTAAAAGTATCTTGTTCAGCATTCAGTTGTACTTTGCTCCACCCTCTCGGTCACTTTTGGTTCCAAAAGGCATAAACGGCCAAGTGCCAAACTCGAGGTTACAAAGCTGTAGTGCACACACAGTGATGTCACAGTGACTGGTCATTTGTTATGTCCAGTCTATACATGGGACAACTAGAGTTTCTTTATATGAACCTGACATGTTTGTGCATGTGTTTTGTGGGCTGCTAACATCAGATTGGATTCTTTATGTGTGTGTGGAGTGTATCTACCTGGAGCCCAGGACAGTGAGTATACCACTCCTTCGTTGCCAGGCGAGGTGTAAACTGCTGTCAGAGTGTTTGTGTCCCAGATTTTGATGGTTCCATCAAAGCTAGCAGTGGCCAGCAGGTTGGGGTCGTCTGGCTTAAACTTACAGTCAAAGATAGTCTCTACATGCCCCTGGAAACAACACAACACGGTTTGATTCTTTTCTTTCAGTCATATGTAAGCATGTGTAAGCTGTTACGTTTACAAAGAAGGTTATAGAATACCAAGTCTCGTAGAAAGTCCCACTTCTTGGCCCCCATGTCATATAGCCCCACCCCACCATCCATGAAACAGCACACAGCATGGCCCGGAGGCAGAGAGAAAGACCGGTTCTGGGACAGGGTTGGGGGAGGGACAGCCTCACTGGTGGAACTGGTGTGCTGACTTTTACTGGGAGAGCAGGAACTCTGAGCTTCAGACGGGGAGGGGTGAGAAAACATACATTGTGTTGTAGAAAAAACAGTCTGAACCTAATGGAGTAGAGCTAAACAAAAGGTGCCTTACAGGATAAGAAAGAAGTAGGCTACTTGTAGTAGTTATACCAGTATAATAGTAATATCCAGACAGAGAACATTTAAGAACAAATATGTGTGTATTGGTGGCTAACACACAGCTGTCATCTAGAACAGTGGTTCTCAACCTGTGGTACGCCAGCTCCCGCTAGTGGTACGCGGAGGGATTTTAATTGTTTTTATTTTAATTTAACCAGATGAAAACATTGAGAAAAAAATCTCATTTACAATGCTGACCTGGCCAAGAAGGCAGCAACGTTACACGCTCTTACACATAACACAGACATAAAAAATACAGAAAACATAACTAGCCTTGGTAAACAAAAAGATGAAAAGCAGCCACTACATTGTGCACATTTGGGACAGTAAGGCACACTACTTACTGCAGGAGCAGCTGGTGGTAAGGACCTCAGACAACTTCCATTTAAAACAGGCTATAGGGACAAATGCCATCAGTTTGAGGCTTGATTGAATAACATTAATCACAAAATAAATCATACTATCAAAATACTACAACGAATGAAAATAAGCTTGAGATAATTGAAACTGTGGTTTAAATTAGTTCTAATAGGCTATTGCTGTTTTTAGATTTAGAAACGAAAACATTTTTTTAAATGTATTTCTGGCGTTGCTAATGATGACCATACTACTCGTGAACGATTAGCGAACGTTGCAAGCAAGCTAAAGAAAGAAGAAAGCTGAATGATGTTAAAAACGTGGCTCAAAACGGGAGGTATTCGGAAGAGAGGTACAGAGGAGAATATTACCAGCGAAAGTGAACGAGTGAATGAGGAGGAGGACAGTCATCAACCGAGCACAAGCGCAGGCTCCGCCAGCAACGCAAAAGTGATATGCACAGCCGCTGTGATGGAGGACAGAAGTGACTCAGGAAGAAGGCATTTGCTCAAATAATGGAGAGAAGGCTGTGACCGAGGTCAAACGCTGAAAAAGCACACACTTGTCCTTAATTGTTATCTTTTTTACTTTCTTTTTTACTTTGCCACCACATAAATGGAAATAGCAAACATCAGCAGACTGAAGATGAGCTATTAGCCCTTAGGCTCATCTGCTCCTGGAGGCTTTCATTATTATTGTGGAACTGAATTCCCAAGAGGACATTTTCTGTTACGATGTGGGTTGTTGCAGGAGGCCTACATTCTCACTTTGGTACAGGAAATGACGTGTGTAAAGTTGTCATTTGTTGTGTGAGAATAAGTTATTATTTTGTTCTTTATGTTCTCACTTGTGGTGAGTGAGTGAGTGAGTGAGTGAGTGAGTGAGTGAGTGAGTGAGTGAGTGAGTGAGTGAGTGAGTTAGAGAGAGAGAGAGAGAGAGAGAGAGAGAGAGAGAGAGAGAGAGAGAGAGAGAGAGAGAGAGAGAGAGAGAGACTACCCTTTGTACATGTAGCTGTGGCTGAAAAAAAATAATGTTATTATGAATGCATGAACTGTGCATAGACTGTATTTTAACATTGGTCATATGGTGGTACTTGGAGAGACAACTATTTTCTCAGGTGGTACTTGGTGTAAAAAGGTTGAGAACCACTGCTCTAGAAGAATACATCTGTGGGGAAAGAGATGTGGATGTTGTGTAAAACTTGAACAGAATGTTGTTTGATACCAGCATGAAAAATAACTCCCGTACAGCAGAGATTCATGGGTTTTTGAGTATCTACCACCTTGGTTAGTTCATTGGGTTTTCTCCCAAGTGTTACCTTTCTTGGCAAGAGGGGAGTTCAGGACATGCAAAGCGTGAAATCCAGTCTTTTTCAGTTTAAAGCTGTCCAAAGGAGTGGAGCGAGACACATTCCAGACCCTCAACACCCCAACCTGGGAGTCTGCAGACAGAGAGAGGCAAACCACTTAAAACATTTCAAAGGTGTGTTTCATAAGACAAAATGTTCCAAAATGTATTTTGGTCTGTAAAACTTAGCAGGAAAATAATAGTTTTGAACAACAAAACTATATTAAAAGGCCCCTGCTACACATCCGGACTCACATAGATGATTAGTGCCAAACCTTTTAAGCAGAAGATTTTCCAAAAGAAAGGTTTTACTGAAATTGCATGTGTTTAAGTAGTAAACAATTGGACATGGATTTCACTGCATGAGATGTGAGAGGTTGTTAAAGGCAGCCCCCAACGAGTTATCCAATTCAATACATCCAGCCCTTTCCTGTTTTGGATTCTTTATGCATCATGGAGGCATGTGACTTTATTCCAGAATTCAAGGTAACACAGAGGGACTAATTGATGGTCATGATGGGGTAGCAGGGTTTCTTTGATATAAACTTCATCTATTATTGAAATGGTCTAATAGTAAATGAGGTCTTAAGAAGCCAAATGTAGTCAGTAATATGCAAGTAAAAATGCATCTACTGTGTGCACATACAGATGGCAACAACAGGTCCCTCAGAGCAGTTTGGCAGACCATACACACCTCCCACACACACAGTGTTTACCTCCAGTGATGAACATGCCGGGGGCTGAGGGGACCCAGGCCAGACACTGCACCGAGGCCGCAGCGGAGGGGAAGCAGAAGGACGTGATGCACACCAGGGCCTCGCTGTCCACCAGCCGGATCCCATTGTGCAGGTTAGACACTAAGAAAGACACATCGTGCTCATCACTCAGCATCTGTGTGAAATAACAGACACTAAGATTTTTGTAAGAACCAATAACTGAATGGGTTACAGAGCAGATTAAGTGTTTGGATTACTAGCATGTGTGCAACTCGATTTTGACAGGATAACAACTGGTGACTTCTAGAATTGTGTGAGTAACATTCTGTTTTTAGACTTCTCTGTTTCAGTGTGTGTACTCTGTATAAATGCTCTGTAGTTAATCTGACTGAAATTGTGATTTTAAATCTCAAAACCGCTACAGTAGCTGTCAGGCAGAAACTTGGGACAACTAATTTGACTGAAACCTTAAAACTGAACTAACTGACTGTTAGGGTTAACTTTGATTTAAACAATTGTAGAATACTAAGAGCTTTATTGAGTAGGTGTAACTGTATTAAGGGTTAAACTCATAACTTTATAACTTAGGGTTTAATGTAATTGTAAAACCATTGTCACACTGAAAAGACAATAACAACTCAGGAGGGAGCCAGTCTAGATTTCCTTTGAGGGCCACCAGCTGCAGAGAGTTAACTAATTAAAGGGGGGTGGCCCCACAGCTCTGAGAAATCAGCAATCAGGTGTCCATTTTAGGTAGCACTTTCCTGGAGCATCAGACGAAGACATTAGAGTCCTGCGGGAGTCACGAGGGAGGCAAATCCTACTTTGATTGAGCTAAGTATCGCTGGTGATTTATTGGTTTTTTTAGCCCCTCATGCTATAATCATGTGTATTTTCTCCATTCCTGTTTATGTGTCTTCTCGCAATTATCACTGGCCCTGTGTATCTCCTAATCGATATAACCGGCCTTCTCTCGTCTATCCCACATGCTCCACTGAGATCCAACATCTAGTTTCAGGGGGCCTGTGGAACTGCCAGTCAGCTGTTCCTAAGGCTGAGTTCATCATGGCTACGCTTCCCTCCAGTCTCTGGACTTCCTTGCTCTCACTGAGACCTGGATTACTCCATCCAACACATCCACCCCAGCAGCTCTCTCCACAGTATATTCCTTCACCCACACAACCAGACCCTCTGGCAGAGGAGGTGGGACTGGTCTCCTGCTCTCTCCCAAATGGAGCTTTTCCCTCTTCAAGCTACTTAACTTCACTCCTTCCACCTTTGAATTCCATGCCGTCACAGTAACCCATCCTATACAATTAACCATTGTTGTTCTCTAACGTCCACTAGGTTCCTTGGGGGACTTCTTGGAGGAGTTAGATAATCTCCTCTCACACATCCCTGAAACTGGCCCTCCCGCTGTACTTCTCGGAGACTTCAACCTCCAGACAGGGAAGATAGACGGACTAACATCTCTTTTAACCACCTTTGCCTTCTCACTGTCGCCATCCCCACCAACTCATAAAGCTGGCAATGTCCTTGATCTCATATTCTCAAGGAACTGCTCTACTTCTAACCTCTCTGTAAACCCGCTCCACACATCCGATCACTTCTTCATTTCATTCTCTCTACCCCTTTCCAAACATAACAACCTAATCTCTTCTAATTCTGCACCTGTCCGCCGTAACCTCCGTTCCCTCTCCCCCTCTACCTTTGCCTCATCTGTGCTCTCAGCCCTCTCTTCCTCTGACTCGTTCCAACTCCTGCCTCCAAACTCTGCTGCAGAAACTCTCCTCTCTACTCTCTCATCCTTTCTGGACTCTCTCTGTCCTCTCACATCTCGGCAGGCTCGTCAGTCCCCTCCTGCTCCCTGGCTAAATGACGTGCTAATAGAACCACCCTTCGGGCTGCTGAGCGGAAACGGTTGAAATCCAAACACCATGACGACCTCCTAACCTATCAGGCTCTCCTCTCCTCTTTCTCTGCTTCGATCTCTCAGGCAAAAAGCACTTTCTTTCAAGATAAGATCCAATCTTCCTATTCCAATCCCAAAAAACGATTTTCCATCTTCTCCACCCTCTTGGACCCCCCAAAAGCCCATTCCCCCTCCTCCCTTCTGTCAAGCGACTTTGTTAACTACTTTGAAAAAAAGGTTGATGATATTCGCTCTTCTTTTTCTGACTCACCTTTACTCACCGCTGGGTCACCAGACCCTCCTTTCACCCACACACTAACCTCCTTCTCCCCTCTCTCTCCAAGTGAGGTTCTTACCCTTGTTACCTCTTCCCGTCCTGCCACCTGTCCTCTGGACCCTATCCCCACAAACCTCCTTCAGACTATCGCTCCTGATATTCTACCGTTTCTCACCCATTTCATCAACACTTCACTAACTTCTGGTCACTTTCCAAACAGTCTCAAGGAGGCAAGAGTAAACCCTCTCCTAAAGAAACCCACTCTCAACCCGTCTGATGTTATAAACTACAGGCCTGTCTCTCTCCTCCCATTCCTGTCAAAAAAACTTGAACGCGCTGTCTTTAAACAACTCTCCTGTTATCTCCATCAGAACAACCTTCTGGATCCGCACCAGTCTGGTTTCAAGGCAGGTCACTCAACAGAAACTGCCCTCCTTGCTGTCACTGAGGAACTGCACACGGCTAAAGCAGCCTCCCTCTCCTCTGTCATCATCCTTCTGGACCTGTCTGCTGCAGGTCAGATCCTCCTTCGCACTCTCCAAGAACTTTGAGTTTCAGGCACTGCACTTTCCCTCCTCACCTCATACCTCAAAGACCGCACCTACAGGGTAACTTGGAGAGGGTACGAGTCCGACCCATGTCAATTAACTACAGGGATCCCTCAGGGCTCTGTTCTTGGCCCCCTCCTCTTCTCCTTGTACACAAACTCGCTCGGATCAGTCATTAGCCCGCATGGTTTTTCATACCACTGCTACGCTGACGACACCCAATTAATTCTGTCCTTTCCCCGCTCAGAGAACCAGGTCGTCGCACGCATCTCTGCTTGTCTAGCGGACATCTCTCAGTGGATGTCTGCTCACCACCTCAAGCTCAACCTTGACAAGACTGAACTGCTTTTCCTTCCGGGAAAAGATTGTCCCACTCTTGACCTAACAATCAACATCGGCACCTCTGTTGTTTCCCCGACTCAGACTGCAAGGAATCTGGGTGTGACCCTAGATAACAAACTGTCCTTCACTGCAAACATTGCTGCTACAACCCGCTGCTGCAGATACACTCTTTACAACATCAGGAGGATACGTCCCCAGCTGACCCAGCTCCCTCCTGGCTGGTCTACCTGCATGTGCCATCCGACCTCTGCAGCTCATCCAGAATGCAGCGGCTCGTCTGGTCTTCAACCTTCCTAAATTCTCCCACACCACGCCGCTCCTCCGCTCCCTTCACTGGCTTCCGGTAACTGCTAGAATCCACTTCAAGACAATGGTACTTGCGTACCATGCTGTGAATGGATCTGGCCCTTCCTACATCTAGGACATGGTTAAACCGTACACCCCAGCACGTGCACTCCACTCTGCATCAGCCAAACAGCTCGCTGCACCCGCACTGCGAGGGGGACCCAAGTTCCCATCAGGAAAAAACACGTGGGTTTGCTATCCTGGCTCCAAAATGGTGGAATGAGCTCCCCATTGAAATCAGGACAGCAGATAGCTTGCACATCTTCCGGTGGAGACTGAAAACTCATCTCTTTTGATTCCACTTCGAGCGATAGAATTACTAATAAAGAATTGCTAACAAAGCACTTATATACTAACAAAGGACTGGCTTATCTCACGCCAGTTGAGCAGCACTTGAAATGTTTTAGCTCTACGAAACCTGATGTACTTATATGATTCTGTTTTCTTCAAGTTTGTATCTTGTTGGTCGAACGCACTTATTGTAAGTCGCTTTGGATAAAAGCGTCAGCTAAATGCAAAGTAATGTAATTTAATGTTATGTGTTGGCAAACACTGACAATAACGGAGTGGTGAACCGTCAGGGCCTTCAAGGTATTCAGAGAACACTGGAACACTCAGATAAAACAAATAAAAAATTGATTTAATTATATAAATAAAATGTAATAAATGTAATAAAATGTATATAAAATGAATAAATGAGAATCGTATCTGTTTTGTTGATTTGTTTGTCCTTCTCGGACCATGCACTACGCATTTCAGTGGTTTTGTGTTAGAAAAGAAAGCAACCAATCAGATCTTGTTCTTGGTCTCTGGGTAAAATATCCTTCAACCATGGTATTCTACATCCTTGATCGAATACCCTGGCCGTTGCACTGAATGAGAGCGTACGTTTGGACTGACAGTTTGATCAACCAATCATATATTGATTTGTAGCCAATGGGCGTATTCTTTCAGAGTTTCCCTCAGTTCCAGGGTACTCTAGAACAGTGGTTCCCAACCTGGGGGGCGCGCCAAAGATCGGAGGGGGGGACACCAGGCCTCAGATGATTTGAGGCCAAATATCATATTGAGACTTTTTTTTTTTACTTTTTTTTTTTTAACTTTTTTTTTTACATATAATTGTAACGCAATACATGATTATCACTAAAAGCCTTGTCTCTACATTACAATAACATATAAAAAAATAATTGATTAATTAGTTTTAATACAAATGTGTTAAAATTAGTAGCTATTAAAGGCATAAAAAGACAGAAATGTATAATTCTTTCTTTAATAGAAATGTTTCTTTTGCCCGTAAAGTGTCCAAACCAGGCTTTTCTGGATAAGCGCATTTTTAAAACATAGTCATTGTCCATGCCGGTTTCAGTTGGATTATTTGTCACGGTTGCTCCGATCAGATCGGTCTCCTCCATTTTGTAGATTATTTACGACTTTTGAATGCACATAAACACAGTTTAATCCCTTTGTGAATTGTTTCCAATTGCGCGGTCCTTTAATTTCTTCATTCAGCGGGAATCCAAATGAATTAATCCTGAGTCCAATAACCATCAAAGTCACTCCAATAGTGTTCCTTAATTACGCTTTCATCCTCCTTTAACAAAATACTTCACATTCATCCAGTTTAGGACAGTAGTTGTAGCATTTTGAGACTTTTAAACTTCAATTACCGCTGTTGCGCCGTGTGTGTGTGTGTGTGTGTGTGTGTGTGTGTGTGTGTGTGTGTGTGTGTGTGTGTGTGTGTGTGTGTGTGTGTGTGTGTGTGTGTGTGTGTGTGTGTGTGTGTGTGTGTGTGTGTGTGTGTGTGTGTGTGTGTGTGTGTGTGTGTGTGTGTGTGTGTGTGTGTGTGTGTGTGTGTGTGTGTGTGTGTGTGTGTGTGTTTAGGGGGGGGGAGTCATTTGGGGGGGCAACAAGAGTCATTTGGGGGGGTTCTTGGGAAAAAAGGTTGGGAACCCCTGCTCTAGAAGGCCCGGTAGTTCACTGGCTCGAGACAGAGGATCTAGATAAATGCGACGAAGCAATTCATGCTGTTTTATTGTTTTTAAAGTTGAAATGACAAGTGCAACAGATGAAGATGAAGTTGTTGCGGAATTGTTATGAGTACCCTTTTCAAGACGAGAATTCAGTGAAAAGACGGACATTATAATGCCACGGAGGAAGAGGGGGGGGGGGGGGGGGGGTGTCTACAGAAGGTCAAGTTGTGATTCGGTTCGCCACTGCAATAACGTTATGTAGTATAAATAAAAATTGAGTTTATTGTTCCATTTTGTTTGTGTTGTTGTTATTGTTTTGCTCTTTTTAAATTCAAATAACTTCAGCAGATATAATCCTGGTGATGATGTTAATATTTTGTCCAACCTAGTAAATAGTCAGTTGACAGAATGTCCCATTCCAGAGCGCTGATTGGGTCCTCTTCATCTGTCCCTTCCAATGACTCGGGACGCAACACGTGCTTTTGGCCTTTACTCCCTTAACAAGAAAGGGCAGATGGATCAAAGAGCAGCTGTGTGTTTACAGGAACATGCTTCTGGCTATGGAACCTAAGGAGAAGTGTAGAATTCAACTTTATAAGAGAAAATACGATCAATGGTCGAGACGCATGGCGCTTATGATGAGATCTTCTTACATGAGCAAAGCTATAGTATCTGGATGGGAATGGAAATGGCAATCTGTCTCCAAAGTATAACTTCACAGACCTTTATTTTTATAAACAGTATGCTAAGAAAGAATTTCTTAGGGAGGCTGAACGCCAGGAAGGGTACTCTGAAGAAGATGTGGTATTCATTGAATTGACTTCACTGAGAAACTTTGATAATAATCATATGCAGTGAAATGAAACACAATTTGTACTTCAAAATCATATACATTTGTTATAGTGAGCCCCAAACTAAATACCTCCAAGCAATGAATGTAAGACAAATGAATATCCCAAGTGGCACACAAATACTGTACATGTATGATCATTTGTGGTAACCACATTTAATTGAGTTGAGAAAAGCCCCTTTCTTTCAAATACCTGGCTGAAAAACAGACAAACTTCCATCTGTGTGTCCAAACACCAGTTTGCCTTTCTTGGTTGGGTGCCATCTGAAGAGACAGATGTCTGACAGGAAGGAGTGGGCTTCTTTATGCACTGTGACCCCCGGGTCAGGCCCTCCATACACCCAGATGTACAGCGGACCACGTTGGGAGACAAAGGCCACTCCGTCAGCTAGGTTCCAGCACCAGCTGACTGAGGCAGGGACACCTGGGGAGCAGAGGAGACACTGTGAGACATCCCAGTACTCAACACACCGCCTGTCAACAACACCTGCTGCAGCTCATCATCCACCTTTAGTGTTGTCCAGTCGGGCAACAGCCTTTTGTTCAGCTACGTTCCATATAATGAGCAGGTTATCAGCTGAGGATGATGCAAACAAGTCTGGGTTGTCAGGACACCAGCTGATGGCTGTGATGGTCTTCTTGTGCTCAGACATGATGGACCTCAACTTATATTCATTGTACTGCTGGTCCAACTAAACCAAGGAGACAGAGAAAATGATAATGAAGTAAAATAAAGGAAAAAACATCTATGCTCATGGGTTAAACATCAATTCTGCTACTGCAATTTTTTGAAACCGCTCTGCAGTAGTAAATAATTGTTGACAGAGATGAGAGTTAGCTTGAAGTGATGCATTGCAAGCTGTCAATAACATTAGCACAGCAGAGACACAATGTAGGAGCCCTCCATGTTATTGTTTGCATGTCATTTTATTTTCATTACCGACTGTACTCTATCTTTCAGTATTCTTTTTGAAAACCTGGTGGGGGTGATTAGACACACAGGGGTGTGTGAGTGGGTAGGTGAGGAAAGGGAGGGAGAGCACACAGTATTTACTTAGTATCATGGAAACTTGTATGTGTCCCAATGTCCTTTTTTCTGGCAGACACAAACAGAAGACGCTACAGACGCTACAGAATCAGAGCTTCAAACTACAGATGGAACAACACAGGTAGAATTTCAAAACTGGTATTGTAACAATTTCAACAAACTAAACTACATCTGACAACTACAAAACGTCCTTTTGTGTGTGATCACTGCTACCACCTACCTGGGTGTTAATGGCAACCGGAAGAAAAAACCTTGGGACATGTACAAACCGCCAACAGTGTGTGAGAGCTGCTCACACAGCTAACTGCTAGCATAATGTGCCATTTTAAATGTAAGACATTCACCGCCCTCATGAAAACAAAGACAGACAAGTAGATCACCTGGTAGATGTATATAGCCAGAGTGGCGCAGTAGGCGAAGCGCTCTCCACTGGCAGCACACACATCTTTGTTCCAGGGCTGACAGCCTGCTGCCAGCAGACCTACCTGCTTCACCCGGGACATCTCACCTGGAGACACAAACACACATTTATGAAGGTTTATCATGAACCTTTTACGAGATGAAATCTTTGCATAGCTTTAATTCATATGTTCTGTGTATTTCCATCTTATGTTAAATGTAGACTAATAAGCATCGGTCTCAGTCGACAGTGGAGGAAATGATGATTTGATCCCTTGCCGATTTTGTAAGTTTACCCACTTACAAAGAAATGAACAGTCTATCATTTTAATGTTAGGTTTATTTTACTAATGAGAGACAGAATATCAAAAAGAATATCCTGAAACATCAATTGGTTACCTGTATAAAAGACACCAGTCCACAGAATCAATCAATCAGATTCCAACCTCTCCACCGTGGGCAAGACTAAAGAGCTGTCTAAGGACCTCAGGGACCAGACTGTAGACCTGCACCAGGCTGGGATCGGCTACAAGACCATCAGAAAGCAGCTTGGGGAGAAGGAGACAACTGTTGGTGCCATTATTCAGAAATGGAAGAAACACAAAATGAGCATCAGTCGCCCTCGGGCTGGGGCTCCACACAAGATCTCACCCCGTGGGGTTTTGATGATCAGGAGAAAGGTTAGGGATCAGCCAAGAACTACATGGGAGGAACTTGTTAATGATTTCAAGGAAGCTGGGAGCACAGTCACCAAGAAAACTATTGGTAACACACTACACCATAATTGCCGATAGCCTCCTTCCCTCAGCCAGGACACTGAAAAAGGGTCATGGAGGGGTCTTCCAGCAGGACAATGAACCTGAACATACGGCCAAGGAAACACAGGAGGGGCTAAAGAAGAAGCACATTGAGGTGAGGGAGGGGCCTAGCCAGTCTCCGGACCTTAATCCCATAGAAAATCTGTGGAGGGAGCTGAAGCTTCCAGGAGCCAAGCATCAGCCTCAAAACCTGTAGGATTTGAGAGGGTCTTCAGGGAGGAGTGGACCAGCATCCTTCCTGAGATGTGCACAGACCTGGAGACCAACTACAAGAAGTGTCTGACCTCTGTGTGTCCAACTAGGGTTTCTCTACCAAGCACTAACACATGTTCTGCAAGGGGATCAAATTCTTATTTCCCACAGTTAAATGAAAATATATTTGTATCTTTCATATAAGGTCATCTGGAGGTTTTTTTTGATATTCCTACTCTCTATTCAAATGAACCTACCATTACAATGACAGACTGTTCATTTCTTTGTAAGCGGACAAATTGCAAAAATCTGCAAGGGATGAAATAATTGTTTCCTTCACTGCAAATAACTAAATAAATAAATTAAAAACATCATCCCTAGATTCTCAGTCTCTAAATGACTGTAATGTAAATGTATGATTAGTCAGCAGAAATATTATCATCTGTGTTCTTGCATTCTATTGTTAGGTGTTGTTATGCAGCACCAACGTCGCTACTGAAATCAATACCTCTTTAAATCATATTTGTGATCAATAATTGAATGTCAGTGAACAGCTCTGTTGATACCAGAGTATGACTCACAACATGCAGCGGAGCTCAACAGCTAGTAAAGGATAAGATGATTAAAGAAAGAGAGGATTGAATTAATCTGTGCTGTGATTGGCTGAAACGGCTGCTTATCTACTGAGTAATTAGTGTCCCTGTGAGGAACTGACCAATGACTGAACCGTATATCTGAATGATTGTGCTCATAGTACGACTACACAAAGCAAGAATCTTAAAAAGACTCCTGTAGAAAAACATTGTTTAGTATTAGTAATCTTGTTTTATATTTAGGGCAAAGCCCCCCAAAAGGGTCTTTTGCTTGGATAACTGTTAAACCAATCCCTTTGTATCTACAGGCTGTTGCTGTGTAGCATCTTCACTAAAACGCTCCTAGAAATAATAAAAGATGATCTTCACACTCATAGAAATGTAAGAGCGTCGAATGTCAATAACATGGATAAAGAACTGTCATCGGCTTGTCGTATTTATACATTTTTAAATCTAATTTGTCCAACCTTTACAATAGCAATCATTTTGAGGCTTCATGAGAAAGGCGGGTCCCCTAGACAGGGGTGGGGGGTTTCCTAATAAGGGACATGTTCTTATTGACCCGTGACCCTGTAAGCTCTTCCTGTCAGGTGCCAATCTGCTAACCACGTGCAGTTGTCCCATTGTTGAGCACACAGCACATGTCTTGAAACACGGTGAGGACTCGACCTGTACTTCCTCTCAACAACAGATCAAATATGTTAGTTTATGAACTGTCACCACCTTATTTTGGGCTTATTGCATGCAACTACAGATTGATTACATTGTTGTAAATGTTGTTTCTTTTCTTATGTACATTAAGCTATATCTTTGCAATCAATTGTGTCATGGTTTAAGGCATATCCTTTATTTCTTCGGTGTATTTAGTTTTGAATTTGAGTTTTTGTGTTTCTATCATGCAGAATGTTAAATGACATGTTTGTTAATTCAATGGATCAATCTTGTCTGCACCATAGGCTGCTGTTTTAAGAAAAGTGAACGCTTGTATACTGCAACTATTAGGAACGTTCACTTCATTACAATAAAATGTGATACAGACATTTCTGGTTTATCTGGAAAATATGGACTTTGGTGATATCAACTTTTCTCTAGTGCCACCACAAGGTTACATCCGTGTATTTAAGTTAGATGGCTCAGAAGCTGGATTGTCATGAAATTACACACATTCATGTCCCCTTTCGAATAAATTCTTATCGCTTAAGTGTCCATTTATAATTTATCTAGCACCATGATCAGGCCAGATTTTCAATTTCAGCAACTCAGTGGTTTAAGACCAAAAACCTGCAGGACTTAAGACGTTCCCATCAGCCTCAGCTGTACTTCATTTTATTGCTAAAATGCTTATGTTATCAGGCAAATAAACGAGTTTATTTAGATGTTAAATATAGCTTTGTCCTCAGGAAGAAAGCCGGCACCATGTTAACCTTAGTAACTGCTGTTTCAGGTAAACACAGTAGTTTCCATTTGAAATCTGATGGGATCTTATCATTTTCTTAAATGGGTCTATTAACACTAAATGTGCTCCATGGAGACCATTTAAGACTTGCCATCTCTAAACGCTGCTCTCTATAGGGTATAGGCTAGATCAGCTCACACTCTTCAAAACAGAATGAAAGCATAACAGATGCCGCTCCAATAAAACATGTCGTCGTGAGACAATGTGCTGCCAGCTCTCAATGCTCTTTTAGCAGCATGTATTAGATTGTAGCTTATAAATACCCGGTTATAAGATAGGCTACCAAATCTATGTTTTTCCTTACAAATTGCAGAAGCCGCGCTCCATTTTTGTAGGCGATCAATAGGCCCCAGCAGGGGATGTATATATTCAGACCCAAACACCAATACTGACACCTATGCAGACCCGTTACAGGAGCTAACACACACTCCCTCGAACACTCACTATATTCCCCCTTCATTGCTGCAACCACTCGCCACAAACGCGGTTTTGCGGTTTGATGTGGTGTTTAAAGGCTAATGTCCCTCAGATAGAGGCATCAACAGATCCGCAGTGTTTGAGCCCCTCGAGTGTCGCAGGTCCGCGTTTAAAGTGCAGCAGGTTAGTGACGGACAGCCGCAGCGTGTCATGTCTGTGATGCTGTCCGTCGTTTATGTGTATATTCTAACTGCAGGTCGGTGGAGGCTGTCGGTGTTTCCTTACCGTTAGTTGTCGGCTGGCGCGTGCAGCACGGACAGCTCCAGGTGCTGAAATGCTGCTCACGGTGCTCTGCAGGGGGCGGAGCCTGATGGCGGCGGTGGTTGGTCCTTGTGGATTATCCTTCTGCTCAGCTATTGGCTTTCTTGGTGTGTGTGTGTGTGTGTGTGTGTGTGTGTGTGTGTGTGTGTGTGTGTGTGTGTGTGTGTGTGTGTGTGTGTGTGTGTGTGTGTGTGTGTGTGTGTGTGTGTGTGTGTGTGTGTGTGTGTGTGTGTGTGTGTGTGTGTGTGTGTGTGTGTGTGTGTGTTACAAAAACCGTTGATGAGAGGGAGAGAGGGGGATTTATTGTCAATAATGATATACAGAATAAATGATCATTTAGAAGGTCACTATGGTGTTCATTCCAAAATAACAAACAAACAAACTGAATAACCGGTGAGTAAAACTGTTTCAGATAAAAGCAGTGCACAAAAACATTACTTAGGCTAACTTTAAAATGGAGTGCAGTTTAAATATAGCCTACAGTCGCGAAAATGTACAGACTCAAGTAAACTGTACCTTAAAATTGTTCTAAACTACATTACCAAACTTACTATTGTTAGTTCACTGAAAGAATACTAGGCTACATACTAGTCTATTGGGAACAAATGCCTTATGCTCACGGGCGGATCTACCGGGGTGGCATGGGGAGGCAACCCTGCCACCCTAAAAATAGCCTTGCCACCAAAGCCCCTAATGTTTTTTCTGTAGCCCCGGACAATTCTCCCTCAATAATATAATAAATTAACCGTGCTTTACCTGAACCTCATCATGACACTATAGGATGGCAGGAATGTAATTTCCCGTGTGCAAGCAGAGCCGGCCCGACCCATTAAGCGACATAAGCGGCCGCTTTGGGCCCCGCAGCCACTAAGGGCCCCCTAGCAAAAAATAAATAAATATTATAATCTCAGTACACCGTCGCCGTGATAAGTATGTTTAATTAATTTTGTTAATATGTCTAGATTGCCTACTCTCAAAGTCATGTATTATATTATTGAGTCAATAATATAATACATTAACCGTGCTTTACCTGAACCTCATCATGGCACTAGAGAGGACGGCAGGATTGTTCAGTGAATGCAACAGAGGCAAGACACCAGACCAACCAGAGAGTTGAATGGAAATAAAAATCTTTGTTATTGGCTGACAGGTACATATCCTGTGAGCTGTGACAATGTTTAAAATAAACTGTCAGTCGGACTCAGAGTTTTTGAAGATGGACATAAAAAATGTTTCTTAAAAAAGATGACAATTCTCAAGTGGTGGCTCACACAACAACCCCAGAGCCACCACTTGAGCCAGGTGAACAAGGTATGTAAATGTCAGTAAACTTCCAAGTTATGCGAACAGGTAAGCAAAGCATAAATTACAGCTACGTTGACGTTACTTTGAATCGAGGGGGTAAGCTAAACCTTCAGCAAGTAGCTATAGCTAGCCAGATATATTCAATTTAAACTTTGTCATACTATCTAAATTTAATGTTTTTTTGCGTTACTTGGTGATTTCAAAGAAAGCTCTCTGGGAAATGTTGACTTACTGTCAGTGTTCGACATGAAGCTAGAAGCTACCTTACGTTACACAGTTGATCCTGAGGGCTGTCAGTTAAAGTGTTTCATTGTTAGCTTAGCAAAGCATCAACTTAGCACTGAAATATATGGATGTTATGTGACAGTATTTCTGAGAAAAAGTCAGCTGAAATGGTGGCATAGTTACCACTGCTTTATGTGTCGACAGCATGTTTGAACGTATTTGCAGCAGTAAATGTGGCTGTTTGGCCACTGACGTTGCCATAACACCTGAATTTAAATGTGCAACCTCTTTTTGTGACAGATTTTTGCATGAAATTATAATTCTTCTGAATGATATTCCGATTGAGAGCTAGTTTCTGTGTGAACATTATGAGATGGAAAGCCAGAGAATAAATGAAAAACTGTTATGAAATACTATATGACAAAACAAGAATACAGTTTAAAAGGGGAGTTATTTGTAAAATATCCATAAAGAAAAATCTGTTTACAGTTGTGTTTCATATGGTTGTTGAGAGATGTATCTATAGATCTCTTAATTTTGCTCTCAAAGTGCACCAGATTGATGCTTTTAACTTTAATATTTAAAAAAAAAAATCTTCCCGGGGGGGCATGCCCTCAGACCCCCCTAGAGGAGGTTAGGTCCATCACCCACCTAAAACATGGATAGGATACTAAATACATCTGCACACTTTTTATATGTTGGCCTATGTCCATAGGTTTCTGTTTTGGTGGAAGTCATAGGTGCGCTACTGGTCGACGCCACTGATGTGCCCCCCCCCCGTGGTAAATGATTTCCCCCCCATTCGATTTATTCTAGAGCCGACCCTGACAAGACGCGAGCCTTGTAATCCCTCCCCCGGCCTTGGCGCGAGCCTCGAAATGTGATTGGCGGCGATTTCATTTGAACGGGATGGCGCAAAACGAGAAGCATTCGGTCTACAATGACAGAGAAGAGACTGTCAAGTTTGGCTGTACTCAGCATTGAATCAAAAGGCACTAAAGCTTTGGATCTTAATAAGTTTGTGAGGCGTTTTGCTGAACAAGATGGTAGTCGCCACATTCAGCTGTTAAAAACTGTTAAGATGATGACTGTTAAGACACTACCAGTCAAAAGTTTGAACATACCTTCAAATTCGAAGTTTTTTTATTTATTTTAATTTGTTCTTCATTGTAGATTTATACTGAAGACATCAAAACTATAAAAGAACACATATGGAATTATCTAGTAAACAAAAAAGTGTTAAAAAATCCAGAATACAATTTATATTTTGCTGGCTACTGCAGAATGCTGTGGTATCCATGCTGGTTAAGTGTACCTTGAATTCTGAATAAATCACCAAGTGTGTCACCGGCAAAGCCCCCCTGGCTTTCCAAGTTAATATTGATTGATATGATTGCGATTAAATCAGCATATGCTTCTGCCAGAGGATGCCACCCCTCAAAATCTCCTGCCACCCTCTTGCCACCCCACGAATATTTTTCTAGATCCGCCCCTGCATATGCTTGTTTGAGCCCAACGAAAGGAAATTTAATATTTTACCCTACAACACTCAACATAAATCAGAATCAGAAACAGGTTTATTACCAAGTAGGTTCACACGTACGGGGAATTTGACTTGGTGTTGTAGTGCATACATAAAAGTAAAACAAAAATAAAAAAACATAGAACTATTTTAAGAACACAAAAAAAATACTATTTACATTGAAATACAATGTAATAAAATATAAAATATGTGCAGTAAAAAAATAAACTGATATTATCAACATTGTGTGCATTAATGTAATGTATAGAGTCTGCGTTGAGGCTGAGGTAAAGTGTCAGTGGGGACCGGGCCTTGTTGAGGTGGCCGTAGCAGAGGGGAAGAAACTGTTCGGGTGACGAGAGGTTTTGGTCCTGATGGAGCGCAGTTTGTGTCCAGGGTGGGAGGGGTCGACCACTATCTTCCCTGCCCGCCTCAGGGTCCTGGAGGTCGTGGAGGGATGGCAGATTGCAGCCGATCACCCTCTCTGCAGAGCGGATGACACGCTGCAGCCGGCCATTATCCTTGGCTGTAGCTGTGGCATACCAGATGGTGATGGAGGAGGTGAGGATGGACTCTATGATGGAGGTGTAGAAGTTCACCATCATTGTCTTTGGCAGGTTGAATTTCTTCAGTTGCCTCAGGAAGAACATCCTCTGCTGGGCTTTTTTGATGAGGGAGCTGATGTTCTGCTTCCATTTGAGGTCCTGGGCGATGATGGTGCCCAGGAAGTGGAATGACTCCACAGCAGTGACTGGGGAGTCAGAGTGATGGGGGAGTCAGAATCAGACACATCTCATAACCCAGAAAATATGGTGATACAAAGAGAACATGACATACATATTACAGAAGACTCAGCAACTATATACATATATATTCATTTTCTGAAATATGTCAGGTTTTATTAAGAATGTTTGTCCTTTAACCGTTTCAACTTTTTAAATGCAAATCCCTTTGACTGGGTGCAGGGTAAGCATAG